>NC_090444.1:664056313-664382429 GCF_031143425.1 Pleurodeles waltl | reverse complement strand
ACCTGACTGGGTCCCCCTTTGCTAGGGGAGGAGCTGGACAGGGGATGGGTGGTCACTTCCCTGTCCTTTGTGCAGTATAACGCCAGAGCAGGAACCAGAGGTTTCTGAAGTGGTGCAAATTGGATTATGCAAGGAGGGCACCAAATGTACACTTTAAAGCAGTCTTGTAGTGCTCAGAGGCTACCTCACTGCAGCCCTTAGGCACCTAATACACAGGGGGAGGCCAGACCCCATAAGGCTGCACAAGCAGAACATAGGAGTATAGGGGATCATGCAACTAGCACTGGAATCAGTGTAGTTCCATGATTCCAACATGTTTGATGCCAAATATGCCTAGATTCGGAGAAACCATTTGGACCACTTGTGTTGACCAGTGTCCACTACAGACCTAAAGATGGCTTCCCTGCACTTACAAAGCCCAGGGAATGGAGTCTGGGGTATGTATGGGTACCCTGCTCATGTAGGGGTACCCTAACCCTTAGGGACATGCATCCTGCCATTGGGCTGAAGGCCTACCAGAAGGGTGACTTACAGTGTCTAAGTGCAGTGACCAGAATATAAGGCAAGCCTTATGTCTGTGGTGAAAGGGTGCATGCACCATTTCACTCATGCTGGAATGACAGGCCTACAGACACAGTTTGCATGGGCTCCCATTGGAGGCACAAGACATGCTTCAGCCCATCAGGGACCCCTGGTGTACCAATGCCCTGGGTTCCTAAGTACCATATACGTGGAACTTACATGAGTGTAGCAATATGCCAATTGTAGGTGTAAAATGTTACCAAGCTTAGAGGAGAGACCACGGCCACTGGGTTCCTGGTTAGCAGGATCCCAGTGAACTACAGTCTAAACATACTGATATTGGGCAAAAAGTGGGAGTAACTATGCTAGAAAGATGGTACATTTCTACACTTGCAACAGATCATAGCTGACTGCTGATGCGCCCTGCAAGTGATATCCCACTTAGGAACTTCACCAGTGGTCACAGATGATGAGAAGGTACTCCACATCTTCTCTTATGATGAATACAGAATCAAATTGCAAGACTCACATAGGGACTTGCAGTCTCCCCGCCGGTGACACCCTAAAATGCAGATAATCTTATCTGGCTCCCTCCATCCCATGGTCACAAGCTTTGTAACTCCTCTCTGTGAAATCCCCAGCAACTACTTGACCCTAAGACAGGAAGCACATGCTACTACACACTCCACACTCAGGAGCTCTCCTCTCGTCCCTCCCGTAGGGACTTGCACCCTTTCACATGCAGGCCTCACAAGCACTAAGATGTCTTCCCACGCACTTGTTGTTGGCCACCTCCTCACAGTACACTAGAGTAAAAGACAAATGTCTATTTTAGCATGTCATCTGTGGCAGCAGGCCCCAAGTATTGGGATTGTTTAGTTCCCTTCTTGTTGTTCTGGCTTCAACCATATCATTTTTCCTGTACATTTTCCCCAAACCAGGGAGAGGGTTACATAGTGACAATCAAATAGGCTCTAATAACCGTGTCTAGGTGGCACTGCTCCAAAGCACTCTTCCACACTTCACAACCCCCACCTCCTTACACCATAATGACACACCTGGCTAACATGCACTTTCTCACATAAAATGTTCGAGGCATGCACACTGGCAGAAAGCATTATGCTATACACTCCTACATTATGCGCCAGCAGGCTCAAATGATCCTCTTGCAGGAAACACACATCATGCACATGGAACTAGCCCGCCTCCGCAAACATTGGAGGGGACAACTTTTTGCCACAACCCACTGTGCTTATGTGAGAGGCGTCTTGACATGGATCTGCCCTGGCATCCTACTCTATGAGCTGGACGTAACTGTAGACAAGGAGGAACGCTATGTCCTTCTGAAGGGCCACCTAGATAGTCAACCAATACTTGTTGGTAGCATTAATGCTCCCAACCCCAACCAGGGACCTTTCTGGGACTCACTATCTTCTGCACTCGCCCACAAGACCCACCTACTATGGGTGCCAGGGTGAGACTACAATTGTGTAGTTGACCTTACATTATACAGGTCACACACACCCTTACCTTGCTCTCCCCCCCAGATGCAGCCAGACTACTTCCGCACTTGGAGATATCAATGGGCTCTGTCTGATGTGTGGCGGATACAAAACCCTTACGCCCAGCTCTACTTGTTTCACTCCATTCCCCACAACTTGTATATTCATCTTGATAGATTCCTATTCTCCCTCTCATTTTTGCCCCTCATCCAACACTCCGACTATTCAGGGCATGTAATTTCTGACCACGATGCATATATTGTAGGCCTTCACTGGGTGTCTCCCCCCACCAGTTCCCATGTGGAAACTGCAGAAGAATTGTCTAGAGGACACAGTATTCCAACATGAGCAGCAAGGTCACATCAGTTGCTGTTGCTCTGAAAATTAACACAGCCCTCACCAGGGTACAAGAATGGAATGCATTTAAAGCTGTGACTAGAGGGTTCTGTATACAAAAGATAGATGGAATTTGCAAATCCCTTTGAGGCGGGCATTGTGCAAGCCAAACAAAACCTCACAGAGTTGAGTAGGGAAACTGATGTCAACCCAGTGCTCGCCCCGACTCCTGAAAGTGAAGACCTAAAATGCAGGGTTGCTGGAAGACCTGAGACAATACAATTTCAAAACACCTGCCTCCAAAGTCCATGGACAAGGCAACAAGGCTGGCTGACTCCTGGCCTGGCTTATCTGGAAGGAATCCACATCCCTTTCAATCACAGCAATAATGGATCTCGTTGGCAACGTGGTCCATGCACAGGCTGGCATAATGCAGACTTTTTATGAATATTACTTCTCACTGTATGTAAGCCTGCTGGCCTTGAAGGCAGACTCCCTTGAGTCCTTCCTTGCTATGTCTCACACTCATCGATCCTAGCTTCTACCAGGCTTTCCCATGATGCAACCATCACAACTGCAGATGTTGGCAAGCAATCTGAGATCTAGCTGGTAGCAAAACGCTGGATCTTGACAGCGTCTCTTTAGAATATTACAACACATTCTCCTCTTTTCTTGCACCCGCCTAGTAGAACTATAAGAAATAGCATTGCACACCGGCAACTTTCCACGCCCACTGCACAAGTCCTACTAGTTTCGAATCCTAAGCCAGGTCGAGACCCAAACATCTTGTTTCCTAAAGGCACATAGCTGTCCTAAATGCAGACTACAAGTTCCTCAGTAAAATCTTAGAAGACAGGTACACCCAAATTCTCCTCAGCCTCCTTCACTCACACCAAAATGGCTTTGTACCGGGACTGGTACATCATAGAACATACGTTGCTTCTTCCATACATAGGATCAGGTCTGGGATCATTTTCCCATGTCAGACTGCATTATTCTTGATTGAAATGAAGCATTTGGTACCCTGACGGGGGAATATCTATTTGAGGTCCTTGCCCGCATGGCGATTGGACCTAAACTCCTAGCCTGTACCAGATTGTTGCACTTGAACCGTACTTCCTATGTCCAACTAGGTTGTCTCATTTCCTCCCCTTCCCTGTCAGTAACATCACTAGGCATGGGTCTCTGTTGTTCCCTTTGCTATTTGCCCTCTTGATGTAGCCCCTTGCCATATGCCTCCACAAGTAGGCCTCTAGCAGGGGCATTTCTCTTGCAGAAGGGGTACATGGTGTATCCCTCTACACGGATGAGCTACTGTCATACCTATGGGACGTAGCCATGGACCTTGCCTTGCTTCTGGGCACCCTAATGGACCTTGCCTCCACCACTGGGTTACAAATTAACTGGTCCAAGTCAGCTGTATTCCCGTTGTGCCCAGGATTGCAGCCACACGGGGTAGATCTTGGCAGCCTCCACCTCAACTGGCAAGCAGCCCGGTATCTAGATTTACTTATGCAATACTCCAACAGATCTTTTTGAAGGGAATCACTGGAGGGTCTTGGTGGGAGTCAGGGCTCAGGTACACTTCTGGCGGACCCTCCCATTGCCTCTAACTGGCAAAATAGCTCTGTCAAGGATGGTGATACTACTCTGCCTTCTTTATTACTTTGCAAACCTCCTAAGCAGTCCACCAAGATCCTACTTCACTGAACTAGACACACGTCTAACATAGCTCATTTGGGGCAGTGGCTGTTGCTGAGAGCCCTTGGCAAGTTACAATTACCAACAGACCAGGGTGGTTCAGGGGCTCCATCCTTTGCAGCTTATTTCTTAGCAGCGCAACTCCAATGGCTTTTCTGCTGGACTGCTGGACACTACCTTGGGGAGGCAACCAATGCGCAGGGATCTATCCCAATACCGACTCTGGGAGGCTTCCTCCTCTCAAAACTGCAAACCTCTCACACATGAACCTTACAAATGGTAATAGCTAAAGCATTCATGGCTTGAGTTCTCCAGTTGTCCCACAATGCCTTGCTCTACGCCCAACGCTTCCTCTGGTCGGGCTGCCTCGCTATCTAGGCTTCTACACACCCAGGGATCTACAGAAATGGACTGACCATTCTGTGCTCACTGTGGGTGACTTACTCTCAAATGGACATCTCCTACCTTTTGAACAATTAGCGGAAGAAAGCAGACTCGCTCAGGCAATACCTGGTCCACAGGCAACTCACACACACGTGCTGAACACTCTGGAATGTTACATAGAGAGAGCTCACCCACACACCTGGTATTCCAGTCCATCTTGCTTATGGGTACAGGCTGCACCTCATCATATGGATTTACAGGGCTATATGAAACCTTATGCATGTTCCCCTTACATCATTACGCCAAAAATTGGAGGCTGAATTTGAGAGGGTGTTGCATGACAAAGATTGGAAAAAAGCACTCCAATTCCCCAAAACTGTGTCTCCTGCTTCAAAAACATATAGGGCCAGGTGTACGACTGATTTGCGAGCCACAAATCGGTTGCAGCCCGATTTGCAAATGCAAAACCGGCCATACTCACTGTGCGTCAAGCAGTCGCAAACCTGAAATTGCGCTGTGACTGGTTGGCGAGTTGCAAAAAACTGCTGTCAGAAATACCGACACGCATTTAGCGAGTCAGTGAATGTGACTCAAAAATGCATGTACAAAAGAGCCACAGTTTGCGAGTAGTCGCAAAATGGGCCGTTTGCACATGCAGTTTAACACCATTTCAAACTAGGTGTTAAATCAAAACAACCAATAAAAATAAAGCCTAGAATGCATCAGTTACCACCCACAGTGACTGCCTTGTACATGATGGTGAGGAGGAGATGGATATTGGCTGACCAGCAGAGAAGGCGGAAGAAGGAGAGGATCTTCAGGATCAGGCTGACCCTTTTCAACAAGACAGAGGAGGAGATATTTGAGCAGTACAAGCTGAGTAGTGAAGTGATCCTTGAGCTCATTACCATACCAAAACCACACCTTTGAGAGCCCAACACTGTGAAGCAATGCCATCTCCACCCACGTACAGGTCCTGTACTCCCTCCAACGTTTGGCCAGTGGTCATAGCATTTGCTGGAGGGGTATTGCAAAGTGCCCTGTCTCGATTCTTCAACAATTTCCTAGACGTGATGCTCGAGCAGATACCCCACGGCATCTACATGCCCAGGAACAACCAGGAAATTCAGCATACAAAACACAGTTTTACCAGATTGCAGGATTCCCACAGGTCATTGGCTGCATAGATGGGGCCCATGTGCCCATATGTCCACCATATTTGAATACATATTTTGATACAGTAAGAGCACACATTCCATGAACATAGAAGTAGTGTGCAATGTTCAGAACATCTTCACAGACCTTATAGCAAAGTACCCAGGTAGTACGCATGATTCATATTTGTGCCTCTACAGGTGACAGTGCATATGCTCTGCGTCCATGGATCATGACACCCTACTTGACTCCTAACACTCACCACGAAAGGTGCTAAAACATGGCACAACATGCAAAAGGACAACAATTGAACTTACATGTGGCAGAAGTCATGTGTCAGGAGTCCACACAAGACTGGGGTGCCCTGCAGTATGCCCCTGAAACAGTGTGCAAGATAGTTGGAACCTGTGCAATATTGCACTACACATCCTGCAGGCATGATCTCCACATAGATGTGATCAGATCAAATTATGAGAACGATGACCCACCTCCACCTGCACCGCAACCAGTTGAAGGAAGCAGAGCAGCAGAGGGGAGGAGGGGAGAAGTCGCAGAGACCATATAACAACACATTATTTTGCACTGTAAGACATACACATGCACCCAATAACAACCAATAATGACTAAGGAAACCGTTGTTTGTAAACACCAAAGGGCAACACTTTAATTACAGTGTTGGCAATAAGAGGGCTGGACAAACGGTCCATAATAAGTGCGAAGTAAATAGTGCCTGCACATGTAGAACGGTTACGTCACCGCATGGGGAATCATACAGAATGTGGCAAGATGGGCACAATGTCTGTCTGAGTCATTTTCTGCCTGTTCGTCCAGCATGAGGGGTGCCAGATGTAGGTGGTGAAGACAGGCAGCTGCTGCTCCATCTTAAGACAGGTGGCTCAGCAGTAGACAACACTGCTCAGGCTAGACACCTCACTGTCTGCTGCCTTACCTGTTGCACCACTGGCAAAGCTGGCAGTTTGTATTGCCTCAACTGCAGCAGTAAGTTGAGGTAGCCCTCTGGCCACATCACCACTGAAGTGGCCCATCTCCACCTGCAGTGCGAGGGTATGTCTGCTATGTAGTGTGGTGGCCTGTGCCAGTCTGCCAATTGCCCTGGTGAGGGCATCCAACCGTGTAGCACGGCTGTGCGCACCCACTTTAACAGGTGTCTATCCTCTGGTATCTCCCTGCAGAGTTGGTCAAGGGAACCCTTGATGACATCTTATTTAGTGCTGAGCTCAGATTGGTTAGCATACATCTGCTGTGATAGGTTATCAAAGCCAAGGGTGACTTTCTATCCTGTAGTGCGCAGCTGTTGATTTTGCAGGCACTGAATCCTCAACATGGCCTACTCAACATTTCCTGGGTCGGACTGCTCCCTGTTTCCTGCCTGTGCTCGTGCAGCCTGCAGTGCCTCTCGGTGCCTGTGGACCCTCTGTATACGGCAAACACTTCGTACCCTAGTCATGGGGAGACCTCAAGGGGTGGAGTGCTGTGGATCACTTGTACCCCCACTTCCAGCTGCATGGGATGGTGTGCTTGCTACACTTGAGTGGCCCAGCGATGTACCGGGTGGACTCACCCTGCACTTCCTTCAGATGAGCCTAGGACTGGTCATCTCCCTTTGCACATACCCCTTCCTGTGTTTCACCATGTGTATCTATTTGGGAAATTGGAAACAAAATAAAAAATATGTGTGACACACTGCCTCATTTGTTTGGATGTGGGAACACACACTGCATGACAGTGACATCACTTTTTCTGTACAAGACTGCATGTTTCATAATGCACCAGTTGTGTTCATTCCCGCCTTTACATGGACTTAACAGGCAGAACAATGTGTGTGAATGTGTTGCATGCTTGTTTTCTGCATGGGTGTTGCTGCCAGGATGGTGATATGAGTGAATTTAAACTTACCTGAGGTTGTTGGGGGTCCAGATGTGTCCAGGGAGCCAAATCCACAGACTGCCTCTAAGAAATAGAGTTGTCTCGACCGTCACCTCAGCAGCTGTTGGGGTGGCCACATTGGGAGGTCCTCCTCTTTTCCCTTGCACATCACGGAGCAAGGCTGCAACACTTTCCTTAGCTCTGTAGCACTGGTCATACCACCTCTTTTTGATTTCTTCAACAGATTTGTTGGCCACTCCCAGGTTATTAATCTGGATCTCTATGTCCTTCCAGATTTTCCTCTTGTCTGCCTCAGGGACAGTCTGTGACAAGCTTCCAAACAGCTCCTCATGGTGGTCGCAGCAGGACTCATTGAGGATGTCCAGTTGCCTCTCCGTAAACTTCATTCTCTTTTTGCGTTTCCCAGCACCTTTGCTCCCCTGTTGGCTGGCCATTGTTGCTGCTGTTGAGAGGTGAGTGTGCAGTCCTGTGCTGCTGTCCTGGACCATGTGCTGCTCCTCCTGTGCAGGGATCTCAAGGGACAGTCACTTCCTTTTTGGGGGTCCTCCTAATGCAACAGAAAGTGTTTTTCCTCTATTCCTATGCTAGGTCGAAATTTGTGATTTACTGTTGCAATTTGCAACACCGCGGTCGCAATTTGCGAACAGTGATCGCTTTTTGCGACTAGTTACTGACTTGCAGATTGCAATGTCAGTAACTGCACTGTGACCCATTTGCAAGTCGTAAATTGGTACCTGAGTTTTTCCGTACAGCGACTCAAAATTTGGCGCAAATTGCGAGTCGCTATTTTAATGTGTCATGCATTGGGCCCATAGTTCCTAATCCTCCATAGAGCATACCTCACTCCAGCATGCCTATGTCATCTTTTCCCGGAAGCCCAACCGACCTGTCATTGTTGTCTGACCCCAAGTGCCAACCTTAAACATATGCCCGGTCCTGCCCTCCTCTCTCTCAAGCTATTGGCATTCAGTTCGCACCAAGTTACGAACCATTGCAGGGCTCACAGATTTCAATACATGGGAGGCAAGCTCCTTAAGAATTTTTAAGCACACGAAACACCTAAAGGTGAGAACATGATTTGTGTCCCTTGCGCTCCTTCTCACTACATGAACATTAACACTACATCAGAGGTCCCTTACAACCCCTCTGATGCAAAAGTGGGATGCAGCAGAGTAGGATGCTCTTTGGTACGAAGATGTGAGCCTCCTGCAGAAGCACCCGATATCCCCCAACGGTCTACACTACTGACACATTTTCAACAGGAGGTGAGCTGCACTGACCCTCCCTCCTTGACTCCATGCAAATAGAGCATCTTCATGACTCCCTACTCGACAGTGCTACTGGGACGCTAACCATGAAACTCCCCCGTGCCTGCCTGCACTTCGATCCAGTGCCACTTCCCAATAGTTCACCTACCCTGTCTGTTGCATAACCCTCATACCTTCAATTGTGATTGCTCACTCCCCACTACTTCCTCCAAGCCCCGTTGCCATTCATTTTCTTTTAACCTGTGTTACTAAGGTACATAGGGACATATTTACAAGACCCTAGCGCCAACTTGCACCGGCCTAATGTAATTGTTATACACTAAGGTGGCGTTAAGGAGGTTTTCATCCAGCGCCTGTTTACAATGTGGTGCAATGCTTGCATTGCACCACTTTGTAAACCCTAGCGCCACATCATGCCTGTGCCAGGCATAATGTATGCAGGGGGGGGGGCATTTCTGGCACAGGGAGGCCCAACAAATGGTCCAGTGCAACTTACAACATTTCACTGTGTCATTTTTTCCATACTTTTTAATGCCTGCTCAGAGCAGGCGTTAAAATAGCACACCAATTTTAATCAATGGACCTCCCTCTGCTTTGCTGCACTAGCATCAAAATTTAGTGCAGCAAAGCACCACAGTAGTGGCATAACTGCCTGTCTTTCTAGTGAATATGCCCCAAAGTTTTCTATGCCATCCTGAAGTACATTGAGAATATTGTAGTACTATCATGTAGATTGTTGCTATATCACTTCAATGATCTGAAATGCTGTTACCCACGGCCTCTATCTGTAAATCCTTGCCTTACCATTAATGGTTGTTGATGTTTCCCATGTATGTACTCTACATTTGAAAACTCAATAAAAATATATTTTTTAAATAAAATAAATAAAACTCTACTATTTTACCTGTTGTGTTTGCGTGTGATAACATCTCACATTGCTCCTCCTGCTGTCACCTGTGATTCACCTATTCTTTGTGTCAGGAAAGCTTTCCCTGCTGTTGTCCATGTTATGTTTGTGTGTATCTGTGTAAATCTTTTCATTATACAAAAGCTAAAATGATTAGCTTTTTCAGGGCTTGTTTTAATGCATCGAGCAAATGAAAGAGTGCATTCATGCAAAAAAGTGGAATTGAAATTGCTTTTGATTTTGCATGTACCGTTTTGGGGAAAGGACTATATAATTTTTTTAATTTTAAAACATAGCTGCCAATTTGCTCCATGTCCTATGTAAAACCTCCAGCCAATCGTGGCTTCTTAGCAAATATCACTTTCCATGGTGGGATTTTAAGCCAATAATGGCAAAGTTCGAAGCACATCTAGAAGTTCATAATACAACACTCTGTTGACTGAAAAGTCCAATCTGGTTTATGGTACTTCATGTAATTGAGACATTGGCTACCTTGTTAAAAACAATATATATATTCAGCACGGGACTCACATCTTTCTGTTTTTTTAATTTTTATAAATCAACCCAAGGAACAAAACTATGGGCCTGATTTAAGCAAAGTGGCAGAGCATCCACTGCAGCACCATTTTTCTTGGGCCCCTTGGTGCCCCCTAACTCCATCAAGTGTACGTCGTATTTGAGATACGGCGCACCATGGCAGTAGTTAAAGAACTAGTGCTAAAATGTTGGTGCTTTGCAGGTTTAGCGTCAAACATTTTTATGCTAATCCTGCAAAGCACATTGAGGCCCATTATAAATAATGGAGTGCCTCCTTTTAGCGCCTGCTCTGTGCAGGCGTTAAAAATGCTGCAAAAAATGGGCCAAAGAAATCATTAATATTTCTTTGCACCATTTTTTCCACCCCTGTAACGGGGGAATGCCCCCTTGCATACATTACGCCTGGCACAAACGTTATGTAGCGCAAGGGGTTACAAAGTGGTGCAATGCATGCATTGCGCCACTTTGTAAATATGGTACAGCGATTTTTAAACCCTAGTGCCACATTAGCATTAAAAAATGACACTAATGTTGCACTAGAGCTTCTTAAATCTGGTCCCATGTATATAAGGGTAGGGATTGAAGAGAGAGAATATTAAATGCAGATGTAAGTATCTCAATGCTAATGGGTAAAACATCAGTTCTCTTCTAAATCAAAAGGAAAGGTCTATTTCCCACAACAATGAGAAATCTACATATAGTCTGAGCACTCAGACAGAGCACCACCTGCAAATCCCACCCTTCTGTGACTATACTGTGTAGCTGGCAGATAAAGCTGGCAGAACGGACTTTGAAAAATAATGTGCTGGAGCCTTCTTCCTGACCTCAGCCTAGAGAAAGGTGTGCTTCACGTGTCACAGCTCCACAACTTGGAGACAGGTGCCTTGCTTTTAACAGGTGTAACCCATATTGAGGATATGGCATCACACTGGCTGACGTGAACAGAGGGGATTCGAAGAAGTATGTAGCTCAGGAGGGAGCAGGTTGTAAAGGCAAAGGGCCCAATTATGGTCAAACCGATTAAGTGAAACGTGTAGTAACTCCTCATATAGTAATTAAAAATCGTACATATCATATTTATGAGTAGGGCAAAAAGCCCAGCATCCATCCCTATTTATGGTGGAGTAGAGTGGATTGGACTGGATTGGGTTGAGGTGGATTGGATTAGTGTGGGGTGGACTGTGGTGGGTTGGAGTGGAGTGAATTGGGATGGAATGTGGCAGTTTGGAGTACGGCTGATTGTACTGGAACAGATTGGAGTGGAGCACATTGAAGTGGGATGAATTGGACTGGGGCAGATTGGACTGGGTGGATTTGACTGCGGCGGATTGGACCTGGGTGGATTGTTTTGGATTGGAGTGGGGAAGACAGTTTTAGATTGAAGTGAGGCACATTGGAGTGGGCAGATTGTTTTGGAATGGAGTTGGGCAGATTGTGTTGGATTAGAATGAGGCATATTGGAGTGCACCAGATTATTCCAGTTTAGAGTGTGATAGATTGGGGTGGATTGTGGTGGATTCAGTTGGAGTGTGGTGTTTGAGGTGGTGTGGCATTGACTGGATTGGGCTGGATTGGATTGATGGGCGGATTGGATTGGTGTTTGGGGTGGATTGGATTGGAGTAGACTGGATTGGGATGAGGTGGAATGGATTGAGGTGGGGCAGATTGGAGAGATATGGATTGTTTTGAATTGGAGTGAGGCAGATTGGAGTGGGACAGTTTCTTTAAGATCGGAATGGGGCAGATTGTTTTGGATTGGAGTGGGGCAGATTGGTTTGGATTGGAGTGGGGCAGATTAAAGTGAGTCAGATTGTTTTGGACTGGAGTGGTGTGAATTGTGGTGGATAGGATTGGAGTGGGGTGGATTGGGGTGTTAGGAGGTGGATTGGATTGGGCTGATTGGACTGGGGTGGATTGATTGGTGGGTGGTTTGGATTGGTGTGGGGTGGGGTGAAGTGAATTGGATTGGTGTGGGATGAATTTGAATGGACTTGGTGGATTGGACTGGGGTAAAGTGGATTGGATTGGAGTGGGGTGGATTGAAATGGGGCAGATTGTTTTGGATTGGAGCAGAATGGATTGGAGTGGAGAAGATTGGAGTGGGGCAGACTGGAGTGGGAAGAACGGAGTGGGCAGATAGCAGTGGGGACAATTGCTTTGGAATGGAGTTGAGCAGATTGGAGTAGGGCAGATTGTTCTGGACTGGAGTGGGGCAGATTGTTTTGGATTGGAGTGGGGCTGAGTGTGGTCATTTTAGAGGATTGGAGTGGGGTGGATTGGACTGAGTGTGGTGGATTGTGTGGGAAGAGGTGGGGTTGGCATGGATTGGAGTGGGGCAGATTGAATTGGAGTGGGGTGGATTGGGGTGTGTACTGCACACACAGGTGTTAAAGCATAATTTTGGAAATTACACATAAGAAAGAAGCAATGTTGTTATACAATATTTAGAACAAGATAAGCCTCATCTTTTAAGAATCTAAGCAAGAATAAAGCATTAGTGCAAAGTTAAGAAAAGACTTGGCAAAATAAAAGAAATGTAACTGTAGAAAATAAAACTTTCTAATTTTGTTTGCCCTGCTGGGTATGTTTTTGACAATCTCACGCCTACTGTTTGCAGGGCACTAGAAGTTAAAAAGAACAAAATAGTATCTTAATCACATCAGAAGCTGGAGACAGGCACTGATTAGGTTGAATCAATCAGTGCTTGGTCCCTGCTTCACACAGAGGTACAGAAATGATGCCAGGCCTGAGTGACGAATTAGCAGGCTGTAAGAAGAGTGCCAGACAAGCCAACAAATGGCAAACATCAGGCGGCTCCAAGCCCTTTTTGTTCACAGCAGTGTTTCACAAGCGAGACACATGCACTAGCACATATTCTTGCAGGCTCAACCCTAAGAAAAACAGATTGCTGATCTCAGCAGGCCACCAACTCTGTGATGGCAGTGGACCCTAGTGGGCCACAAATTGTGCCCTATCTCATTAATATTCATGAGGTAGGTCTATTTGCAACCTGCTAGGGATTGCTAATTTGGAAAACAGGGCCAGGTTTCTCTTTAGTACATTAGTAATAGCGATTACCAAATTTCGATTTGCAGAAATCGGTATTTGGTAATTGCTATTACTACTGTTCGTACATTTAGGCATAAAACCTTATTCTACCCATTTTGAGGACTACTATCTATGGCACTGGTACATTTTGTTCTCTACATTGTTAGAATATATTAAGTACAATAAATATCACACCCTTTTAAATGGCAACTATTATTAGGGTCTTGGATTACTAGCGAGTGAATCGGAAAAATAAACAGGAAAAACGTGACTGGTAGATAATGTTAGAAATGAATTTAATTTCTTAGAAAATTAGGTGCATATCTTTTCTTCATATTTGAAAATGACAGAGCATTTGCAGAAAGTACAGAAAGTATAACAATGTACATAGTTTAGAATATACAAATGCAATATCTCTGAAATCACATACTTAATTATCTACACAGAATACCTCAATAAATAGATGAAATACTAAATGATCCACTACACAGATCTGTTTTCCTGATGGAATCAGCATGTTTCAAAAGAGCACAAATCCTAAAACAAATGTTCTCAATATCATGCTCAATATTTAGCATCCCACTTCAACCTAACAATCAGAATAATTTCCTTTCCTTTAAGAGGTAACATACAGATCAAAAAATACATAATATGATTAAGCCACTCAAATAAACACAATTGTCTCCATGTCTGCTTTACTACTTTATGAAGTTTATAGTGTTTTCCTTAATTTAATCATTGTACTTTAATCTTTGTGTAGATTTGAATGATCATGAGAACATTGCGCACCCCAAATTATGACGTGCTACCACTAGGAGAGCATCCGGCGTGGAGGAAGAATTTATCCCACTGACAAAGACTGTTTTACATTTAGGGCCAGATTTATTAAGGGGTTGCTTCCCTTTTGCACCACGCAATGGGATGCAAATGCAACGTAACCCTTAAGTGCGATTTATCAAGCTGTGAAAGGCCACCTTGCATGGCCCTGAATGGCTTGATACATTCAGAGTAGTGCAACGCAGCAGAAATCAATGGATTGTATTACTCTGCTCCATGGAGGGGTTCCATGGGTGGAGCATGGGTATTTCCATGCAACACCCATGGATTTGTATGCATTCTCAGATGTACTATAAGTGGTAGAGCTCGGAGTGCACCAAAACTGCTACACCTCTCCAGGTGAGGCATAACGAGGAGAAATATGTTATTTTTTCTCCCTTTCTATGTGTGCTGCATTCTAAGAGGCAATTGTGCCTGTATTGGCAATAAATAGCACATTGTGCGCCAGTGCTGGGAACAGGCAGGAATTCACTCTACTATATTAAATAAGATGTATTCCTGCCTTTTCCCTGTCATGCAGCTCAGCAAGGTGGCTTGCTGAGCTACACTGCATCACATATTGATAAATGTGCCCCTTAATGTCTAGACACGCAGGAGCCAGAGGATGGGTTTCTCGCTCCCAGTCAGCCTGTAGGGGTGCCAGTGGTTGACTGAAGGTGGCCAAAGGTGTTCATTCTGCAGCCCTTTAAAACACAGAACGAGAGGCAATAAAGTTATTTGTCTTCCTGGCTTCTCAGCTACCCCTTTGCCACACCAGACCACTGCTTTATCCTTCAAGGCACCTCTCCTGAAAGTTGACAGGTGTCCACACAGTGTTCTCTTTGACACTGTTTCGATCAGCATTATAATTAGCAGTGACCCCTGTTTTGGGAGTAAATAATGAATTACCATGTTTCAGTATAGGTATCCTTGTGTAATAGCAAGGAGCCTTATCTAGAGTTATACAGGAATAGACAGTTTATTGGTCAGTAATGAGTCTGCATTCGAGTCTGACAACGATGGTTAAGAAATAGCAACGGAGACTACTGTCTAGTTTAGGAGCAGGAATGTGTATTATATGATGTTAATTGTAAACAAGTAAAATATAGGGCAGAAGAAACTGGTGCATCAGCACTGATGTGCCATCTTTCTTCCATCACCTCTAACTCACCTAATGACACCATTTATCAGATGGTTCACCATGGCGTTATGCCAATAGAGTCAACATTTTTTACGCTATTGTGACTCTTTGCTCCACTAGCGTCAAAAATGTTGCTGCTACTGGAGAAAAGTGCAAGGAGGCCCATAGGCTAATATGGGAGCATCATTTTAACTCCTGCTTTGAGCAGACGTTAAAGATGAGGCCAAAAATGGTGCAGTGAAATCCTAACGCTGGAATGCCCCATTGCATATATTCACCTGGCACACGCACAAGGGGGTGCAAAGTGAAGCAATGTATGCATTGAGCTACTTTGTAAATCCGGCACAGCAAAAATGCCTTCCTAAAGCCACATTAGCATAAAAATAATTACGCTAATGTGGCACAAGGATGCACTACGGGCTTGTAAATCTGCCCCATAGAATCTGACCATAAAATGTATCATGATTTGTTTTAGGGAGTTATGCTGCTTGTTGCTTGAGTAAATACCCCCTGTTTTTTTTCTCAAAAACAAGATTTTAAAGCTTCAGTCACAGTGGCATAATGCACAATAAAGCTCTTCCCCCTCCCAAATCTAATGAGAGTCCCCTGAGCCTCTGATATCTCATAGATATTCATTTACCTTGTGCTAAACAGGGATCCCCTAAAGTGTTGGGGATCTTGCGTTTGGTAATGGCCACCCTGCACCAAAGGGGCTGCAGGGCCTCAATTACGCACCTGCTACGTCATTATTTAATGGTTCTTTGTTCTTGGGGTCCCAACCCCTCTTGTACATTGCTTCGGCATCTCACCTGTGCTCCCAATTCAGAGGTCAGCTGCTTCTTGCTGAATTCACAATTATTTAAATTAAAATCAAATTAAATATTGTTTTGACACGCCATAAGTCTGTTTATGAATAAATAATTATATGAGTAATGTTCAGAATCCTACTGGATTCATACAAGAAGAGAACTTGAACTGTGTTCAACCACTGTTAAATGTTGGCACATTCACTGTTCTCTCTTGACACTGCTATTTATGTATGTGTTGTCTAAGATAGATTTCCTTATGTCTTGTGTGCCAGAGATTTTGTCACAGCAAGTGGACGAATTGTACTAGCTTATTGATTTGGTTGTGGAGTATGATGTGTTATTGAGGAAGAAAGTGAGAGCATTTCAGAAATCTCAACATTTTGGCTAATGCATATGGAGTTTCTCTTTTTGACAAAGAGTTGACAAGTGTGGTATGCCTTTTTTTAACCACTGACAATTTTGCATGGCCCAGTGCTCAAAATAAACAGCAACTCCCAGCATCAACAGAGGGGCCGAAAAATATCACTCACCTAGATCAAGATAAGCAAGTGGCAGAGGCAGATCTTTACACTAATAGCGCTAATAAATCACAAAGCAGTTTTCAGTTATGCGACTGAGGCTGACTGCATCTGTCAGCATCACATTCAAGTTACAGCTCCATACTAGAGTCTAGATTTACTAAGCCTTTGTAATGTCCTTGCGTCATGCAAGGCAATGCAAGGGCAAAGCAGAGGTTTCAGTAAGATTTACAAAACTACTCAAAGGGCGATTTGAGCCGCCTTGCAGGGCCTTGCAAAAAAATGTAACATAATGCAGAGGCTTGCGCTGAATTATGTTACATTTCAAGCAGGTAAGTATTCCGTGGATGGAGCCTGGCGTTCCTGGGCACCCACCCATAGATACAATGCTACTTCAGACTTATAAAGGTTTGCAAACCTGGGTTTGGTCAAATCAGTACTTCTTCTTGAAGATGCTCTAATGAGAATTCCGCCCCACTCCCCATTATTTCCTCTTTCTATGTCCGAAGCTTTCTGTATCACACATAGAAAGAGGAGAGAGGAGAATGTCTTTTCGGATTATTTTTGTAAAGGACAGTATCCCTTCCTGCAATAAACACAATCCTGTCCGTAACACAGGCACTGTTATACTATAGTGCAAAGGAGCCTGCACTGGTGATAGAAAGAACACAGTGCGCATTCACAAGTAGAGAGGAGAAATGCTCCATATCTATGTAAATATAGATCATTTCTGCCCTCTCCCTTTCATGTAAGGCAGAACAAGAAGTTCATTTTCTGCACTGCATACAATGATAGGGAATATTCCCCTTGAATTGACCAATACTCGTGTCATCTTTCACATTCATCCCATAGTGCAACCTAGGTATTGGGTTTCACAGGGCACAATCATGCATGCATGAACTGCTACAATTTTAGTGGTGGCATAGCCCTTGATACGTGTCTGGATTAGATAAGAACATGTTATTCGAAAAATGTGTGATTTTATTTATCTATGCTTTTATTTAGTGTCGAAGAGACCCTTGGGTATCAGAATGCTTTACAGAGTAAAAAGGCTAGCATAACAATTACTATTATGATAAAAAGGCAACTCTCACATCTATTTACTGAGTAATCAAGATATAGAAATTAGGAGAAAGAAAAGGTAAAGTACTTGTTTCCTGACTGAAAACTGAAATGAGCAGATGTATTATATTTACAGCAAAGGGATATGTACCATTGATCCATGTACATCCAGAAAAAAGTGACCTTTTCAGGGTGAAGGATCTGCTAGGATCTGCTTGGTGTTGTGTTTTTTCTGAATCATATTCAAAGTAACTTTAAAGACAATCAGAAGTATTGCTAAAGAGCTTTCTAATTTCACTCTTGAATGGCTTGTAAGAGGGTTGTGTCTGATGACTGATGGTATGGAGTTCCAAATTTCCTTGAAATTATTGTTTGAGTGTCTGCTTCCTTCTTCAAATTGGTAGCTAAAGGAGAGATGCATAACCTCTGTTGTTTGCCTAAGATGGCTAGTTTCTGGTTAAATAGTTGAGGGTCCAGATTGGAGGGATTTGTGAATGACTTGCCAATTAAGGTATACGTCTTGTTTCAGGCGAAAGTCATTTTTGTGAAATGAGAGTTGGAGTAATGTGGTTATTGTTCCTGACACGAGTCAGGCTGTGGCATTCAGTGCTGCTTTCCAGAGGATAAGATGGATTTTTGGTATCCCAGATTGTTGGGTGTTTACTGGATGAATATGTTTATTGAGTTCGCAAATGAGCGAGTTTGTACTCAGAATTTAGTTGAGATTACGCTAACAATACTAACAGTATTAATGTAGCACAGCAAACCAGTGAGTATATACCAGATGGTGCCAATTGTCCAATAAGAGTGGTAGATACATTTGGATAGTATCCTAATTTTATTATAGTCTTTCCTGGATAAAAAGACAGGGGAAGAAGAGAGAGAGAAAAAGGAAAGGCAAAGTAGAAATTAAATATGCAAATCCCACGAACAGTCAAAAGAAGACGTCACAGTGCGACTCAGTGACAAAGACCAAAACAGAAGCCCGCCCACACAGTTTATTGCAGCTACGCTCCCAGAATCTCATCTAATAGTTGCAGTTGGTCATTAAGTTTATGGATCACCCATTTATGGGATGCCTGTATGATGATCGCTTCTAGCCATTCTGTCACTGTGGGTGGGATCTGAAATCTCCTAAGGTTGAATCCAACCAACGTTTCTTGTGGTTTGTGATATCTACTACGTTAGAACAAAAATGTTTGAATTTATACCATATAACTCCTTCAACTATTGACGATAAGAATCATTTAGGGGACACCTTTCTGGACTACAAGCCCAACGCTCCTTGTGGTGGCAGGACTTCAACATCACTCTATAAAGCGCTGCCCTGATTCCCGTTGCACGGGACATCTTTCTGTTCTCTGTTATGTTGGGCTGCAAGCCCCAGGCTCCTTTGCGTCACGAGGCGCCAACATTTGCTATGGATCCAGGACTTCAACATCGCACTATGAAGTTCTTCTCTGATTCCTGCTGGGCGGGAAGTGTATGGGCTGTGTGCAGGTGTAGCCGGTGCCAAGGACGGACCCATCCTGCACCAATCAGTGCCAGGAAGAGGCAGGGGAGGGTCATACAACCTACTTTTCTTTCTTAGGTGCATTATCTCTTATCTTACCTCGACTGTGGGGGCTTTGACTGAGGAAATTCAATAGAACAAAGGTTAGGCTGTAATTTAAACACCTATCTAAAGAACCCCAGCCCGTTGGCACCCTGTACTGATGTCAGAACTGAGGAAGCAGACTTAAAATCACTCCTAATTGAGCTGGGTAGTAACCCAGGGACAACTGACACAAGGAGCCTGGAAAAACTCCCATGCAAACCTCAGCAGAGGTTGAGTTGAGAGGTGGAATCCATAAAGATGGCCAGATTGACAGGGGCTGGAAGAAAGGGAGGACAGCCATGAAATCAAGGGCGTTTTGACTGCTCCTTCCCCGACCTCTTTGATGGATAGTACAGAAACAGGCTTAGCCATTGGATTGCTACTGGCCACTCCTTCTTTAGACAACTAAAATGTTTTGAAGTTGCAGCTAAAAACTATCTTGGAGCCTACACTTAAAACCTTCTGTGATGATATTGTTAAAACCGTACCAGGCTCCATGAAGGGCTTATACGCCAAGCTGGGCACAATTGAACTTTCTCTGACTAATCTAAAAGCCCTGTTAGCTGGGTGGAGGTGCTCACTTGTCTTCTAGTGAGCGGAGTGTGCCAGGGGCTAGCAAAGAAACTGGTGGCTCCCCAGTGCACCCTGCTCACTCTGGCTTGGGCTCACTTGTCACTTGATCTGTGGAGTTGTGGAAAGCTAGTGGGGTGCAATTTAGAGCATGCAGGGCTCACTGTAATTCATAACCACAAAATTAAATTCTGTCAAGTGACCAAGGTCCTACACCACGTAACTCACAGCGTCCAGGAGAGATGATATCCCTATCCCACAGGTTCCATCAGATACCTAGGGTCCACATTTCTGCTAAGAAGAATGGCCCAGCTGATAACACAATGAAGCTGCATCTACCTCCTCTTTCCACACCCTTTTTTGTTACCTTGGGGGGTGTTACACCATTAAAAGGTGAGGAGGTTGAATCCACTCCTGATTTCATGCACAAGGCGAGGTATTGGTATGATAACTACATGTGGCAGGGACAGCAAGCATCCTAGCATATAACAATGGCTAGAACAGTGGGTTGGGTGGGGGCAAGGGAAAAAGGCCTTGAGGTGGACTGTATTGTTTTAAACCTCCGGCATTAAGATTTTGCTAATAGTGTATTGCAATACAGGCATGGTTGTAATGGACCTGCAACGGGCTTTAGAGCTCTCCTCTTGGGATACTTTTACCTTCCCAGTAAATCCCTTCCTGGGATGGGAGGCTTAGATCAAATAGTTGGTTGGAGGAGGGGAGAAGAGACCAGTCCAGATTGATCTCCCTTGAATGATCTGGACTGTATGCACTGACTGATTCCAACGTTTTCTCTGTTGACTCAGGCAGAGGAATGTAGTGAGGTAGGGAAGAATTGTGGTCTGGCAGAGAGTGAAATTAACCTAGATGCTTTGGTCAAAAAAGCCTGTTGGAATATGGCTGGCCTTAATAGCAAAAAAGATGATGGGAGGTAGAGACTTTTTAGGAGGCCACCAAATCATAGCCCTGCAGGAAACATGGGATGTGGATAATTAGGGGTACAGTGACAAGCCCCTTGAGCCTCTTAGTGCTGCCCTAGCATAAATTTTGTTTACACTATGGTGGCGCAAAACAGGGCCTCGTCCTGTGCCATTGCCACTTTGTAAACCCTTGTGCCACATTATACCTGTGCCAGGTATTGTGTTTGGAAGAGGGGCATTCCCCTGCAGGGAGGGCCAAAAAAATGTATCAGTGAAATTTACAAGATTTCACTGCTCCATTTTTTACACCTGCCCAGCGCAGGCATGAAAGTGATGCCAGGCTATTTCCTATGGGCCTTCCTGAGCCTTGCTGGACTAGCATCAACATTTTGACACTAGTCCAGCAAAGCTCCACAACAGCATAAAATGTTTTGATGCTATTGTGCTAACATGCGCCATGGAGTGCTGTATTGTAAATGCAGCGCTACCATGGTGTCGCTAGGGTGATTCAAGGAAACTGGCGCATTTGAGCCGACGTGCCAGATCCTGGTAAATTTGCCCCAAAGTTTTTTATGGATGGGTTTTCATTCTTTTTTACTGCCGCCATAACTTGTCTCATTTGATATCCTTTCTTCCTCTAGCTTAATAAATTCTGTCTCTGACCATTTGTTAATCGGCAAGCTAGAGTTTAAGAAATCACCAAGTTTAGTAGTTATTAATTTTTACAACTCTTTTGTGCAGGCAAAGGCTAATGAGCACCTGCATAGCCTTAGAAATGTTCTCGATTTGTTTGCTGAAGGGCAGCTTTCCTCATGTTCAGAGCTTAATCTTGGTGATTTTATTCTGCATAAATGTATGAAGGGCTGGTAAACTAATGATGACCATTTTACTGAGTACTTAGAGGCTGCCGACTTTGAACCTACTTCACAAGGGGAGTTATTATTATAGACTATCCTCTGGATTGTAATTTGCAGTGTCTTAAAAATGAGCGGGCAGTGATACTCATCCCTTCCTTCGTAGGAAGACAGCAATTGATTATATTTTAATTTCTGCTGCTGTGCTTCACAGGGCCAAACATTTTGAGATTAAGAGGAGCCGATTCAGCAATCATAACCCCTTTGTATTTGATCATGATTGGGATGTAGTGGCAAATGTTAAGTCATGTGTGGGAGGTTGAGGCAGGGAGATATCTTCTAAAGATCAGGGCCTTTGCATAAAATGGGACAAAATCATTATGTTAGTAATCTCCATAGCATTTGTGAATTTGATTTTAACACTTATTTAGGAAGAGATCAGTTTGATGAGGAGGTTCGTATTGCCTTTCAATGGATCTGCGAGCAGGTGGCTAAAGATTTTAGCAAACCTGTGGGCAAGAGGGCTATAGAGGGGGAATAGATGGTTTGACCAAACCTGCTCATGGGCCAAACAGGGCTTGATGAGGGCATTGAGCCATATGCAGATATCAAAGAGGAGGGAATTATTTGAAAAACACTGTTTGCTAGGAAATCAATGATAAAAAAGAGAGCTTGGGATGATGTTTTGCTGGTTAGAGTATTGAACAATAGTGCGAAGTTTTGGGAGGTGCTTAACAGGCCTTTCTTTAAGGAACCTAGAAATGATGCAATGGATTGTATCGTTGCCTTGGAAAGCTGGATTTTGCAATTGTAGGGAATTTGTGATAACTTCTTGGATGAGATACAGACTGTGGCTCAGATTGTGTGGAGTGGGGATTACACCTTGGCTTTCAGTGTGGAGGAAATATTTGATGCCATTAAAACAATGCCCAGTTTGAAGGCACTAGGTCCCTATGGGGTGCCCACTGATTTATTTAAATCGGAACCACAAATTTGGGCAAAAATCTTAACTCATGTCTGTAACGCTGTCTGTAGGAAAGGTATCCCGCAGTCTTGGTCTAAGGCTATTATCGTTCCCATATTTAAAAAGGGGTTAAGATCCGACCCAAAATGCTACCAACCTATTTCCTATATAGGCATGACCTTTAAGGTCGGAGGGAAAGTTATTTTATCTAGGTTCGTGGAGTGGTCTGAGCAGACCAAAGTGATTTCCAGTCTTTAATATGGGGTCAGGCATGGCAAAGGTACTTTGGATCAATGTTTGAACCTACAATTGATTTTTGGAAAATACACGGTGGCAAAGAAGGCTTCATTTCTCATAGCATTCATGGATGTCACCTCTGTGTTCGATTATGTAAATAGATTGAAATTGTGGAGGATGTTGATTGACCTTGGAGAGGATCAGGATATAGGGAACTTCCTATGTGATTTACATCTGGAACTCGCTGCCTCAATTAGATCTGACCAGGCAGTGCATCTGTCAGAGTCTGTGAATCTTTACATGGGGGTCAGGCAAAGCTGTATTCTGGCCCCATTTTTATTTATTTCATATACCAATAAATTGGGCTCTGAATTATGTGCTGCCTGTAAAGATATTCAGAGGGCTGGTTCACAGTTGGTCCCCTCCCCCTTCTCTATGTGGATGATGCTGTTTTAATTTCTAGAACCACGTTGTGTCTGCAACAGTTGGTTGATTAGTTTGTGGCCATCACAAGAGCGCTTGATCTGAGCACTAATTATTTTAAATCACACACTATGGTTGCTGGTTCTAGGAAACACAGAAAAAATGCTTTTGGGGGGGGGTACAGAATTGATCAGGGCACCTCCTTTTTTATATATTGAGGGGCCCTTTTTGATGACAGAGGTTCGTGGGGGCTCCAAATGAAAACAAAAAGGAAAGCATTTTTGAGAGCTGCAGTTGCGACTCTCGATTTTGCTTAAAGGTGGGGGGCTAAACCGATGCTGGCACTCGTTAAAGTATACCAGGGAACATGTATCCCAACTGCCTATATGTTAGTGACATTTGGAGCTTTGAGAATATGAGGGATATTCAGATCGTGAAAAATAAATTATTTAAAAAACTGCTGGCTGTTCCACAGTCAGTACCTACATATATCATACATGAAGAGCTGGGGTTTTGGTATATCTGTGATCAACTAGCTTTGCACCCTTGTTTAGGTGGGTCAGAGTATGGTGTAGCCTGGGCAATCGGGCAATTATAGAGAAGTGCCTGGCTTAAGACAGGGCATTACACAATCCATGGATTAAATATATCAAGGCTATTACCCGCAACCTGGATCGCCTGACTTATTTGAGCACCCATAAGGTATTACAAAAAGGGACTTGATCTGGACGAAGAAGTCGTTTCTCCACGTGACGGGCTCTGAAAGTGAGGCATACAAACTTATTAAACCTACAGTTCAGTCCTTTCTGAGGTGAGAGGAGATTAATAGAATCCCATGTGAGAGGGGGGTGGATGCGGACTCAGAAGCAGCCAAACCACCCTATTTTGCAGTCAGAGAAGCAATACCGACATCCTGGATCCCACTGCTTCGGCCCAGGAAAGGGGTCGTGGCTTGAGACAAGTGCCAGGGGCTCCTCAATCTTACTGGTGAGGCTGATGAGGCACACACACTGCTAAGTAAAACACCTGGGGTTAAATATAATGTTCCCACTGCAAGAAACGCTGATGTGGGGAATTCATGCTAGGGTGACACACTTTTGTTGCTGAAAATAGCCTTGGTGGAGGGCCATTAAAACAAAAAGTCATAACACTGATACATGTACTCTTGGATGTTTTCCATTTTGAGGAGGGACCATACTGCTGTGTGACCTGACGCCTGAGAGAAGACCATAGAAGGAGAGCCAACATACAGAAAGAGAAACAGCACCAGACATTTTTGCCCATAGGAAAGCCTGACTCATATCGTCCTATATTGCCAAGGCCTTTGGCTGGTCATCCTTTTGCATACTAAAGGACCTGATCGGCTGGGCCTTGGACTTCAAGACCCATATTCCAGTGCGGCTGGAGATGCTAATCACCCTGGAAATCTGCCTACCGACATATAAATCAGACCCATTGGCGTCAGGCAGAGGCAGAGCAGGGCCACCCTCCTTGGCCCAGCACCTGGGATATTGACTGGCTGTGAGCCTTGAAGATTATGAGCATATTTTCCGGACTATTGCGGTAGATTGTTACTTAATAGCTAATATTTTGCGCAACCGGGAGACATCAAGACTATGTATTAACCTTGAATTGGCGGAACCAGGGGGAAGAGACTCACGGATCCATATCTCCATCAGCTTTTGGAGTTCTTGGACTTGTGAATAATCTCTGCTCTCCATGGGAGATACTAATTATTAACAAACTGAAAAATTTGTATCCTGAGCCAACAGGAGATCGTGTGGCCCTGATAAGGGGGTGACTGCAGAGTGACTGCTAAAAAACTCAACCAGGCCACGAGGTCATGGGTTTCAATATTAGCGGCTAATTTGATCTTCTTAACACTGGTATGTTATATGTAATTTTACAGGACAATCACAACCATTGCTGATTTGAATCTGGTTTTGCATTTGTAATTTGTGGTTGTCTTATACCTGAATTATGGGGAAGAAAATGGCGGGAGCAGGAATTCACAGGACACCACAGAGTACTGCAAACGTTACTACCAAAGAGGGCTTTTTGTCCTGGGCAGTCCCTGTGGTATCAAAGGAAGAAGACTTGTTTTCTCTCGAGAGAACCCTCTCCTGACTGAGGTCCATGCCTTTATTCTGGCAGAGAATTCTATTGAAGCCATAGAAACAAAATCCGTATCCTTAGCAAACACAAGCATAGCTGTTCAAAATTAGGTTCAATGGGTTTCTCCCCTGCGTAAGAGGGGAAATATTCAGGAAGGAGGGCTTAGTGGGGGAAGCATTGATTCAAGCAATCATTCAAGCCTCATTGTCAGCCCTAATAGCAAGAGAAAGCGCTGCACAGTTGCCCCAAACAAAAAGGGAAATCTAGTGTCAGTGGGAGTACAGGCAGATTTATTATTTGATCACATCCCCTTTAAGGGTATAAAAGATGGTGGCAAAAGCTTTGAATTGATTATTTCTAGATTAGATCCAATTGAAGAATGATTCACGCAAGTAATAGCACAAGTTAACAGTGTAGTTGCATTACAGGAGGACAATAACGTTGCAGCTGTTGCATGGCCTTATAACACCAATGTTAACTTTACTCCTAATGTTAATGGGAATAAACCACTGACCCAGAAGGCAAAAGTACACACCCCTGAGACAGGTTTAACATTTATAGTGACTAAGAAGAATCCTACTACAGTCTCACAGGTGCCAATGACATCTATGTTGAAGCAGGATGCGCCACGTTCTAAAGATCTTCTCATGGTGCCTCAGACCAGAGTTATTTGGGAAAAGAAGGTGAATAACCTTCCACCTGCGAGTCAACCCCATATGTGATAGTTCTAGGGAATGTACCCTCACACAATAATTGTACAACTGAAACATTTGGAGAGCTAAAGAATAAGGGTGTGCACAGTTTCAGTCCAATTCAAGAATAGGTATGGAAATTTACAACTATATAAATACGGTAAGAAGGGTAGATTGGCTCAGCCCTGATATTACAAAATGGGTGGGGGATTGCATAATAGTTAATTTCAACAACCCCACTGTTGCTGCATGCCTCTTGACTACCCTAGTCCCACCTAACTGAAGCACATTTAATGTTATCCAGGCTTATCCACTGGGGTACTTCTAAAGCCAGAGATTGTGTGTGGTCCCAGATGGGCCTCAGTATGTGGCTCATCGGCACACAGCACGAGTTTTTTGATGGTCCCACTGGTATATTCACCATTGCCATTGGGAAATAGGTTTACACTGTTAAGTGACCTAGATTCATGTGATTGACTTGATGACTTGATAGTGACCCCTTGCCCGGTCACATCACTCCCCCGACCCCTCCCCATGATGAGCCATTGCCCTGCGGGACAAATCAAGAAGTTCACACATCTCTGACATCACCACAGCATAACCACCATTCAAGTCTACCAAACCTAGATAGTAGAGACAAGGGGGATTCAATGAAGATATTAAGCTGGAATATAGCTTACAACCTAAGAATGCTCCTTCAAGATTGGCAATCATTAATACGTGGCTACAACATCATTATGCTGCAAGAAACTTGGGTGGAAGATCCTATAATGCTTGATGGGTAGTCTTGTTTCAGCACACCAGATGCTCTGTCTGGCTCAGGTTGGGCCTCGGGCGGTCTCATTAATTGGATAAGCCTCACCTTAGGTGGTAGCGCCGATGCATTAGACACCACAAAAAGTAGCTGTCAGGCAGTGCTCTATAAGTTTAACCCCTTGTTGTATTTCATTAATTTTCATAATAATGATTTTTCAAAGTTCTCAAATTGTAGGTTTTTAGAGTTGTTTAATTTCATTGAGTCAATTGTGGGTTCAGAGATAGGTGATGGGGCAAGAAGTTCACCTGTGTTTAGGAGGCAACTTTTATGCAAAATTGGCATGTTTCAATCAAAGGATTGAGCCTTCACCTGCCACCGTCCACGATCAGAGGGCAGGGCCAGAACCTCCAAAAGGGCAGAAGCATGTCGCCCCCCTGCCAGCAGCAGCAGCTGCAAACCTTTTCCCCAAAAATGATAATAAACTGTGTTTATTATCGATTTTGGGTAAAAGGGGTGGGCCACGGGGTGACAAGTAATGAGGGGGAGTGCTTAGCACTCCCCTCACTGCGCATGTATGTTTGGCCGGCTGTCTTGGGCCGGCCAATCACACATGCGCAGACGGGTCTCTCTAGTCCAGCAACACATTTTTCCAGGTTGGAGAGAGCCTACACAGGCTCCCAGTCTGCCTGGGAGCACCCTGGCTGGGTGCTCCCAGCCAGTCCTCATGCTGCTCTGAGCAGCGACAGGATTGGCCGCAGGGCAGGCTGGGAGTCTGTGTCTGCAGCAAGATGGAGGAATGGAGGGGCATGACCAGGAGCGATGTAAGTGCTTTTCAAAAATATTTTTCCTACTGTTATGCGTGCCCCCCATGCGCCACCCCACCCCCCCTACGATCCGTGAGCCACGACTGTCAGGGGGGTAAAGAATTAAGATCCTTTGTGCATCTCTGAATTTATATAATGTGCTTGAGATGGTCGGAGTGAGAAATGTGGGTATGCCAACTTTTAGGGGCAGGATTGCCACTCCATAATTGATTACATCTTTGTAACTGCCAATTTCTTAGAATGGTTGGTGTGCGGGTCCATTGTTCGAGCAGAGTTTAGTGACCACAATCCTATTAAAATTGTAATAGCCAAGACCGCCAGAATGGCTCCTCAAAGCCAGCCAAAACATTGTAATTGACAGGTTTCTACAGCTAATTTAAAGGTTTGTTGGAAACTCTGTGACCCCATACAAAAGTTACCTGAAATTACTCAGATGTTTTTTTTTTTTTTTTTGGGCTCCCTATCAGATGTTGCTGGTAATGGGAATGACAATATAGAAAGTACATTTATAGCTCTCTGCTCAGGTATTAAAAATGATCTTTACAGGTGAATAAATATACAGAAAAAGGCTCACCAAACCCCACGGTGGTTTGATCATGAGTGTTCAATGGCTAACCAAGTCCTAAGAAAGGCTTTAACTGCTGGGCCTAGGGATTTCTCAAAAGTGACTAGTCTGCGAAAAAGGTATAGAGCTATAACTAAGAGAAGGAAGACGGAGGTGATTAGCCAGCAGTTGGACAGTCTAGCACATGCAACATTTACCAAGAATAGTAAATATTTTTGGGGTTTTGTTTCACCCTTGAGGTTGACTAATACAACGGGGATGCCAACTAGCTGTCATATTAGCAGTTAGACGTGGAATGCACACTTCTCTAAAATCTATTCAGAAAGTGATTTGGTAATGAAGGCTAGCATGACAACTGAGTTAAAGTTCACGGTTGACGTGCCCTTACAGAACGTCCTAGCTGAAATACTGCAGAGCGCAGGAGGGAAAGCTCCTGGGCCAGATGGTCTACCAAGTGACTTGATAAAATGTAACAGTAGTGCATGGGCCTCTGAGCTGACTAATGCCTATGAAAACTTGAGTTATGCATCCTTGCCTGATTCATGGCCTCTATCTATAATTGTATCAATCTATAAAAATGGTGATCATTCCTCTCCCGGCTATTCCTGCCCAATTTCCCTAATAAATGTACCAGCCAAAATTTGGGGGAGGGTTCTTTACAATAAAATTACATAGTGGGTGGAGGAGAATAAAATCTTGAACCATTATCAATATGGCGTTCGCGAATGGATTTGAATGCAGGAGCAGTGCCTAAATCTTAGTCTACTCCTGGGCAAATACACTGAGGCAAAATGGGCCCCTATGTACTTAGCATTCATGGATCTCACCCTGGCATTCGACTGTGTTAATCAGTGAGTTTATGGCAAATTTTGGTGGAAGTGGGGATGGAGGAGCCACTTGTACATCTTCTGGCATCCACACCTAAAGACATGAGTGCTAGAGTGAGGTTACAAGAGAGATTTGCAATGAGCGTGGGGTACGTCAGGGCTGCATGTTTGCCCCTTTGTTATTCACCCTTTACATAAATAAATTGGGCACTCATTGGACAACATGCATGCCTGATGTCCCCACGGTACTTGGCACCCCATGCCCAGTTCTGCTTTAGGCAGATGATGCAGTCTTGATGGCACACATGTCCAGAGGTTTGCAACTGTTGGTACACTCTTTTGTGGAATTCATGGGCACCCTTGACTTGGAAACAAACTTCTCGAAATCTTTCATTATGGCCTGTGGCCCAAAGTGATCCCCATTAACTAGTTTTATTAACTGTTATAGTAAATTTATCATACTAATATATTTTCCTACCTGGGGTGATTTTTAGCTCCACTGGATCAGGGATACCTAACATAGTTGAAAGGAGAAGTAAGTTATCAAGAGTAGTTGGTTCACTTTTTATCATGCCATCCCCCAAGATGGTGAGTATTTGCCCCCATGCTACAGATTTATTCCACGCAAGTGTCCCAGTCGCTACTTATGGAGCGGGAGTTTGAGGCACTAGGGACACTGCAGCAATGCAAGTAGAAGGAGAGCTCCTCTGTCTGAAGCTTTTATCTGTCCCCCTCTCCACCCCACATTATGTCTGCCATAACGAATTAGGGCTTAAGTATATAAGCGATAGCATTCAAATTCATTCCCCGTTATTGTGGCTTTCAATTTGGAAAAATGAGGAGGCGTCATTAACCAGGGACATAATTAAAGATTGCTTGGCATGCGATAATGGTCTCAAAATCCCTTGGTTAGCATTTGTAAAAGAATCCTTGGACGCGATTGGCGCACCTCAGGTATTTAACAATTTTGAAATGTGTGCCACAGTGGATAGGAAACAAGCCAAAACATTATCATTAACGTATGCCCAGGAAAAAAGATTGAATATTGAATCGCTAAAAACATCTATTATCATGGTTCATTTGCCAATGCATCACGATAATACTCTCAGCAACTATCTCTGTGCTGGGCGAGGAAGATGGGAATGTCCATTAATGTTCTGTTTTTGGGCAGATACAATAAAATACCTACTCTGTTTTCCATTAGGTTTTCAGCATAACTTACAATTGCGGTTTTGCCCACGCAATAATACTTATTAACAGTCAATGTTATATGTTCCTTTCTTTTGTAGTTTTCATCAAAAATATTGTAAAATGTTTTAATGCCTTTAATTAGGTCGAAAACATTGACATATTGCACTCAGGCTCAGTCATTGCTCTTTGTAAAACAACTGTGTGATGATGAAACATGTTTTTATGTGGGTTTGTTTTTACCGGTAAAAATGTATCTTGACTAAGGCATTGTTCTTAAATGTATGGGTTTTGCCAGGAATTCTGTACAGTAAATTTGCTTTAGTAGCACACAGCACTTAAGTGATGGAATTGTTGTTAATATATGTTGCGTGGTTAATCTTGCACTATTATGGCTGCACCGCACCAGAATAAAGGTTATGAATTGAACTGAACTGCATCAAAAATCAGAACACATATTTTTAAGTAAAATGGGCCAACTCAATAACTGAGTTCTAGACCAATGAGAATGAAAACATTTTATTAAAGAATTAAAAAATAAAGCAGTACAGAGTCAATGCCATTAAGGCTTTCAATGTAAATTATACAGAGAATGCAAAAGTCTGAAATTATTCCAAATCTGAAGTGGGCAGCAACATCGGGAGAGTAACAGACAGCATTCCTAGTACAACAGGAAAGTCTTCTCGCTCACGCCCAAAATTGAGGGGTTTTATACACTGTTTTCGCATATGAAATTACTAAATCTGCAGACTCACTGTGGTGTGAGCAAATGTAATATTTCATCAGCAAATCAGAGCACATAGAAAATGAATTTCATATTACCTTAAAAGCTAACAACTATCCCACTTAAATGAACAATTATTCAGCACCCTCTATGCTGTCATTTGGAAATGCGAGAGTGAAACTAGATGCAAGAACAATAATGTGGTATATCAATGAATAGGCCATAGTGAACTAATGGAAGGACCTTTGAAATGTTTCAGGTTGTGACTTAAAGTTCATTAAGAGCAGGACAGCAATAACAGTGGATCTATATAATTATATTTCAGCTTGACTGTGTGCTGCAGCGTTTCCAAGAAGAAAAGCAGGCAAAGAGGAAAGAGACATGAGTGGCAAGGTGACTTCTATCTTGGAAAAGGTGGTGTTTGCACGTAAAGTGGGGCCTAGTTAACATAAGTCAGAAAAACGCACTTCTATGCATCACAGAAAATGTTTTTTTCAAAAGCAACAGTTCTATATCAGTGTATACATGTGAAATCAAGAGGGAAAGTGCATTCTGCACGTTGTTATTGATGCCCAATAACATAAACAGATAAAAAACTTCTACATTACAATTGAATAGCTTAGTTGCTCACTCTTTATACTGCAAACATTCCTCTTTATTTTATGCAAAATTGGAATCCATTCACTTATTTTTGGATCTTCTGTCAAACCTAAGTACCAGCTTTTAAAGATATCATCATCTTAGCTCATTCCAAATGTTTGCGTGTTTTTAAATAGCTGCTGTTACTCGAGTTGCTGCACAGTTTTTCACATACTACTTTCCCTACCCGTGGATATGGAAAGGGATAATTACTAGCCATTGGCCGAGGGCTGTTATACTCAGTCTGCTTTAGGAAACTTAAAGGCAAAATGTTGCTACTGACTCTTATCTAACAAGAATGAGCTTAAAAAATCATTTAAAGTTTTAAAATGGTAAACAAAACGTTATTTAAGTAAACGTTTTTGGAATGGTTGAAGAAAATGCTGCAAAAGTAATGCAGTTGTTTTACCTCACAACTTTTCCGATGTATGACAGAGCAATTGTAATGCATTACTTGAATGTGGAATCGAAACCTTCAGAGAAGAAAACTTTCATTTTTAAGTGAAATTTTAACAATGCCCTCAGTTAGCGCTAACTAGCAAGCAAAAGGAAGCAGTAATTACTTACCCATTCCCAATGGGCAGTTCTTTACTGTCTTGTTTAAAATGAAGGCGGCGTCAAATAGAAATCAGTAGTGTTATTGTAATTGCTTTTGGCCAGAAGCACTTTCTTTTACGTCTTTTCTTTGCCACAGCCGGTTAGGAATGGGCTGAACATTGCTAAAGCACGATGACATCACACGCTTTACATCTCTGATATAGCACCCACTGTACCCTTCCCAGGATAGAATTACATAGACTGCACTTGTGTCATTAGTATTTGCTTTGCTCGTGTTTTACAGGACGATATAATTGACATCTACCTTGGTTACATCTTTACGAACGACAGAGTAATTTGGTGCCCCCTTATACGAAACTTTATTTCAAATCATCAAAAAAGGCGGTCACAGCTGCTTGTGTTAGAAGCATGAGGTACAGGCCTAAAGGATAACAAAACTCGATTTCCTCTATAATTGCGAGCATTATACTTAACTGGCCCTTTAAATAAAGTTAATGACGCCAACGTTTGCTAATTAAGGTTTAACATTAGCATTAACTATGAGAATGCCAAAATGTGGTGCTCAAGGAAAGGAATTTTAGAGGTTTCTCGATATTGTGACTGTGTTTTGTTCTGGATTTTATATCATACATACTTTAGAAGTACGGAATGAACTTATTTGCAGTGCTTTTTTCATAACAAAATTCAAGGTATCCTATCTGAACTTCCTTCAGTCTTCAATGTTATAGTGCAATAAGATATGCTGAAATAATAGACCGTTTAGAAGCAAGGATAACAGGGTTCACTTTAAGCCCCAACTGTTTGAGAGGAAATCATTTTTTTTGTTTGCTCTGTGAAAGTTCCTGTTTCCTAAGGACCAGCGAAATTGTGAGATTAAGGATCTTTTTAAACAGCATGATCTGAAAACACGGGCAAAATTAAGAAAATGTAGGTGAAACAAACATCTTAAAAAAGAGTATGTTCTTGGAATAAAATCCTTGCAAAAATTACATTTAGGATATCATCATAGTTTGATGGAAGGATGTTTATGGGAACAAAAGACTCAGTTAAGGATGCTGATTGTGGTGGATTAAATCACATCACAAGTGGTTCTTTCTGTTCACCAATAGCGGGTTGCCTCTATACTAAGGAATGATGCTTCCAAAGGACACAAATTAACATCATAACATTACTTGTATTTTATTGCAGATGTGTTTTATACTGCTTCATTCCTCAGACAAGGCGTCAAACCAGTCTGGCCATCAGATATCACAGTGCTCAGGAGGATTTATTGGTTGGAAAGGTATGTTTTTGTAGTGTTACCTATGTATAAAGTGTTTTGGTGTTGTGTGACCAGAATGGAACTTGCAATGTTTTTTCTGCACTTGACCATCTAGTGGAGTAAATGGGAGACAGGAAAACAATAAAAAAGCTTTAAAATTGTTGTCTTGACTGGAAGTGTGTGGGTTGCTAATGTGGCCCACAAGGAAAGTGTTTTTTTTGTGTGGGTGATGTACTGTGCCTTATTCTTATTTTGTTGCTGTGGTTATGTAGCTACATTTATGCACCCAGTCAGACATAGGAGAGTGGGAGATAGCTGCATTTGTGATTTGCCTTCAATTGTTCTGGAGGAAATTAGCTGTGAATCTTTGTTGTGTATTTTCCAGAGTCATATGCCATCCACAAGTTCTAGACTAGGATATTGTTTGTACTTTTTCTATAATTTTGCTGTTTGAACGGAGGAAGTTACACTGAAGTGTTCCTCTTCTTTATGTGGGGCAGTCAGCAAGGATGTCTTCCATTTTTAAAATAAGGTTTCTATTCCCATAGTATCTTTGAAGTTTTACTAGAATGAAAATTGGACTTGCACCATAGAGGGACATGCAGAGTGTTTTAAAGGAGGAGCTTCTGGCCATGGGTGGTCAGTAAAGCATTAGAGGTCACATAGGAATAGATAGAGTTGTCTTCCTGCTGCACATTGGATGTATCAATGTGCACAGAGGAAGACATGGACTGCTACAAGTAGTCCATTTGCATAGTTTAGGTGAGAAACAACAAGGTCAGTTCTAGCCTGTAGTGGGAAGAAAAATCAAAGAGTTGGCCTGATGTAGAAACCACTTCTTGTCACATGATACATTGGGGAGCAAATGACTTTGAGAAGTTCATAATGATTCCTAGATTTCTTCATTCTTAGCTTTCTTAGTTCTGTAGATGCAGATGTGGGTTCACCAAGTTCCTAGGGCCAGAAGATGGCTGTAGGCAGGTAGTTACTCCATTCGCTGCAGCTTAGGATCTCAGTTTTGGATGAGTTCTATTTTAGATAGTTTCTCAGCATTTACTTTGTCTGTGGTTTGGAAGCAGTAGACTACATCTGAAGTATATAGATGCTGCATGTTCTCCAGCTTCAGAATGTACTGTGCGTTGTCTTGATAGTTGCAGCAGGTTAGGCTTGATGACTTGAATTCATGTAAAGGGCTGAATTAGGCATTTGAAGAGGACTGACATAATCATAGAGCCTTGAGAAATGCAAACGTGGGTGCTTACATAAGCAGCTTTGAAGGGGGAGTCAGAAGAGGTTAGACCTATTGATGAGGTAGGAGAAGGTCCAGCCTTGGATGATTTTGTAGATGCCAAGCTGTTCTAGCCTGTGCAAGAGGGTGTGGTGGTGCACTGCGTTAAAGGTGGAGGACTGGTCAATAACTGATAGTGCAGCATTTCCATTTCTGTAAAACAACTGTCTCCATGTAATGCCAGACAGAAATCAGAATGGATTCCGTGCCTTTGTCTGAGTGCAGCAGGGTTGATGGTCAAAGAGAAGTCTGTGTCCATCAATGAATTTAAATATCTAAACAAACTGTCACTCTTTTAAAAGGTTTTACTGATTGCTAAAAACATGCCGTAGCTGCCTGGATATGCCTGATCAAGATTAATTTTCTTGATGAGTGGTGTGTTAGAAATTATTAAAATGGAGGGGCAGGTGCCTGAAGTTCCGGAGTTCTTGCAGATGGTTCTTGCTGGGGTGTCAGTAGTTGTAGAGAGTGGGGTGTACCTTCAGATAAGGTCTTCATTTTTTAAGAAACGTAAACAGTGGTCAAGTGTGTATGTATATATGTTGTGGAAAAAGATGCAGTTAATGAGGACTGGAATGCGTGAAGTTATGTGATACATAAGAAATAACCAGAGTGAGTGAATGGACACTTAGGGGAGTGGGTAAAAAGAGAATGGGGAAGAGGTAAAAAAGTACAAAGGAGAGACGGGAGGAGGTTAACTAGCAGATAAGTATTTAGTGAGACCAATGTTAGAGGGAAATGGTAGGGAAGTAGGTGATGTCATTGTTGTTGGCATTAAAGTGCAAAATTGTCTGAAGAGCACAGGGATGGAGAATGTGAAAAGGAAGAGGTGTACTGGAGAAAGGAGTGTATGGAGTGGAGGAAGCTTAGAAAGAGAAGATATGAAGGGGACAAAATGTTTAAGAATATGTAGATTATAGAGAACAGAAGGAAGTGGTGAGGAAGGAGGACAGATAAGAAAGAGGTGTGGAGCAAAGACGGCGTGCAAAGTGGTAGGGGTAGTGGATAAATTAGCAGCGTGGAAACAAGAAATTAATGGTAGGGAAGAAGGGATATGGAGTGGTTAGATATGAGAGAAGACTAAGGGAGAATTTGAAGTAGGGAAAGAGCCAAGTAGCAGATTACTTTGAAAAAGGATAGCAGGGGTTTAGGGGAGGTATAAAGGAGGCTCTGCGGAGAGACGAAGGGAGAGACATGCAACAGAGAGCCTTTAGGACAAGGAAAAAAATATATAATGAGATCATACAGAAATTTAGTAAAGATGTTGTATAGTGTGGGATGGCTTTGGAACCACCAACGGAATACCTACTGATGTAGAATGCAGGTTCATATAGTCCTGTTTCCTTGTAGGGGGGAATTGGAGGGTCTAGTACGTGGTGGTTGTGAGAGGATGAAGCCCTCTGGGGGATGCAGCTATTTCAGATTGGTCATTTGCTTCACAGGTACGTATGCAGTTATCTGGATGCATCTCTGGGAAGGAAGCAGCTTCCAAAAACACCAGCACAACACATAAACAAATCAAAATGAGTTTATAAGCAGAACTTAAAGAAATGCAGAAGTGTTTGCTTTTATTCAGGAACTGCAACTACGTCTATTTTCCGATGTTACTCGTGAAAAAATCTGATTCTCGATTGGTCTGAAATTGAATCCTGATTTATTTGTGCAAAGTGGGTTTATCATAGGAAAGCAAATTCTATGTTTGCTGGAATGATGGCTGAACATGTTTTCAACATGGGTGTCTTCACATCTCTCATGTAAGATGATTTTTCGTTTTTTCATTGATGTGTACCATCAGTATATTATTTTGCCCTCAGCCACATTACAGAACTCTGGCAATATCTTGGACAGCCTGTGAACTCTGACTCTGCTCTAAAGAACCCCATGGAAATTTTAACAGCAGCTATTATTTGGCAAACAAATAAATGTAGTTTTTAAATTGTGGAATAAAAATGGATGTACACATACCCCCTGACCACATCTTGCAAACTAATCGTTCCTTGCCAGAACTGCAGGAGTCCAATGCCTAGATTACTGTTGCTCCCTTTTCTAAAAACTTCTGAAAGTAAAAATAGACTGACAAAAGAGACATAAGGATTATGTTCGAAGTCAAACATTAAGACTAATATCTTGCTTGACCAGTATTTACTTAATTGGCTTCCCATCGGAAAGTAGATTGAATCTAAACTTTGTTGGATTGCCTGATGAATTGTGAATAAATGAATGCACGAATGAGTTAATGAATGGATATGTAAAGCACACAGCTGCCTGGCAGATGTCCCGGCGCTGCTAGCTGGGTATATCAGTATAAATGTTTTCAAGACTTTCTTAAATTACAATTTGTTAGGTGAAGCATGAATGTTGAATGGAAGGACATTCTAGAGGTTAGAGGCCAAAAACGAGCACAGCGTACAGTGGGTACCACCAGCAACATTCGATTGAAAGATCTAAGGGAACATGAAGGAAGGTACCCTGAATTCTGTTTCTTAAGTAGCTGGGCCCTTACTATGAAATGCCCTAAAACTAAGCAAGATACATTTAAAAATGATTTTAAAATGATACATTGGCATACAGGGAGCCAATGAAAGGCCTTTGAGTGTCCTGAAATAGATTCCTGTCCTGGAATATTCAGCAAAAGCCAAGCAGCGCCATTCTGAATCAACTGAAGACACTGAAACAAGTCATCTGTAAGACCTAGATAGAGACTATTTGCGTAGTCCAGGTGATAGGTAATCAGAGAGTGAACAATAGTTTTCCAAGTTTATTCCAGCAGTAGTCTCTGACATTTTTAAGATATTTTAAAATAGTAAATCAGGAACCAGTGGCAGCCTTCACACCTGCTTATTTACTCATCCTACTCTCAGAAGAAGCATGAAGTGACATGTGTCTCTAAATTAATAAATTATAACATAACAGTAATTCTCAAAAAACATATTTAAATTATGTGGAGGGCTACAGGGTACCAGCTCTCATGACCTTAGCAAAGGAGATTGGAATTTGACAGGCATCAGTCTCCTGCCTGTCTCTGCAATCTATCTGCCGGTGAGGGAAAATGGGCTTGTGAATCACTTGGGGTGGGTGTCTCCTTCCTTAATGACCACAGGCCTATGACCAATGCTGTTTTGAACAATATAAGCTCAGTTTGACCACATGGGGCAGGCGCTGTTCGTCACAGAGCATAATTTGATGTGTTCCAGATTCCATGAGGCTCAACATGGGGGACAGACCTACTGTCATTGGCAAGCAGGTTACTTTATGCATTTCTAGTGTTCCCTTTCATCCATAAACTACTGGGAAGGTAGGAGATGATCATGCAGAGATCTTTGTATCAGTTTCTTGCTGGCCTCATAGACCATGGTTTTTAATACTTAACAGCTGTCTGCACAACCCATTTTGGAACTTCCAGTGGTTCCATCACTTCTTCAATTTCGCAATCAGCCCTGCAGAGACTGCATCTAGGGATTACAAGTTGAAAGGGTGAGATGTTTAGCCCAAGGCTGTCCAAAGAGGCAGAAACTGAGGTTCAGCCTCTTCAATGTATTGCTATCATAATGGTGTCAATGCAATCATAATACAAATATCATTATTTGTATACTTTTAATGCAGTTTTCTAAGCAGCAAACTTGGCCCATGTGAATTAGAGTGCTTTTCAAAGAAGCTAACATCAACGACAACATAAATGATTTGAATATTAAGAATAAAGACAAGCAGTATATGCAAATATGCAGTGGAAATGTAGCAAAAACTCAAGGTGGCTCTGCATGGCACAGTAAATCTCACTTAAAGTCTTACATAGCCATAAATTATGCAAAGGTCACACAAGTCCTTGATAAATTTGGCCCCCAGTTTTTGAGAGGTTTGATTTTTAGGTGATGACTTGACATCCATCTTGGGTATTTTCAAGCATTTCAGAGAGAACTAAGTAAAATATTATTAGAGTATCGATCTAAGTATCCTCAGCATATTGGGTATAGAAATCCGAGAATTTCTCAGGACGGCTCAAAGAGATGCAAGATAGAGATTAAAGAGAGCCAGAAACAGAAAGGAGCCTTGTACACTCTTTTTTGATGAAGGGCCTTGATGGATAAAGTGTTGCTGACTTACACCGCTTGGGTTCAGTTTTACAGGAATTAAGAGATCGACTTTAACACTACACCATCAATGCCCATTGGAATGTTAAGACTGATAATCAGGGAGATATGATTGACTGTATCAAATGTAACTGAAAGATCAAGGAGCACAAGTAAGCATGAGTAACCTTAGCGCAGTGGAGGGCATCGTTCCCAACTTGTGAAACCAGGCTGAACATTGTCCATGAGATTGCAAAGCATTGGACTAACGTCCAGTAAAGGTGTTCTAGAAAAGTTGCTTATTAGACCTGTCCCATTAATTCTAACTAAAATCCCTTCCAATTTTCATGATGAACAAAATATAGTTATTTTTAATTTTACATTTCCCACAACATGAGAAGAAACACAATTCCATATACTGGATGTACATTGAGCACTGTCCATGTATTTGGAACAGACAACATCATTTAGGAATGTAGAATCTTTGTTCATGATTTTTGGTACAGCAAACCAGGGGATCTGTCCTTCCACAAGAACGTTGAGTCAAAGGTTGTGTTTTGCAATTATAGAAGCATATGCAAAGATAGATGGGCTTGATTTCAAAGGGCCTCAGTGGAAGATGTTTGCTGTGCACTGCTGTGCTCTCCTCCACATATATCTATGTCAGACTGTAGACTGCAAATGGGTGGGTGTTTTCTGCAGGATTTGGAGCTCAAGTGTTGGAAGCATTGAAGGTGATTAATCAAATAATTAAAGTATCACAGGATGTAGCAGCATTTGGGTACATCCTCATCTGTAATGGCGATTACCAGTAAGGAACTGGGTCAGTTACCCCCATGTCAGTTGTCACGAGCACTTCAGAAGAAAGAAGCAAACAGGGATGATGATCTGTTTCTAAGCATGAGGTGGTGTACGAGAAACATTGATACATTTTCTATGGCTTCATACCCATGCATTGGGCCTGGATAATGTGCAAGTAACAGGAGAGTCAATGCTGGAGTGAAAAGCAATGTATTTGGGAAAACGAGAGCGAGAAAGAGATTGTAGTTAAAAAAAAGTGGAGAGAGCCACATATTTATTACCAGAATGCCTATAGCCAAGACAGAGTGCCTGATTCTCTAAGTGTTTTCATCGGTCTGCCTAGGACAGATAAGGGACAGAACACCTGTTTGTTTTAGCATATGTTAATTCTCATGGAGAACTGGTACGTGACAAAATATTTTCTATAGCTCTTTGTACTAAACGTCTGGCACTTCTAAGTGCTGTAAATGACAGAGGTTACTGTTAAGCATCTCAGTTAATGTTACTTAAGTTACCGACTTTATACAGCTGAGTCTGTCTTGTTGGCATACAAACTCATGACTTGTAGATAGCTGCATTTCTCATGGACACATTTTCAGCTCGATGAGCCAACCCTCTTTGAGCATGCAATATCAGCAACATGGAATGAATGAGCAAATTGACTTTGTACACACATCTGTTTGTCATACAACGTGTGACTCATTAAAAGTGTGGCAAGGAGCAACTCATCCTGTGCATCACTCATTCATAGAGGGGCGCACTGGCATTTGTTGCAGTCACACTACCTGTTCCACTATAGTTGCACTGGCCTTGTGTGCTACAGTCACAGGTAAAAATAAAAGTAAATAAAGGCCTGGAAACAAAATGTTCCTGATCTTCATTGCAGATGCTCTACTCCACAACTCATGGTGTGCATGTATGGAGAAGTATAAAACTGCATTCCCAAGCCCAATATAGGTGGAGAAAAGATATGCCGCTTGAATATTGAACGTCATGAAATATGTAGAACAGAATATCGAGGACAAATTATTGAAATAAAATATTGACAGGTAAGTCTAGAATTTCTCTACATAACACCACATATATGTACCTATGTGGTACATGTAATTTCAAGGGGTGTTAATGTAGAGTTAGGATAAGGAATAGTAAATCTATACTTCCCTATGCAATTTATTTTCAATATTTTGATCCCTCCACCGTACTCACAAGGGAGCCAATGCTATTTTGTTATGCATCGAAAGCACGCCTCACTGCTCATGCTGCCTTAGTCCTCAAGCAAAGGATAGGCCCGTCATTAACAAGTACCTGTGGCAGTGCTTAATTTGTAAATACAAGCATACCGGTGCCCAAAGCTCTTCTATGAAACACCTTCTGCTGCAATTAAATGTGCAAGCACAGAATAATGAGGTAGCGTAATCCTGTGCCATCTCGGCCTCTTCAATCCATTTACAGCTACTCCCTGTAACTTCAGGTCAACCTTTCAGCTTTCTGCCTTTGTGACACTTTTTCCTTGTTCTCTTTCTCCATCTTTCCCTATGTGTCTTTTGCTCGCAGTAAATGCTTGAGGCAAAAGGCCCTCAAAAATAAGTGCTTGTGCCCCGCACCGGAAGCCACTGGCTCAAATTAAGCACTGACCTGTGGACTCACATATTTCAAGGAAATGTTGGCGCTTTCAAATGCACAAAGGAGTTTGGGGAAACGCTCACCGTTTTGTCCTGCATAGATAAGGACAGAGGAAAGGGGGCTCTGCCAGTACTACGTGCTGCAGGACTGTGTCAAGGGCGCGGTTTTAAGCCACATGTTTCATATTTAGGTCATTTCCTCTGGAGGCATATTGCTTACAAAAGGAATGCACAATGAAAAGGCGGAATATGAAACAGAAGTGCTTTGGGGAGAGATGTATTGTGTGTCTCTAAACTGTTGGTGCTCGCCTCTTTTTGCTATATTGTTACATAGACATTCAGCTTTTCTAAGGCATAGGCACGCCGAGTTTTTTTCTCCTCATAAAAAAATATGCTTGCATACAATTCAGAACTCTTCCTAATGCTGATGCCAGGTAGTCAGGTTACTGGTTTCTGACAGGTACACATGATTCTATTTCACACCCAGCGGGTTCTCAACAAGGCCAAGAAGCGTCACAAGGGCACGCATGGTGGCATCGCTGCCAGCAAGATTGCTCAATGACAAACATGGAGAAATTCACTGACTGGAGTTTAAAGGTGTTGCTGTCTTAAATTTCCCCTTCTCTGCATCAACAGTCACCGCCGGCAGCGCCAACACGTCCATATTACTCGACAGATTTAAAAGGAAGCCAGGAACCATTTACTCGTGGAATCTTTTATAAGTCGTGCGTGCGCGCGTGTGTTGTTTTTTTCTGTCCCCTCGTCGATCTCGACTGGTTGCCATGGTAAAATGGGTCAGAGCGGTGCGTGGGGCCGGCTGCGTGCTCCCAGCGCCTGGACGCCAGGCGCTACGGGTCGGTGTAGACAGTAATCTGCCTCCGAATCTAGGTCACTGCCTGGGATCTTTGAAGCTGCAGCTGTCCATAGGGGACAGGCGTTCGCGCAGGGCGCACCGGGCAGTCATGGCGGCTGGGCCAATGCTTATCTGATGCACTGGACTACTCAGAAGCACTGGGTTATCCTATGCGTATCTCGCTGTTAACGCCTTACCCTAAAGCTGATCTCGTCAGGTATGTCGAAAAATAACTATCTTCATTTTACTTGACAAAAACACAACATCACATTCCTTGTGAAGTTTGCATTTCTAATGGTTACTGTGTCACACCTTTATTTTCCCATTCTCGGTACAGCTTAAAGACTTAAGTGTCACCCTGCTGCATCTGTATTAAGTCCCCTCTCGTGTTTAAGCTTTATCCCAATGGATGTCTCCGAATAAATGCAAACAAGCTTTTTTATGTAAACAACAAATAAGTCACAGATGTAAATGTGAGGATTTGGGTGTACTATATGATATGGCTGCAGTAGCCTTATCGTGCAGCACACTCACAAACACTATCTTGGGTCCAGTCAGCTATACTTTACTTAACCTTAAGATCTACCCTGGGTAGCTATGGCTGCGAGCAGTAAGGCTTAGTAAAGGAACAATTTGCAAAGCACTTAACAGCACCAAACAACAAAATAAAACAGCAGGGTACAAAGAAAGAGGACACCAATTTATAAAAAATAGATTATACTTTTATGAATTTGTAGAGACCTTGGGGAACAAAATCCACTGGAGGGTTCCTGAGATACAGATATTTGAAGATATTATTATTTTTAAATGCAACCGCAAACACGCATTGGTCAACAAAAACTTTGGAAACTTTTGAAAGGTATGCAACAGTTAGTTTGACTACTCTGCCCAGATTTGGAAACCACTTCCAGCAGGAAAGAAAAATAGGGGTCCAGATCAGACCAGAGTGTTTTTAAACCAAAATCTAAACGTTACAGGACAACTGCCACAGACAACAATGGAGTGGTCCAGATGCTGAGGGATGCAGGCAAATGATGCTGGTTGGGGCGAATTTGGCCACAGAGACCGGGATCCCTCATAGTCCTCTGCATTGCAATAGCAAGCCAGCCAGCCAGTGCTGGGCTACTGGCAAGTCTCCACCACAGTTGGTGCAAGATTCTTAGGTGGGAACTTGCGTTCCATGGGTACAATGAATCTGGACTCTGATAGCACTCTTGGGTCAGGCAGACTAGAGTGTAACTTTTGGCTATCTTGGATTTGTCCTCTTATGTTCCCAGCGACTGGTAGCGGCAAAACGTCTGCGATGGCTACCAACTGGGTGATTTGGGAAACTTCAACTTGTGTCCGTGGAGCTGATTCAAAGAGATCAGCTTACTGATCCTTGGCATCACTGCTTATGTTAGATGTCAGGAATCAAATTTTCCCTGAGCCAGGAGCCATAGGCACATTCTAAGGTCTGCTAGCCTAAGGTACTGCAGGTGCAGTCTTTCTCAGTGTGCAGCCTCTCCCTGTCCATGTTCAAGAGCAGCTGGGCAGTGTTTTTTTGATCCTCTCTCCAATTCCATCATGATCTGAGGGTTAGAATGCCAGGAGTTACATATTTATCCCAGGAAAGTGCCTGAGGGGGCTACACAGTCATTAGCCAATGATCTACTGGGTCCCACCTACCTAGTAGCAAAGTTCCTGCGATGTGTGGCATCTGGGTTTTCCAGAGTGCCACATTCTTGGCCCTTTCAATATGGCACAACCCTTCCACGGTCGTTAGGTGCTTGGTAGCCCACCCTGGAGGTGTGGCTATCAAAGGGCTACATGCCCACTGTAGAATAAGTTTGTGGGTGAGTTTTCACTCCTTGATCCTGTCTCCACTTTGTCAGTAGGGACAAAAGGCATCCTGTTCAGGGGTGCTGGTGCTACTTCCGTCACAAAGGCGGCTTCATCTTCAAAGCTCGCCTTTGGGCTAACACCCTTGAGTGGCCATCCTGGGGGAGGAGGTGACAACTCTCTCCATGGCAACTGCCTTTGTTACTATGCTGTTGACTCATTCACTCTTCTCCCCAGGTAGTCAGAAACCTGTCTGAGTGCCAGAGCCTTTGTGGGGCCTCTGGGGTAGCTAGGAAAACAGAGTGGCAATGTTCTAAACATTGCTTAACTTTAATAGTTTTATTACATTTGACCTGAGCATCAAGTCGGGGTTAGGGTCACAATTAAATTGATACCTGACATGACACAGATTGTTAGTCCCATTAAGGAGTTATTCGGGTTGGAATGACAGCCCAGTACCTTGTGTTAGCCAATGGGACTATTAGCTTTATCCACAACAAAACAACAATTTGGAAGTGTTGCTATTAAGGTATATCAAAAATTCATGTCTCACTCAACAAAGTACAGCTCCCTCCCTTAGGGCTCTGTAGGCCTTCCTTAGGAGAGAATTACCTATAGTGTTAAGGGATAGGGTGACTTTGCCATTGGAGTAAATGGTGAAGTCGAATTGGTAGGTAAAACACCGTCCTTCCGTTCTGCAATGGCAGGCTGGGGGCCATTTTGGACCTTGTCACACAAAGGGTGGCACAAACAGTGCTGCAGCCCTAAGTTGACACTCTTCCTTACATGCCTTGGGTACCCTGAGTACCATGGGTACCATACACTAGGGACTTATAAGTAATTCAGTCCTTGCCAATTGGGTGCATCTAATTCAACATGTAATTGTATAGGGTTAGAACACTGGCACTTAGGTGTGGTTAGCAGGCCTCAGTGCACTATTACAGTTGAAAAACTAGCAGTATCAGTCAAAAAATGTGGGGGTGAAAATGCAAAAAGAGGCATTCACCCCCTCCAGACGAAAGGTGATGAGCAACTTAGCTCTTATCTTGGTAATTTTAATCAGCCAAGTGGAAGAACTTGGAAAGGCCATCGGCATTGGCGTGGTTAGCCCCAGGTCTGTGTTTCACTGTAAAAATCATAACCTGTATGGAACTGGCTACCTCAACAACTCAGGGTTCTCTCCTCTCGTCTGCATCAACAATCTAAGAGGTCTGTGGTCAGTTGAACATTGAAGTGAATCCCAAATAAGTAGGGCCTAAGCTTCTTCAGGAATCAAACCACAGCAAAGTCTTCCCTCTCAATGGCACTCCAATGCTGCTCCATGGTGAGGAGTCACCTGCTATAAAGGCAAGTGATTGATCTTGACCCTGGTCATTTTGCTGTGACAGAAGTGCCCTAATCAATGTTCTGAAACATCAGGTTGGACAACAAACTCTTTATTAAAGTCAAGTCCCTTTAGAACAGGCGCTGAGCACAGTTTTTCCTTGCGGGTATCAAAGACCTTGTGACAGGAGTCAGTCCATGTGACTTTCATTTGCTACATTTTGGGAGGTTAACTCTGTTAAAGGTGCCACTATGGTAACATAACCCATTACAAGCATTCCACAGTACCCAGTCAGGCCTAAGAAGGCACTGACCTAAGTCTGAGTCTTTGGAGCTTTTCAGGCCAGAATTGATTGAATCTTGGGTTGGAGAGTTTGAAAATGGTTTTCACCTACTTGGTGGCCCAGGTACACTACCGACCCATGCCCTATCTGGCATTTGGTTGCCTTAATAGTTAGCCCTGGGCATGAAGCACTTCCTTGGGGTGGACCAACTGATCCTCCCAGGTGGGACAGAAAACAGCATTATCATCATGTTATGCTGCACATGCTGCACTGAAACTTTCCAGAACTGAAAGTATTCTATTCACTAACCTCTAGAAGGTAGCAGGGGCATTTTTCAACCCAAAGGGCATCACCTTGAACTGAAAGTGGCCGCCTGGAGTTGAAAAGGCAGAACACTCTTTAGGTCCTTGTGTGAGGGTTATCTGCCATTAACCTGAAGTCAGGTAAACGATACTCAGGTATTGATACCTGTTGATACCTATTGATCTGGATATTTCAAGTCACCAAAGTGTTCCCTCACAATGTAATGTCACAGGGCGATGACATTGCATTTTCTTTCCCACATTTGTGGACTGATGCTGCTGGTTTTTCAAATCTGACACTGCTCTGAGGTCTGCTAACCAGACCCTGACCCTGTATAAATTGCATGTTGAATTAGATGCACCCTTGGCGAGAACTGACTTACTTAAATGTCCCCAGTGTGTGATACCCCTGGTACTCAGGGCACCCAAGGCATTTAAGGAAGAGTGTCAACGTAGGGCTGCAGCACTGTTTGTGCCACTCTTCATGTGACAAGGTCCAAAATGGCCCCCAGCCTGCCACTGCAGACTGGAAGGATAGTGTTTTACCTACCAGTTTAACTTCACCATTTGCTGCAATGGCAAAGCCACTCTAGCCCTCAACATTACATGTAAGTATCTATGGAACTCTCTGGGAGTATTTTATTCCTTCAAATTTATGATCTCTTATTTTTTTCAGTTGAAATGATGCTTAAAATAAGTAAAACACATTCACAAACTATCAGTACATAAATTGCAGACAGTAGAATTTCTGCACATCTTCCTATGTAACCAGTCATAAAGGAGAAGAGTATTCAGCTACAGCGAAAAAGGACACATTAGAGATGAAAACATAACTTTTTAAGCACACTGATCTAATGTAATTTTATTGTCGATCACTTTCAATATAAGTTTTAAATGTACACATTTACACCAAAATGCTAAATGGTGGACTGGCATCAATAGATTTAAAAGACAGACAAACTATTTTGAAAAAAAAAAAGAGACAAGGCAGCCTGTGTAATGCGTTGAAGTTTTATAGGGAAACCTTCTTCACATGGAACACCGTCACTATTGAGCATTGCCTCAGTTTGATCATTTTTTCACCACACCATTTGAGAAACATTTTGATTATCTTACAAAACAGTAGTAGACACAGCATCTCAGACAGACACTGACAGATTGTCATCTCTATTTCAGTTGGCAAAAGATAATGCACAACAGATCTGTCTGCAAGTGATACCCTGGAAGATTTTGTGACTTCAGTAGTCAAATGTAATACATAATTACAGTTGACTAGTTTTCAGTGTAGACATACAAAAGGCTGGCCTTCAAATGAATATTACAATAATGTACCCAGAAATGCACAATATAAGTATATTGCAGATCATGGAATAGTTCCTGACAGGATAGAGAAATGCTACCTCTGCTATTCCTTCTAGTTCTGCCACAAGCCTGAGATGACGTTGACATTAGGAAGTGTATTGAACAGAGTGGAGTGGCATAAAGTTGAATGAAGTGGAGTGGTGTAGAGTGAAGTGCCATAGAGTAGAGTCGAGTGGCATAGAGTGGAATGGCATAGAGTGACACAGTAGTGCAATATAGAGGAGAGTGGCATAGATGAGAGTGATGTAAATGAGAGAGGCGTACAGTGGAGAGGTATAGAGTAGAGTGACATAAAGTGGAGTGGCGTAGAGTAATGTGGCATAGAGTGGAGTGGCATGGAGTGGAGAGGTGTAGAGTAGGGTGGTGTAGAGTAGAGTGGTGTAGAGTGGAATGGAATGGTATAAAGTAGAGTGATGTACAACGAAGTGGCATAGAGTGGAGTGACATAAAGTGGAAAGGTGTAGGTTAGAGTGGTCTAAAGTGGAGTGGTGTAGACTTGAGTGGCGTAGAGTCTCATAGAGCAGAGTGGCATTGAACAGAATGGCATAGCTTAGAGTGCCATAGAGTAGAGAGATGAAGCGTGGAGTGGTGTAGAGTGCCATAGAGTGGTTTGTATAGTGTGGAGAGGTGTAGAGTGGAGTTGCATAGAGTAGACTGATATAGAGTTGAGTGATGTAGAGTGATGTAGAGTGGCATGGAGTAGGGTGGTGTGTAGTAGAGTGGAGTGGCATAGAGTGTCATAGATTAGAGTTGAGTGGTGTACAGAGGAGTGGATTGGCATAGAGTCAACTGCAGTGGTGTAGAGTGGCATAGAGAGGCATAGAGTAGAGTGAAGTGGAATAGAGTAGAATGGAGTGGCGTAGAGTAGAATGACATAGAGTGCAGTGTCAGAGTAAAGTGGAGTGGCTTAGAGTAGAGTAGCATAGAGAGGAGCGGTGGAGAGTGGCATGGAGAGGAGTGGCGTAGGGCGAAGCAGCGTAGAGTGGTGTAGAGTACTACAGTTGTGGGTTTAAGTAATTAAAGTGTCTATAGAGACTCCAATTAGGGTGAAAGCAACATAAATAAGAACCTGCATGCCTGTGCTATAAGTAGGAAACCACATTGCACGTCCAGGAATAATACTGGAATACTTATAAAATAAAATAAAATAGTGCACCGCAAAAAGACGAGAAAGAAACAAATATGAGGAAAAACATGTACTAGGTCCATGATCAAAGAAACAACTAACACAAGAAAGGAAGGGAAGCCTAGGGGAGATAAGCAATCAAAAGGTTGCATATGAGAATGACAATGAAAACAACTAATGGTATGCAGTATGCCCATTGAATTGTATGCGTTGTGTAGGGAAGACCTAAAAACCAGCATTGACAAAATTAATAGGTTTTGCCTTTGCGAGCTGCTCTCTCTTCCAATGGCCTTTGTTCATGCAGTACAGCTTCACCAAAAATGCAGATGCTGTACAGCATGAAAAAATAAAATAAAAAGGAATGATGATGCGGTCCCTGGCTGTGCATGAATCATGTCACATGAGCATGATGCAGGTGCCATTTTGTTCATTTACCAATTCAAGAGGTATCAATAAATCTCAAAATTTTTAAATGTATGGAAAGTATGTAAATGTTTGAAAAGTAGTGCATAACACTTTTACTTGTGAAGCAGAAGAGTCAGCAGCAATTAGCTCCCTCCTCTCCATAAATAAATTGAAATAAAAAATTAGGACTGGTTGCACAACTGGGGAGGGGTGCCAGCATAGCAGGTAGGGTGAGAAAAGCAAAACAAGGAAACAAGGGAGGGAGCAACAAGGAGGGAGGAAGAGATTCACATGAGGGAGTGAACAGCACATGGTGAGAGGAGACACACATGGATGGGAACAAGATGCATCCAGGGGAAGAGAAGCATGGGTAAATGAGTGCAGTATGGCGCACAGGTTGGTGAAGCACTGATGAAAGAGACCAACAGGGAGTGAGGGGAAGGGAAGGCTTCGAAGGAGACAACTGGATAGCACATGCATTCTTATGCACTGTCGAAGCAAGAAGAAACAAGCATTAGCCGAACAAATAGGTCTTAGCTATGGGACCTATTGGCTTTGCCAAAGTCTTTTAACCATGCTATACAGCATCAACAAGAAGCTACGCAGCATGGCCAAAGGCCAACAAAATGCATGAATATGCATTGTCTATTACACATGCAACCCTACAAAATGACACAGGCACCAATATTTTTTTAGTTATCGATGAAGATGGAAAACAGAAGTAGTGGAAAAGTGCTTTTATAGAGACGAGGCTGGACACCATTTCATGCATTGTCTTCCACGAAAATAAATAAATAAATAAACTATGGGTGGAGAAGTGGCAGCAATGGGGAGCAGGAGAGTGGGAGGAGGAGCAACGGGAAGTGGACAACTGGGAAGGTGAAGTAATGGGAAGCAGACAGGTGGGAGGGGCCAAGAACAGGGTATGGGCAGGTTAGAGGGGTGGAACTCAGAGGAGGTGGGTGGGAATGGGCAGCACCACTAAAAGGAGAAGCACACTAGCGAGTAAGGAGCACCTGGGGACAGAAGCACATTAGGATGGGCACAACACAGGGGGTGGGAGGGAAGGTAAGGACACAGGAGAGAGCAATATGGAGCATGACAAAGGAGGAAAGAGATATACATGAGAAAGATAGCTGGAAAACACATGTACTCTCATGGGTGATTAATCAAAAAGAAAAATGTATTTTCTGAAAAGTAAGCATTGGAATGACACAAGTAAAGAGGCCATGCTCTAGGGGAGAGATAAACACACAAGAGGAAGGCAAATTTACACTGGGTTGGGATTAAAAAGCAAGGTAATGAAAGTAACAATAAATCACAAGAGGGACAAACACAGGATGGACAAGGCAAAATATTGAACAAGAAGCAAGGAAATTAGAATGACAATAAGCCAAACAACAGCAACGTCTGTACTTTAAGCCCACTGTAAGGTTCTTGGTAAGCTGGCAATATGTCTTACCTAACTAAGCAGATACATAAAAGTGACATGGCCAAATAAGAATACTGTTGCTGTGATTGCATAACCCAAATTATACTACTGCCGAAAATGTGCTTATTAACGTTATTTCCTAGGACATGATATGCGCAAAAAGGACAAGCAGGCACAAAACCATGGCAACAGCAAGATCTGAACCTATGACCTTCAGTCCGAGATTCACTGACCTTATTGCGACAATGGTGATGCACAGTCTGTGACAACCACTGACTTCCTATGTTCCATTTTGACTGCCACTGCCAGGTAGCCAGAAAGTCAAGGGCTTAGCAATCATTAATGCAGTAGGTGCAGTGTCATTTCATCTACCACCTATGCCTGATTTAATATGAGTGATGTGACCGAAAGACTATGCAAGCTTTCCCTTTTCTAGATTAGTAATCTTTTATAGACACTTCTACAACAATATTATCGTTAAGGATGTGAGATACAGCATTTTGGTTAATCTTTCTGAATAAACGTTCACCATATTTGGATCACACAGTTTTGTGTCTGTTTTTTAATATTTCAATGTCGAAATCTGTTGGAGGTATTTCTTTTATTGTGCAAAATGTTTTTTTTTTTTTTAAACATCACCGGAAGCATTTCAAAATATTATTGTACAAAAAAGGCAGCAGGGGTACTAATTTCGCACATCCCGTCTGCTCAAAACACTGTTGCCACATCTGTAGCCGTAATGTTTTCAGCTAGACCCCGAGAATGTTGATCATAGCACAAACGGCTTGTTCATATATTTAATAGCAGAGCACTCTATGGGGCAGATTTAAGAAAAGTGGCGCAACACATAGTGCAGTGCCACTTTCCTTGAGCCCTTTAGCGCCCCACTACTGTCACTACATGTGCACCGTATTTAAAATACAGCGCACCATGGCGCAGGGTAGGGGGCAAGAGCATCAGAATTTTTTACGCTATTGATGGGATTAGCGCCAATATTTTGGTGCTAACCCTGGACAGTACATAGGGGCCCATTGTAACCAATGGTGTGCCCCCTTTTAACGCCTACTCTAAGCAGTTGTTAAAAATGCAGAAAAAAATCTTTTAGATTTCATTGCAACATTTTTTCGGCCCCCCTAATGGGGGAATGCCTCGCTTTCATATATTATGCCTAGGTTTTACAAAGTGGAACAATGCAGTCATTGCACCACTTTGTAAATCTGGCGTGGCATTTTTTCCATAATATCGCCATATTAGCATAAAAAAAATTACGCTAATGTGGTGATATTATGGCACAAGTGGCTCTTAAATCTGCCCCTAAGTGTACATGTATATCATTCATGTTTTTAATGCAAGCTGCTAATTATAGCTGATACAATCTCAAATGGAACATTGTTCTCCCATTCAACAGTATTAAAACAGACAATCCTCCTGAAGTTTGTGTATTATTGTAGGTTGTGATTTTACTTCTTCTCATTACTATTCAAACCAGTCTTTACATATGTTACAATGATATTTCATAGAAAGCAGCACACTTAGAAAGAGGGAACAACGAGGAGAAGGATATTTATTCTTGTTGCATCTGCCCAGGGAAGACATAGCATTTTGACACATTCTGAGGTTTACCAGTGTTGGTAAATCTAGGAATGCGCAAAAATCTGTGGGTCGATGCATGGGAACACCATGCCCCACTCACAGAACGCCTCCCTGGGGCAGAGTAATGTAAAGCAGCAATTTGCTCTGCCTTGCATTATTCCAGATTTATATAGCCACTCAGGACCAGGCAAGGTGGCCTTGCATGGTTTGATAATTCTGACCTAGATTTTGTGTCACCTTTTCACCCCCTTGCGTAGTGCAAAAACAACACAAAACCATGATAAATATGCCCCATGTCTGTACTGCAACCAGAAAATGAAACGGGAAAAAGAAACACACACAAACTGTTCCTGAACTTTATACATTGGTTCCACATACTCTGTCTGGAAATCATATCTCGGAATATGACCCAAACCTTGCCATTTTATTCCAGTTTCAGGCTTCTTTTCTGGCCATGGATGGGGTTTCAGAGTACACCTCAAATGAGGTAATGCTAATGATTGAACATCACGTAGACAGACAGCTTGCCTAATAAATTGTGGTGGGACTTTGTTGGGATTATTACAAACCTCTTAAGAGAACTGCTTGTCATAACATGAAGACTGACCTGAGGGCCACAGAACTTAAAAAAGTTGCTCTGTTTCACTATAATGAGACTGGGCCTGTGTCTGAATCTTAAACTTATCTTTGTCTGTATAATAACTCAAATAGCATTTGTATGACATATTCCCATAGTACTGTATATTCTTTATGTATAATATTACATTTTGTAGTTGAAAGTACTTCTCTTTTTTCTTAAAAGTAAAGCACTGGGCTGGATCTTCCCTTATTGTGTCTATTATTTGACTACTTGAGTTTTGAGTCTTTACCCCCTCCTCACCACCAGCTCCCTTAATTCCCTTAGACAGCTCACTATCTCTAACTTGAGAGGCAAGTGTGAAAGGGGCATGCCCGGCTCAGGTTGCACACGTATAGTAGGGCACATGCCTGGACATCAGAAGCAAATTGCAAAATCACCATGGTTAATACCCAGTGGCCTTTGGTTTGCCTGTGGCCTCAACCACAGTTTGGTACTAAGCATTCAGCGATAAGCAGCATATGTTATCAGTCAACACCTGAGCACCAAGAAATTGGCTGGCTTTAGTAGCATAGATATTACTCTTTCTTGAGTGTAGGGTTTAAGTCAACCGAGCCTCACGCGTTTGTGTGCAAACATGCATTCTTGAATTTCACTCTTGCCTTTGATAGCCATTGGAATGCAACTAAATCTTGGAGATATTTACCTTTGTGTAAACCAAGACTGAGGCAAACATTCAGGTTTTTTGCATTCTGATAATAGCCAACCATTATTGCAAAGGACTCTGACAGTTAGAACCTTCATATGACACAGACTGAAATGTACAACCAATAAATATAATTTTAATGCAGCAAAATAATCTCAAAGTTCACCTAAGGTTTGTTTAAGTCCCTTATCTAAAAGTTGAAAGCAATCATAGAACCAAAATCGTTGGCCATAGAAAAAAAGGATTCTGCTTATAACAGTCTGAGGTGCCAACCATATCTTTGCTTTGTAGTGAAACCAGTTGTCAGCCATCCATTGTTAAATAGCTCAAGGCATCAACCTAAAAAGATGGATTGGTTGTAGACAATGTACATATTTTGGTAGATTTGTGTTTCTTCTGCATATGTTTGCAATGGCAGGCCACACCACAGAATTGACAAGGGGTCACTAGTTTGCAGCTAGAAGGCAGTGCTTCTCTTGAGCTCATGCCCACTCAACTAAATACATCCATTTTTGACAATTTTCAGGTCGCAGCATATCAGACAGCACAGCTATCTGTCTTGCTATAGACATTTTGAGGACTATCAGAAAGTTGACCTAGAAATACATTATACTATTTGATTACCATTGGCATTGTGGATTGTAATTCACACTTTATGGCTTTCCATTTGCTGGCTTTATTTGCTTAAGGCTCTCCAGGTTCAGTTCATCCCTCCCGTTGCCCAAACCATGTTTTCTGTATCCTTCCATGAACTTGCTTTCAGTTAACAGGCCTTCACATCTTGTTCTTATCTTGTAATAATGGCTCAAAGATCAAGGTCATATGTCTTGTGCTGTCTTCCAAGGGTGCTTGTTTACTTTTCTTTCTCTGACTTCACAGTGAGTGGATTTATGTGACAACCTTGCTGGAGATTTTTTCTAGCACACAACATCATTTAAACAAACTGTGTAAGTATTTCAGAATATATCAGAATTATGAATGCACAAACAAACCACTTTTTTGTTATTTCTTAAGTATTTTGGAACCAAATACTTTAATATGATCTAAACAAATCATTAAACTAGGTGATGCATTTTCCACACATTTTCATCTGTGCACTGTACAGTTTTATTAGTAAAACTGAATGTCTGTGCAAATTTGTCATTTCAATTGAAAATGTGTTGTCCTCAATAGTTGTGTGCTATCAAACCATGAATACTCCACTCTACACCACTCGACTGTACTCTGCACAACTCAACAGCAATGCACTCTACTCTGCATCACTCCATTTTATACCACTCCACACCACTGCACTCTCCACTGCTCACTGTATGCCACTGCACTCTACGCCATTTCATGCTACATCTCTCTACTCTACCCTATACCACTCTACTCTGTGCCAATGCACCCTTCACCACCGTACTCTACACCACTGCGCTCTTTGCCACTGCACTCTACACCACTCCAGCCTTGGCCACACTAATCTACTCTGCCCAACTCCACTCTATGCCACTGCACTCTATGCCACCTCACTCTGTGGCACTAAAATCTACTCAGAACTACTCTAGGCTACTCTACTCTACACCCCTCAACACTACTGCACTCCAAGCCACTTGACTCTATTCTGTACCGCTGACCTCTGCTCCACTAAACTCTACACCACTTCACTCTGCAACATACTATGCCACTCTACTCTAGGCCACTGCACTCCATGCCACTGCACTCTACACCATTCTACTCTGCACTAATCTACTCTGCACCACTCTACTCTGTGCCACTGTACACTGCACCACTCCACTCTGCGTCACTCCGCTCTGCACCACTGCACTCTACTTTGCACCGCTCTAATATAAGCCGCTGCATTCTACAATGCTGCACTGTCTGACGCTGAATTTAATACCTCTGCATTTAATGCCACTGCACTCTATGCCACTATGCTCTGTAACACTCTACATCAATGCACACTACACCAGTTGACTCTACTCTATGCCACTCCAATGTATGCCACTCTATGTGACTCCACACATTGCCAGTCCAATATATGACTCTCTCTGCCACTCCACTCCACAACACTGTACTCCACTCTTCACCATTCCACTCTATGACAGTCCACACCACTCTCCTCTGTGCCACTTTTAGTCATGCTGGACATCAGCCATTCTAGTGAATAACATGGCTAAAACACATTGGCAAAGCCAATAGCTCTTGCATAGGCGAGATCTATTTGCTTTGTAAATGCTTGTTACTGGAGCAATCTTGGTTGCAATCTTCTGTAATGTGCAAAACACTTCTGAATAATGCATAATCAAATCTTACTGGAAGAAAGAGGGTAACCTTGGAGTTGTCAGCCTCTCAAGGTGGTGACCCAATTTATAAGGTACAGGAGTGCATAACTTACCAGGGAGGTAGGTCTCTCTCTCTGCAGATTCTTAGAAAGCTAGTGAGGTTCTCTCTTATGCTAATTTGCACATGGTCAATAACCTGATGTTGCAGAAAATTCACATTTATCTCATACTACGGCTAAGGCTAAGCCTTGGGGCTCTGGCACATTTTTCTGCAATAACTCCACCTTCTGTTGTGTGTTGCCATTCTGGTCCATTACGATTGTGGTTTACATCTGTCTTATCAAGGGCCTTATGAAGATTGTAGATGGGTGCTTACAGCAGGCTTTCTGTGTCGGCACAGGCAATTATTAGTGACCAGTTAAGCCCCTAATACTGACTGTCCATTTTTTTTAATTATATGGTCAGTGTTTGGCACAGGTATCAGAAATATCATGTGATAGTGGGATGAGTGGGAGATTTGAGATTTCAACTTGGTACTAAATGCTTCCCTTCATAGAACAGGAGTTTCTCTGCATCTTTATCCCAGGAAGGCAACTGATCTTTAGAACCCTATAGGTTTTGCTGACTAGGTGGATGCATGGCATCACTTGAATCCTAGCAATAGTAGCTATGTGCTATTCTCTCCGGTGCATGATATCAATTTATTCTACTGAAGACTGCAATCGAGAGGTACCTGTCATTGCTTTTTAGTACTATGTACTATTTGCTGGTTGCTTCATATCAAGAATCAACTGTACCGATTCTAAAAAGCAGCAGACTTCGAAGCTAAATTTGTGCACCACAGAGTGGCGGTTCAGCATTAATGGGAAGTGAGCTCCTTGATCAATTATTTTCCAAGATGGTAAGCAGTGAGAGGTGGCAGAATAAGGTTCTGAATATTATTGATGATAATGAGCACTGCTACAGGGATGCAAAGGGCTTTGTAGATGCCCTTTGGTGCTTCTACACCTTGTTAAATTCCTCTAAATTTTGAATTACTGTCAAAGACACCAGGAAATACCAGGGGCCAGATGTAGCAAAGGGTTTTACCCATTCTGTGTCTATGGGAAAATGTGTTCGTACATATGGCCCCAGGCTTCTTATCTTGGATTGTATTAGATCACTGTGAAACTACTGCTGCTCAGATCACAGCTCAGGTAGTCAAGGCTGCCATATAAGAACTGGCAATTGTCAAGGCCTCAGACATAAATGGAATTGGTGTTAATCTATTGAAGAAGTACTCCGATATCTGCGCCCCTTACTGCTTTTGGATTTTACTGGAATTCTGGTCAGGTGCTACCCTAATTGAGGTCAAGAATGAACACACTCTTGATGAAATCTGTAAAGCAGGCTTATCAGTTTGCATCCTTTAGACCTCTGTACCTGACAACACTGACAAAAAGAATCTGGCTAAGGTTTTGGAGAATGGTTAAGTCCTTATATCCTCTGCTAGTTATCTGGCCCAGGCAGACGTCATGCCAGCCAGGACAATGCAAAACAATCTAAGGAGACGTTTCTTCTCATCACAATATCGATCCATCACTCTTTACAATTGTTTCATCACTCAGTGCTGAAAAGGCAGTTAATTCAGTGAGTCATAACATGAGGTCTTGCTTAGGTCTTGCTTAGAGTTAGGGTGGGTGATTACTTCCTCTCACTTTGTCAGTTATATTCACTCCTCACTGCTAAGGAGGAATTAACGGGATGCTGTTGGATAAGCTTTGACATAGTAGAAGCTTGAACTGGGGGTACCCCATCATCATTGCATTTTGATTTTTCATTTAGCCAGTTGTTGGTTCATTTTGGAGAGGCACTCTATCAGAGGTATAAAAATCACTAGGGGGCAGTACATGATCATCCTTTATGTGGATTAAATACTCTTGTACAGAAAAGATCCATAGGGCAATCTCACTCCAATTATATCAGATGTTCAGTGTTTTTGGGCAGTATTTTGGGTTTATGCTCCTGACACTGAATACCCTTCAGTCACAATCTAATTTTGACTTTGTGTGGTCTTTGAAATCCACAAAATAAAGTAGTCGTAGCATATGGTTTTATTTCTCCATATAAAGCCTACTATCTCTCTGCTCTTTTTATACCTGAGGCAAAGACTGACTTGTGGATTAAGCTCCCATTGCCCATCGCTGGACATATCTCACTTATCAAGATAGTTGTTGTACCCACACTGTTGTACGTGTTTGAGAATATGCCCCTCTTTGTTCCCAGTAACTTCTTCTACAGGCTTCATTTGACGTTGATTGCCCTAGTTTGATTGGGCCATTCCCCTAGGGTGAATTTTGATTGTTAGATATCACCATACAGCTATGAAGGACATGCAGTTTCCGATCTGGACAGACATTATTTGATTGTGCAAACTGAATATGCACATTTTTGGCTGTACCATACCAGTAAATATTCTCATATTCTCATATTATAATTGATAAATCATTGGCAGATTCTCTGACTCTCAAATGCTTTAACTTAACACATACACAGCACTTCATAGGAAGGTGCATCCCATTCACACCACTTTACTTTCCTGATGAAAGTTATTTTTTCTTATTTGGGTCCCGTCTTTCTTTTTTCCCACATTTTGTGTGGCCCAGTTTCTAGGTGTAGAGTTGAAATATAAAGACAAGTTCATTAAGGACTATGGGGGACTTTTATGCAATTGAGGTATTTTTATCACTAGATCTGCTGTAAAGGATTGTTCTGACAAAACATTGTGAGACATAAAATTTCATAAATATCATGGTACAGAATATCATAGGGAAGAATACAAGTTTTGACTATTTTTTAAATATGTTTAAAATACTGTTGTATTTAATATCGCTGTGTGGAATATGTTTTTTAGGTGTATTTGCATTGTTATTTTTATAGTGATAGATATATATTTTAACAACTATTTCCAACGCAGTGTGATATAATTTTAGGAGAGGATGTTGGGTTTATAGGGAAAGAGAATAGGGTTTACATTTTTAAAAAAAATGTATAACAAAAACACATATATTTAGAATTGTTATAGTGATTTGCTTTTGTTTTTTTAAGTTTTATTAATTGTTTTTGTGATTCAATGAGTACAATAGGTTAGATATTATTTTTATTCCTATTTGTATTTTTATAGTTTGAATATACAATGGTTTAAAATTCAATACATATCTCTTATGCATTGTATTTAAATGTTTTAATTTGGTACATCAATTAAGTTGTTTGTTTTTATTACTAAACATATTTAATAATTACATTTACTTAACTAACTTATATACATTTTTATATTTAAATCAATGATGTTATGGTAAAATTTGTTTTACATTTTAAATCAGTAATGTTTTCAAATTCTATTAATTTTTTTATAGTTTTATTCTTGTAAAATATTTTTATTTTTCTCATTTATTATAACTTATTTTGTTTATGTTTCTTTCAAATGTTTTATTCAAAACATTTTTCAGTTTTTATGATACATTTTTTATTTTAATTTTATTATATTAACCATTATTTGAAACTTTTCATGAGTGTACTTTTTTAGAAACGCTCCCAATATAAACACATGCCACTAATGTGTGGATGATTTTTTGGAAATGTAAAATTCACTCCTTCAAATACAATGCTTTGTAGAATGTTTGTAAGAGTTTTGTGTGAACCCCATAATCAAACAGTTGTGGTTTACCCCGATGTGGTTTATTTTTAAATTGGAATAGTAAATCCGACCCCTCCAAAGTTCAACACTTTCCCCGTTATCATTATGTTTTGAATGAGAATAGTACATCTGAATCCCACAACTCCTCTCCCTTAAAGTGCAACACTTTCTTCTATGTGATTGAATTTGTAGTGGAAATGGTAAATCTGTTTTTTCCACCCAATGGACAACACTTTTCTCAATGTGGTCACGGTTGAAGTGAAAATAGTCAGTCTGAACCCCTTCCGCTCAAAACACTTTCTTCTACTTTGTTAAGTTTGAAGTATGACTAATCAATCACAACCCATAAAGTCCAACACTTTCCTCATTGTGGTTAAGTTTGGGTGGGAGTAGTAAATCTGCTCACCCTAAAAGTCAACACTTATTTTTATGTGGTTAAGTTTTGAGTTGGAATAGTCAATCAGACCTCAAATTCCAACTTTCCTCAATGTGGTTAACTTTGAAAACAGAATAGTCAATCTGACTTTCCAGAGTCCAACATTTTCCCAATGTGATTAAATTTGGAGTGGGTATAATAAGTCTGACCACAAAGTCCAGCACTTTCCTTAATGTGGTTAAGTGTAGAATGTTAATTGACAATCTGACCCTCCACCCCAAAGTCCAAGACTTTACCCAATATGTTCAGTTTTACAGTGAGACTAGTAAATCTGACACCCCTCTCAAAGTCTAACATTTTCTTCAACTATTTTAAGGGTTAGGAGTGGGGATATTAACTTTGACCCTCTGCAAGGACAATGGTTTCTCCAGCATGGTTAAACTTTTAATGAGAATAATAAATATGGTATCCATCAAGTGTTAGCATTTAATTGAATTTCTATTTTGTACCGTAAATATTTATATGAATTTATAGTATAAAGTGTTTGTTTCTCCACTAATACATTTTTTGCTAAGTATAGATATTTACTTTTTAAATTACATGCATTTTGTAACCATGGGGCTGGTTTAGAGTTTGACAGAGGTCCATCTTTGAAAAACTATTGGTACACCTGCCCTCAGCCCCCAATTTAGATGTGGGTAGACCTCCAGGTTTACACAGATGAAGTAAAATGTATTCCATCCACATAAACTTTCTTTCAAAGTCCAAAGGGAGTAGGGGCCATTGGAAATGGTTGATGACCAACCGCTATGCTTAACAGACTTGTCTGTCAAATGTTTCATACATTGACTGGAACTGCAATGATGTTCTTAGACCATTTATGATGAATTCTAATTTGTTTGTTTGTCATATATATAATAAAGTATATGAATCCTATTTTATATATATATATATATATATATATATATATGAGTTTGTGTGTGTGTGTATTTATTGTAATATAGTGTTTTATCTTGAATTATGTCTTTTGTATGGTGTTCAGTGCTTTGGTTATTGTTGTTATATTTCCTTAGTCGATTTTTGGCATCACTCTCTATTGTTTATATATTTTTTCAGATACCATTTTTTAATCAATATTTGTTTCATTACTGTTTAAGTATATGTTCACAACGTTATTTTTAGGAATATTTGTATATGTTAATATTGTTTTTCTCGATAAGTATTACACAACCATAAAGTGCAGTTTTCCAGGTTATTGAAGATCCTTGAAGAGTCTAGGCTGGTCCAATATGTACTCCTGGTTCCTTACCACACAGTTCCCAGGCGGTGTATGATGGTGACTTAGTTGAAGACATCGCTGAGGAGATTTTCAAATCATAAATGGGAATTTGATCTTAACTAACTGATGATCAATGGCGCACAGCTTTTATGTAAACTTAACAGAAGGATAAACTGTTACATTTAATCTGGTTATCAACCAAAAGTTACTCTATTACTCCTACATCAACCTGATGCTTTTCCCAGAAATGGGTCATATGAAGTGAGCCTTAAATATTCATCACTAGTTACAGACACAAAGGGCCTCATTAGGAGTTTGACAGATGGTTTTCATTGTCCGCCGAACATCTGAATGGAGGTTGCCGCCACACAGGCTACAATCCCGCCAGACCCATTAAGAGTTTCCCACTAGGCTGGCGGGCAGAAACTTCAGTTTCTGCTGCCATCCTAGCAGGAAACAAGCTACACCATTGTCTCTAGCTTGAAATCGAGCCAGTGGCAATTCTGTAGCCAGCAGGGTGCACCAGTACCCTCCCATGCAGTCAGTGAACATTGCAATGGTGGTGGGTAGGGGGAACCCTGTACTACCTATGTCCCCTGCACCTGTTCTCCACCAGCTGGCAGTGTTACCGCCATGAAAAGGCTGGTGGAGAAATAGGTCGTAATCCCCAGGGCAGAGATTCTCGCAGCACTGTCCTGGCAGATTAGGATCTCTGCCACTGCCAGAGCACTGGGATGCAAGATCCTGATGGAGCAGGCGGTCCGACCGCCAGAGTTTTAATGTGGCAGTCGGGCTGCCGCATTAGGGGCAGTCCAGACTGCCACCGCGAGTGTGGTGGTCATAAGACCACCACAATCGTAATGAGGGCCAGAGTCCTGCGACAAAATATGAAAGCATTTAGGATTTTCTTTGACCAAGGATTCTATTTACGCAGTCAAATAAACAACATTAACAGATCCCACAATTATTATCTGATTAATTGTAAAAAGGCCCAGTAGGTGTTCTCCCAGGACAAATGATCTACCATTTCTAGACACATAGTAAGGTCTAGAATTTAACCTCTTGAATCAGTCTATAGGTCAAGTCGGCTGCATCTTACATTTTTGGAATAACTACAAATTGACCCCAAAAATACCTTGAGGGCAGCAATACGGAGTGAAGTGCATTCCTGTGGGGAAATAAAGGAAAGTCATTCCAACATAAAGAGATCACTTGAACTATTAAGAATCCAAGACTTGTGATTTATCTACTGTTGGAAAATGGGTTATTGGGAAGGGCAGGTAGGTTCCTACACTTAGCAATAGGCCACTAATCTACACTTAGGTCCAGTTAGGTCTCAGTAAATTAAACCCAGCTCAACCCTTGGTAGCTTGGCAATGAGCGGCAAGGCTTAACTTAGGAGACAGAGGTGGTCATTACAACCCTGGCGGTCGGTGTTAAAGCGGCGGTAAGACCGCCAACAGGCTGGCGGTAAAAATTTTGGAATCACGACCGTGGCGGAAACCGCCAACAAAGACAGCCACTTTAACACTCCGACCACCACGGCGGTACAAACAAACAGCTTGGCGGTCACCGCCAACAGACAGGCGGGAGACAATGTACCGCCCACACTATTATGACAGGCCAATCCGCCATCTTTTCCGGAGCGGATTCACCGCGGATAAAAACACGGCGGAAACAGGAATCACGAAGGGAAAACGCTCACCTCTACACACCCCACGAGGAACGAGGACGCCATGGATCCGGAACTCCAAATTCCACCTGCAATAGTCTTCCTGCTTCTCTACCAGGAGCACAAACGCTGGCGGCGAAGACCACGGTGCGTACTGCACCTACGACACAGGGGAGGGGGGAGGCAAAAAACAGGGACACACACACACGCAACACCCCACCCTCACCCTCACCCACTACAACACACACACTAATACATATCTATACATTATAGTTACACCCCCCAAACCCCTGGAAGAATGCAAAGACAATAGAAAATGAGTGTTACCACTGTAATATATTAAAAGCAAGTAGGCAGAAATATATATATATATATATACACCATGTACATAATATATACCAAGTATAGTAGTCCAGGTAGTGTTCTAAGAAAGTCCGTGGAACACTGGGACCACACGGTATGGACGAGGCCCACACAAGATCCTCGACCATGGCAGAGAGAACATTGCAGGGGCATCAGAGAGCAACTAAACAGGCACCTCAGGGGGAGGGAAAGGGGGGGCACCTCAGCCGCTTGAGTGCACGACGCCAAATCCACGAGGGGGGCCACATGCCCACTGTTCAATCCTGGGGAGTGCAAAGCCACAGTCTCTCAAGTCTCTACAGTGGGTGGCTTGCCCACTGTTCAATCCTGGGGAGTGCAAAGCCACAGTCTCACAAGTGGATGCCTTACTCCACTGGTTTTGGAGGGGGATTTGTGCCCAGAGTGCTTCATCCTGCTAAGGACAGAGGTAGTAGATGCCTCACTCAACTGGTTCTGGAGAGGGCATGGTGCCAGAGTGCTTCATCCTGCCTTACTCCACTGGTTCTGGAGGGGGCATGGTGCCCAGAGTGCTTCATCCTGCTAAGGACAGAGGTAGTGGATGCCTTACTCCACTGGTTCTGGAGGGGGCTTGGTGCCCAGAGTGCTTCATCCTGCTAAGGACAGAGGTAGTGGATGCCTTACTCCACTGGTTCTGGAGAGAGTTTTGTGCCCAGAGTGCTTCATCCTGCTAAGGACAGAGGTAGTGGATGCCTTACTCCACTGGTTCTGGAGGGGGCATGGTGCCCAGAGTGCATCATTCACCACGTGACGGACTCAGTTGCGTCAGTGCCCTTGCCGCTCATGGGCCAGCAGTGCTTGAGATGGCGGTGCCCTGTTCAGCGGTGCTTGAGATGGCAGTGCCATGTTCAGCGGTGCTTGAGATGGCGGTCTCCATTGCAGGGTCTCAGCTGCTGGCGGTCCTTCATGGCCCAACGGGGCTTTTGCTGGCAGTCCTTCATGGCCCAATAGGGCTTTTGCTGGCGGTCCTTCATGGGCCAACGGGGCTGGTGCTGGCGGTGGCCTCCTGGGCAGCTGGGATGGTGCTGGCGGTGGCCTCCTGGGAAGCTGGGATGGTGCTGGCGATGGCCTCCTGGGATGGTGCTGGCGGTGCCCTCCTGGGCAGCTGGGCTGGTGCTGGCAGTGACCTCCTGGGCAGCTGGGATGGTGCTGGCGGTGGCCTCCTGGGCAGCTGGGATGGTGCTGGGGATGGTGCTGGCGGTGGCCTCCTGGGCAGCGAGGCTGAGGGCAGTCTTCTCCGCCGTGCTGCTCTTCCCAGACTTGCCGGGTTTCTTGTGGCCCTTCCCCACCTTGGAAGGTGTCACAGCTGACTCCACCGGTACCCCTGGGAGCGGCTTTGGTGGCTGGTGTCTTCCCCTTCTCCCGCCGGGCACTGGCCAACTTCTGATGCTTCACAGGTGGGGGACTGTCTGTGCTGTGGCTCCGTGCCACACTGGCTGCCCTGGTGGCCGGTGCACTCCAGATTCCGATTACTACTGGCACCACTGGTCCCGGAGATGTTGTGGCTGAGGTGCTAGTTCGGAACCTATGAGATGGACGGGGTGGGGGAGGTGTGGGAAAGAGGTCAAGGGTGGACAGGAAAAGTTTTTTGGATACACTGGGACGGGTAGCTGGAGGGGGTTTGGGAGTGGAGGAAGAGGTGGTGGTTGTAGGAGGTGTACGTTTGGTGACTTTGGGTGAAGGTGCATGCGCTGGAGGCTGTCGTGAGGTGGATGGCTGTTGGGTGGGTGTGTGCCTGCGTTTGTGTATCTTGGGAGGGGGCGTCACAGACACACTGGGAGAGGACACAGGGGACGTGTGAATGGTAGTGGTGGTGGTGACTGCACGTGAGCGGGGTGTGGTGGTGGGTGCGCTGGAGAGGGACGTAGTGGCTGTAGACGTAGTGCATGCAGGTGTGAGTGTAGACGAGACTGGGAGGGAGGAGGGAGACGAGGAGGAGGGGGAAACAGTGGAGGCAGTGGATGTTGGTGTGTCTGCATGTGTGTGATGCTTGCGTGAGTGCCTGTGGGATGTGTGGTGCTTATGTTTGCCTGAGCTACCCTTGGGTGTTGACGTGTGTGCATGTTGGTCTGTAGGTGTGCTTGGGATAGGCTGAGGTACATGGGATTGGGCCGGGTGGAGGAAGTTGGAGGGGGGAGGCTAGAGACTGGGACAATGGCTGGCATCAGTGCTGAGGCCAGAGTCTGAAAAGCTCGGTGAAGGGCCGCCTGACCAGAATGAATGCCCTCCAGGAATGCATTAGTTTGTTGCAACTGCCTCTCTACACCTTGGATGGCATTCAAAATGGTAGACTGCCCAACAGTGAGGGACCTGAGGAGGTCAATGGCCTCCTCACTGAGGGCAGTAGGGGTGACTGAGGCAGGGCCTAAGGTGCCTGGGGCGAAGGTGATGCCCACCCTCCTGGGTGAGCGGGCACGGGGCAAAGGCTGAGGGGCTGCTGGGAGGGCAGTGCTGGTAGGGGGGGTGGCGGCTGTACCTGTAGATGCAGGGTGCACAGATGTTGCCACCACCACAAGGGAGCTCCCATCAGAGGATGAGTCCGTGTTGCTGGTCTCAGCTCCTGTCCCCGCCGTGGAGCTCCCCTTGCCCTCCGTCCCACTGGTGAATTCTGACTCCTTAGTGTCGCCCTCCAGGGCCATGTGGGATGCAGCTCCCTTGTGCTCCGGTGCCACTGCTCCTCCGCCTGATGATGCTAATGCACACAAGAACAGGGAGACCACAAAAAGGGGGGGAAGACAGAAGAGAGACATGTTGAGTGCATGCATTACTGCTACCGTTGGCAGACACGACAGACACAGAAGCCCCCTGCACTACGCCGCGCTCTTGGGCTCCACTGTTCAATTCCTGGGAAATGGGCCACAAGGCTATGGACGACACCTGCACACATAGATGACACAGGGGCATGACTAGGTGTACTTGACACTCTACAGAGGTGGGCTGGGGTGCCACATGGCCAGCCTTACGGAGGGGCCTTGCCTACGGAACTCGCCCTGGCCTAGGGAAACCCACAGACCTCCCATCTTTTCCGGCAGTGGGTGCTCCATCTGTGGTAGACCCCCAGGGTCCGGACGTCCTTGGCGATGGTACGCCAAATATCTTTTTTCTGGTGGGTGCTGACCTACATGAAATATACAGGGGAAAAAGAGAAGTTATTACCAACTACACTGTCAAAGTGATTGGCCCCCATCCCTACCCTTGCCATGTGGCACATGCATTCACCGTCTTTCATGCACGCAGCACTCTCCCCCCTTCCTTCTTACATCCATCCCTCTCCACACAGGCATAGCCCATACAACATGCTCCCAGTGTACATACCTGTTTGTCTGGAGGGCCGTAGAGTAGCGTGTACTGGGGGAGGACCCCATCCACGAGCTTCTCCAACTCCTCTGATGTGAAGACAGAGGCCCTTTCCCCAGACACTCGAGCCATTGTCTCTTCCAGACCGAGGTCACAGCAGCACTTGCAGTGTAGGTCCTCTCCTGTCGAAGATCAGGTATCAAGTGATTGAACAGATAGAAAATGGCGGTCACGTCCGCAGCGGTGCGTACCGTCACCGCCGGAGCACATCGTCATTGGCTCCTGGGACCCATAGGGTCCAAAGTTAACCAATGCAGCATTGCGCTGCGGTCTTCGACCACCTACCGCGACGGTGTACAACGCAAGCGCAGTTACCTCACATCCCATTGTCCCACTTTACAGGTCAGGCAGCCGCCATTTCAGGGGCCCACATGGCTTCATTTCCAACTGCGTCACACATACCTAGGCCTCGACTCAACACACATACAGGCCACCTTTTGTGTATGATTGGTGTTCTTGGTAAACTGTGGGTACGTACCTCTGAGTTGTCCTTCATAGGCACCATCCGCTGGGACATGTGAGGAGATGGCGGCATCCTCCGGTGTACCGACTGTTGGTGGACCTGTCGACAATGGAGGAGCGACATGTCATAATCACATACAGGCTTGACCGTGCCACAATCCAGGAACTGTGTACCCAGTTGGAGCCAGACCTGATGTCAGCAATCCGCCATCCCACAGGAATCCCCCTTCAAGTGCAGGTGCTGTCAGTGCTCTATTTCCTTGCAAGTGGGTCATTTCAAACAACAGTGGCCATAACATCAGGCATGTCCCAGCCTATGTTTTCCAACGTATTGTCCAGAGTGTTGTCTGCCCTTCTGAAACACATGCAGCGCTACATCGTTTTCCCTCAGGTGGAGGGTTTGCCTACAGTGAAAGATGATTTCTATGCCCTGGGACATATCCCCAACATCATAGGTGCCATTGATGGGACCCATGTTGCTTTGGTCCCCTCCGCAGGAGTGAACAGGTGTACAGAAACCGGAAGAGTTATCATTCTATGAATGTACAGATGTTATGTTTGGCCGACCAGTACATCTCCCATGTGAATGCCAAGTTCCCTGGCTCAGTGCATGACGCCTACATCCTGCTGAATAGCAGCATCCCTTATGTGATGGGGCAACTCCAGAGGCACTGTGTGTGGCTATTAGGTGAGCACCTGGAGGCAAGTCAGTGGGAATGGTTGTCTGGGTCTGGGGTTACCCTACAGGTTAGTGTGTGTCTAATACTTGTCCCGCGCCATTTGCAGGTGACTCTGGTTACCCCAACCTGTCATGGCTACTGACCCCAGTGAGGAATCCCAGGGCAAGGGCAGAGGAACGCTACAATGAGGCCCATGGGCGAACTAGGAGAGTGATCGAGCGGACCTTCGGCCTCCTGAAGGCCAGATTCCAGTGCCTCCATATGACAGGTGGATCCCTATTCTACTCACCAAAGAAGGTGTGCCAGATTATCGTGGACTGCTGAATGCTTCATAACTTGGCATTGCGACGACAGGTGCCTTTTCTGCAGGAGGATGGTCCAGATGGCGGTGTTGTTGCAGCTGTGGAGCCTGGGGACAGTGAAGACGAGGAAGCAGAGGAAGAAGACATGAACAACAGGGACTCAGTGATCCAGCAATATTTCCAGTGAGACACAGGTAAGAGTACAGACCTGCCTACTACATGTACTTTAACACTACTACCTCTCTACTGTCTCTACGGTCTGTCGTTTTCACCCAGTGTATGGTCACTGAGTTGTCACTTTCCCTTACGATTTCACAGATGTGAGTCCCACTGTGTGACATCTGCTTTGATTCCTCATGGACTTGAGCTGTGTGACATAGGTATGTTGACATTACAATTGAAAGAGCATTTTGTCACTGTAATTGCTAATACACTATTTCGAAATCACAGACAGACTCCAGATTGTTTTGTGTTTTAAGTGTGTTTATTTAAGTGCTCAATATAGGAGGGGGTAGTGAAATGGTGAGGGGTGATGGCGGAGGAATGTCCATGGCAGAGTCCAGTCTATTAGTCTCACAGGTGCACTGCCCAAATGGGCATAGGAAGTGGAGCTGGGGCAGATTAAGTATGGACAGGGTGGCAAAGTGGGACAGTAGGATGACAATCAGGGTGGTCTCATTTCTTGGCGGGGTCTTGGCATCGTGCTCTGTCTTTGTCCTGGATCTCAGGGACCGTTTGCGGGGTGGTTCTCCCTCTGCAGGGGGTGGGGTGCTGGTGTGGTGGTCCTGTGGCGGGGCGTCCTGTCCACTAGCGCTGGCGGAGGTGGTGGGCAGTTCATCGACCATCCTAGTGTCAGGGGCCCCTTGCAGTGCCACAGTGTCCCTCCTGGAATTAGTAGTTCCTTCAGCACCCCTACGATGGTGCCCAGGGTGGAGCTGATGGTTCTGAGTTCCTCCCTAAAGCCCATATACTGTTCCTCCTGCAGGCGCTGGGTCTCCTGAAACTTGGCCAGTACAGTTGCCATCGTCTCCTGGGAGTGGTGGTAGGCTCCCATGATGGAGGAGAGGGCCTCGTGGGTTCCCTTGGCCTGTCCGCCCCCTGTCGCACAGCAGCCCTCCCAGTTCCCCTGTGTTCCTGGGCCTCTGTCCCCTGGACCGTGTGCCCACTACCACTGCCCCCAGGTCCCTGTTGTTGTTGGTTATCCTTGGTTCCCTGTAGTGGTGGACACAATGCTGATTGATGTGTCCTGGGGACAGAGGTATGGGCCCGCTGGGTGGGTGCTGTGCTGGTGTTTCCAGAAGGGGGAAGGTCTGTGATGGCCTGTGCCAGTGTGAGGGGAACCGACTGTCCCGAGGTCCCCAATAGGCTGGGCAGGTCATCTAGATCCAGTTGGACAGAGCTGCTGTCATCACTGTGGGCCTCTTCCGTTGGTGGTGTGGACATGTGTGGACCCTGCTGTCCGGTGACGTTGGGTAGGGGTCCTGCAGGGGTATAAAAGGATGGTTATTGCATCTGTATGTGCCATGGTGTGCAATGGGTGGGAGACTGTGTACCCCAGTGCTTGCATTCCTGTGTGGGAGCTTGTGTGATGATGGTTTAGGGGGTTGTATGGGTATGTGCAGTGGCCATGCTTTGGTGATGGGTGTCCATGCTTTGTTGTTGCATGCAGGGCTTGGTGTTGGGATGGGTGGGGTGTGATAGTGGGACATTTGTGTGGAGTAGGAGTGATGGGGGTGAGGTTGAGGATGGGGGTATGTGCTGGCATGCAGGTAGGGTGGGGGATGTAATAGGTAAGATTTGACTTACCAGAGTCCATTCCTCCACCTACTCCTGCCAGGCCCTCAGGATGCAGAATCGCCAAGACTTGCTCCTCCCATGTTGTTAGTAGTGGGTGAGGAGGTGGGGGTCCGCCGCGAGTCCGCTGAACCGCCTGGTGATGTCTTCCTCCACCATGACCCTGAGCTCCTCCTCCGAGAACCTGGGGTGTCTTTGCCATGCCATAGGGTGGTGTAGGTGATGTATGGGGTGGATTGTGTGGTGATAAGTGTGCTGATATGTAGAGGTGTGTTGTGTGAGGTGCGTGGAAGTTGTGTGGGTGATGGTGTTGTGTGCCTGTGGATGCTGTTGTTCTTGCTGGTGGTGTCTCTCTCTGGCCTTCTTTCTGAATTTTTTGTCGTGGTTTTTTTTGGGTGATCTGGGTGTGTGTTTTATATTGTAATGGGTGTGTGGGAGTGGTGTGTGTATGTGTATCAGGTGTGTGTATTTCGAATTGTCCAATGTGGTTGTGTTTTGTATGTGTGTGTGTATTTTGAGCGCGGCGGTATGTACTGCCAATGGAATACCGCGGTTGAAAGACCTCCGCATGGATTCGTGTGTGGTAATAGTGTGGGCGTATTTCTGTTGGTGTGACGGTGGAGGTTTTGTTTTCGCCAGTTTATCACTGACCTTTGGTGTGGCGGACTTGTGTGGGTGTCTGAATTTTGGCGGATTCCGTGCTTTGGGTCATAATAGCTGTGGCGGTTTTCCGCGGCCGTGGCGGTGTGTTGGCGTAGTCATTTTTTCGAGGTGAAAATCCTTTGACCATGGCAAACCTGGATCTTGATCCGACGTCCTTGGAGCCCTCCTCGGATACGCTGGCTGGGAGGTCCTGGTCAACTTTGTACGTTCGGACTTAGTCTCTTTTTTGGAGATTTTCTTCACCGGGATGAACCCGCAAATCAGGTCGGGTGGCGGTTGAGGCAAGCCGGCAAGAGTTGTCGCGGCGGGTCGGTCCCTCTATGGAGCTTTTTTTCAAAAGTTCTCCAAACTTCTCCAAACTTCTTGGTTTTCTCCCAGATGTTCTTTTCATGTTCTTTTGGGGTCCACAGCTCACCCCAAGGGTCCAGAAGCTCTGAGATGATCCTTGGGGGTGCGTACTACAACTCCCAGAATGCACCTGGCGCAAACTCTTTTTTGGCCACTGGGCAGTGGTCAGCTGGTTGATTTCTTCAGGAGTTGGTGCAGGGGACTCTGGTTAGCAATTTTTCACCTGTAGCAAACAGGGAGTCCCTCTTTCAACCAGTTGAAGCCAGGTAAAGTCCATCTTGCGGTGAAGCCCAAGTGTGAAGCTGGTGCAGTCCTTCAGAGTGCAGGTTCCAGGTGCAGGCCAGGAGTCCAGAAGGGCAGTCCTTCTTCTCCTTTGGTTCTTCCTTGTTGGAATCTGATGGGGATCTGAGGTGTGGGTGCAGGTCTGCAGTTTTATCCTTGCTCCTGGGTGAAAAACTGGAGGGTCCTGATTCTCCAATCAGGTGCAGGGTCCTTCCCCCTGTGATGACCACTTCCTGGGAAGTGTGGCAAAAACCAATCCCAGGAGGCAACATACCTCAAAAATACATCATGGCTGAAAATGATGTTTATAGGTTACATGTGGCTGAGCCCACCCACTGGTGTGGCTAACAATCATAAACACACCCCTCTCCTGCCCTCTCCTAATCTAATCAAGGGGGCACCTAATTGTCTGGGGTTGCAGGATGTGGGGGTGTTGCTGGGTTGCTCGAAATGTCCTTCTCTGCCTTTGAAGACCAGTTTGGCAGCCCTCCCCCTTCCTGCCTCTCCATCTGCTGAGGGGAGATTCCCTACCACAGGCACATCTCTTTGTGTGAAGCCAGGCCCTTTCACACCTCATCAAGGCAGCCTGGCGAGGCTGCCAGAGGCTGGCCAATCAGAGCACAGCAGCAAAAACAATGCAGGGCTGAAATTGGCAACTTTTCAGGTAAAGTTTAAACCTTTTTACCTGAACAAGCTATATTAAATCCCACAACTAGAAGTTGTGGGATTTATTATAACAATTAATTTGAGACCAAACTCTTAGTATCTGTCACTTAAGGAGACTTTTAAAATTAAAATAAAGTCTCCCCATTCTAGCCTACGAAGGCCATTCACTACAATGAGGGAAAAACAAATTTGGCTGTTTTTACCTCACCAGGGCTTATAAAACTATTTTTATGAGGTCCCTGCTTATAGTCACATGGTTCCCAGCCCTAGGGGCACATAGGGCACACCTTAAGGGCGACTTATATGTAAAAATAAGGTAGTTTAAGACTTTGGAACTACTTTTGATTCCAAAGTCGAATTTGCATATAACTTTAATTTAAAAGCAGCCATCAAGGCAGGCCTGCCTTTAAAATGACACTGGGCACCTCAGCAGTGCACGTATGGGTGCACTACCTATGCTGTGGTCCCTAAACCTTCATGCCCCACCATTTACTAGGGACTTATAGGTAGGTTGACTTAGCCAATTATAATTAGCCTAATTTGCATACTGATTTACACAGAGCACAGGACCTGGGACTGGTTAGCAGTACCCAGGGCACCATCAGAGTCAGGAAAACACCAGCAAAAAGTTGAAAATGGGGGCAAAAAGTTAGGGGGCCTCTGCAATCAGCCCTGCTTTCTCACATCTATCAAAGAACCATTTCAAGTTTTTGATTAAATAACAACTAGTACTATGCTGCTCTGCCTACGATCCTGTATGATGCACCTTAAAAAAGCACATTGTCACCCTACTGAGTGAAAATACCACAAATGAAATTCAATCTTATCTGAAGGCTGCTATATTGCTCGAAATGAAAAAAGAATTGATGAGGTTAATATTCAGCCGTTTAGATGTGTGGGACATAAAGCAATTATGGAGATACGCCCGACCCTCAGAAAACTGCAGTTTTTGTAATAATTGCAAAAAATCACTGGACCACCTTATCCTCTGCTTTCGGGAATTATCCATTGAATGTCAAAATTCTTGCCACCATCCTTTAGATGCTTGAATATAAGATCTTGTGCCTGGGCAGCAAGAGGATGTTTTAACCAAACCGACATTAAATTAGAAAGTAGATTTATACAATTTTTGAAGGTTGTTCTGGACAAGCTAGAGAAATTGCAGCAGGCTCAATGGTTGCATGAAATTTCGCAATTGGTCAAGATTGAGATTTATATTTTAAAACATTGATTTTAACTATATGTTGTATTGTAAATAGTGCTATGCCTACGGAAAGGCTTAAGGACAACTCCAAACATGAGGAAAACAATTAACCTCCTATAGGGCATGCCCTCAGTCACTTTCCACAATTGTTTCTTTTTGTAACATTTTATTTGATTGTGATTTATAGAATGTTTTTAGAGCTATGTTTTCTAGTGGTTTTCATTAACTATATAATTAAATATATAAAGTATACCAAGCTATTACCCATGCATAGATGCATGTTCCCATTCTTCCATTTAGCCAATCTTTGCTATCTTTTTCAAAATATGTTTAACTCCAAAATGTCTATTCTTTCCCTATCCAATGTGTATGCCAACTCTATACCAAATATTGCAAGCCCAGTCAACAGCAGTCACCTCTAAGTTACACAAGCACCCCTCATGAGACATTCTTACCTCACAGAAAACCCAAAACTAACTCTGTCATGAAGTGTTTTGCACAGACTAACCAATGGCCACCATGCCTTCTCTACATCTGAGAGATGATACATGAGAACATGAGTAGACCTCAGTGTGGGGTGTTCTGTTGACTGAGTTCTATCACATGTGCTTCTCTGTAAAGGCATCGTGGATTTAGTAATGCCACAAAGTACCCAGTCTGATAATAACTAAGATTGGAAGAGTTGGAGTCTTATCTGTTTATGATTCCAGCTTTCTATAGCTGTCAGTTGGAAGCCTATATTGGTCACTTATGTGCACTGACTAGAGTGGTTTGGCAAAGGCTCTTGTACTGCAGTCACATTCATATATAAGTAAATAAACATAAAGGAGAACCCGGAGGGAATCGTGAAAATATGTGCATTATAAAACAGCATTCCTTTACGACTTGTTTAAATAGAAATTTTACACAGGTAGGTTTCATGAAAAACGTCATAACCAATATGTCCTGAAACGAACTTGGATTTTCTTGGGGCCCTTGTAGTTTAGAAACAGTCAACAACAATTAGCATTAGCAAAAAGCGTGGGAGGTGTGCAAAGTGTACCACAAATGTATTAACAATAGAAGCATGACAAAATACATGTCCAAATGTGTGTTTAGATCATACAACAATCTTGGAGCATAAATATGAATGAAAATTATGCAACAAGTAAAATAACACTCTTGTGTCTCAAAGGTAGTATACATTTATGTCAAATATGGATAGATTGTCTGGAATAAAAATCACCAGAAAGTGCAATGGCAAAACTGCCCACTTCAAAGGGCATGTCTTGCAATATAATACCTACTAAAAAGTTAAACTAAGACAGAACCAGTTAAAAATAAAGGATGAATATTTAAGATATATCAAGTGATTAACAGTAGGAAGGAGGGTAGACAGACATTACTATCAGTACTCATGGAGTAGTCATACCAGTAATATTTTTTTGAGAGAAAGGTCAGTAATGGCCATTAATTCTCTGAAAGCAGCTTAAGTTGGATACTTTTGAAAGACAATAACCTGAGCCACCTTATCAAAAAAAGTAGGACTGGAAATCCCTAACTGGTGGCCCATTAAAATTTCAGAAAAGACATGTGACAGTCTTCAAGCAGCTTACAAGTCCCATGTATACCTACATGTAGACATAGGGACTACCTACATACCTTGCATCGTCACCCCATGTCTTATTGAAAGTAAACTAGATTCTCAACAATGGCACCTGTAGCCCTGCGGTAGTATGACAATTATGAGGTCAAACCAACCAACAGAGCTTTTACATTTAAGCATTTTATTCTACTTTCATGTTGGCTAATCCTGTCCTTAATTTATGTGAGGTCTGCCTATCATATTGACATTTTATAGCATACATTTTGTTCATGCTATTACAGATTGTGAATATCATAAAGGTCTTAGAAATGTTCTATGTTGAAATACCCTGCTCCAGAGTCGAATTCAAGTCTCCTCGAAAGGTTAATAATTCTCCAGGCAGCCATTCTGGAGGTAGTAGGGAACTTAATAATTTGCTGTATGTTGATCAAACAGACTACTGGTGTCCACTCTATACCTAAAACTGCGCTCCCTCTAAGCTACTATATGTATTCCTGTATTAGCTGAGTATTAAGATGGAACTCTCAAATGCAAGGAGGCTCGGGTGGGATTGATCCTTACGTACAGTGGCAAATGTCAGGTAGCAGACTGTGCTACCTATTGTTATGAACCCCCACTCCATGTCTAACCTCTACTTCATCTGGTGTTGCACTCACTTGCCTTCCCAGCCTTCCTTTCATTCAACCTCTAATGTTTTTTTTGCTGCAGCCCCGGGCAGATTCCCGCGCGTCTATGCACGGTCAGGAATTGACAGTGATATATGGGATAGAGCAAGCCCCATTTGCATCACAAGTGCATAGAGACGTTATTGCTATGTGGTCGAACTTTGCTCTATAGCAGCAAATTTTTTGTATGGCCATGCACATATATCACCCTCTCACTGCTGAACACTATGGGGCTGATTTGAGAGCCCCTATCACCTTCTTGTGCCACATTAGCCTCATTTTTTTCGCAAATGTGGCCCAATGAAGCCAAAATTACAGGCCAGATTTACAAAGTGGTGCAATGCATACACTCCGAATTCCAAAGATTCGCAATTAGGAAATCGCAAAAACAAAACTACGTACATCTGGCCCTCACTGCCTTCTGAAGGATGTTCACTTTGCAATGTGATCTAAATACTCATAGCTCATATTGCAAATTGTATACTTACACTGGATTACAAAATATCCTGCCTAACGAATATTAATTAGACAGGTTACAATTTGCAACCTCTTGTGATTGGCTGCCAATGCAGAGATTGAGACCTGCTAGGAACAGAAGATGTCTGTCCCAGTATTTGTGTTCCCAAATAGGAAACATCTTTTAAAAGCAGCCCATGTTTTTAAATGGACAGATGAAGCTTTAAAATGTTTTCAATTAGGAGCTCATTGGGTGGAGCAGGCAGTGGTTCATAATCTCCTTCAAGACGACCCAACACAATGCCCAGTGACATCTTGGACATTGCAGGTTGGATAGCAGCCCAACCTGAGGGTGATTAACTGAGCAATTGCGACTGTAATTGTGGTCACAACCCATTTATACAACCCTTTTTGACTTGTAAATAGGAGGGAGGGTTCTCCTTTAATAACCTTTCTGTTTGCAATTTGGACAGTGTCACAAAGCTCATTTGCTACTCATAAAGACTTTTCTAAAGTGTAATGGGGCTAATGTACATTGACGAAGCCATTTCAGAGTCACCCTGTGAGGTTGCAAATTGCTGGATTTGAGAACACAAGGCTTGGTACACTTGCGTCTTGGGGCTCAATATAATGATAGATTTTGTGGTGGCAAAGCCTACGTGTCGAAAAATCACAAACTTTGTGACTGAAAATTCAATAATTGCAACATATGAAAGGCACAGCAGGTCCGGCTTTAGGGCAGTGTGACGATGTGGCTGCTCCGGGTACTGACCTGGATTGGGGGCACTGACCTCAGGGGATGCTGTTTTTAGCAATGACTTACCCAACTTGCAATTTAAAAGGATCTGCTGAAAAGTTTCTTGTGCATCCAGCCTTTAGGAAGCAATTAAAATGTTAAGATACCACTTGTGATTAATTTTCCTGCTAGGGAGAGAGATGGGAGTTTTGTCCAGCTGTAGCATTGACTCGCCATAAAGTAGCATAGAGGGTTAATCTGCCTGCTGCAAAGAACAGACCTACATTTTATGCGGATACCTGAGTGGAATAGTAAAGCCAACCTTTACAAGTGCTTTCAAATAAATTAATGTATGTGAAAGGGGGGCTCTTGAGGGATGAGGGGCATATTTGCCGAGTGGTAGTGAGTAAATCTGAGGAGGTGGTCATGGGGTGCCAAAAAAACTGTTGCACAGGTTGCCACCAGCGCTAAAGCTGGCCTTGCACTTGAGGTAGCAAATCACTGACACAAGAAAGGGGGGAACATCAGTTTGCAGAGTAAAAGCTCTTTGTGATACATAGCCTCCATTTTGAGAATGTATGCTGTGAACTATCAGGAGCTAACACAATAGTTCAGGAGACAGCTGCATGTTCTCCATAAGGTTCATTGTATCCTGTCCATGTTTTTTTTCTGATTCCACAAAAATAAAATTAAATAAAAAATTAAATAAAAAATGTAACTGTTTTTTTTTTCTACTTTGAATACCGAAATCATGGTTTGCTATTATTTACAAGATTCTATCTTGCATTACGAGGGCCAGATGTACAAAAGAATAACAACTTGCTAAATGGTCACAGAGTGGTTTGCAAATGAAAAAAATGGCTTTTCGCCATGTACAAAAGTAGTCAGAAAACCAAAAATAGCGATGCAACCGGTTTGCATGTCAGTATTTTTTGCAAACGGAGATATGATTCAAAATTAGGAAACCTCAAACAGCGACTGTTTGAGGAAGTCACAATAGCGATTAGTCGCTATTTGACGCATTTGCACGTGTAATTTACCATCAATTCAAACCAGATGGTAAATGGTTGAAAACTATAGAACTAGGACCATAATGCATCATGGCTGTTCACAATGGCTGCCCAGCACGTAATAGGAAGGAGGATGAGCATACTGGTTGCTCAGCAGAGGAGGAGGCGGAGACAAGAGAGGATATTCAGAGTCAGGCTGACCTTTTTTGACCAAACAGAAGAGGAGATATATGACAAATACTTTCTAAGTTGCACTCTCATGTTGGAGTTAGTTGCCCTTTTAAAGCAACACCTAGAAAGCAATACTTTGCACAGCAATGCCATCCGAACCCATGTACAGGCGTTTTGCACATTACTCCTGTTAGTCACTGACCATTACCAGGATGTTGTAGGTGTTGCAGGTGGGGTGTCACAAAGTGTGCTTTCGAGTTTTTTCCGCTTATTCCTTGATGCCATGCTTCTCAACATCCACCACCACATAAACATGCCCAGGAATGATGAGGAAATGCATATTATCAAATTGCAATTTTATAGGATTGCAAATTTTCCCCAGGTCTTAGGGTGTGTAGAAGGGACACATGTACCCATATGTCCTAAATTCCAACCTGAATACATTTTTAGGAACAGGAAAAATATGCATTATTTTAATATACGAGTGGTTTACAATTCCCACAACATATTAACTGTATCCAGGGAGCACCCATGACTCCTTCATGTTCAGGCACAGCGGAATATATAGAAGACTGGAAAATAGGGAGTTTGATGATGGATAGTTATTAGGTACTGACTATGGATGTAAATGCTGATATGTAAGTGCACAGTCCTCAGAATATATATGTTATCTCACACTAATATATATGATTCAGGTGACAGTGAGAATGCCCTATGTCCTTGGATCTTCACAATCTACCTTTCTCCCACCACCCAAAAAAAAGGCAGGACAACACTGCACATTGTGGTACCAGGACTGTGATAGAGTGGACATTTGGACTACTCAAATCACGCTTTTACTGCCTTCGTGAGAGCTAGGGTGCATTATAATATCTATCATAAACCGCTTGTAAGATTGCAGTACTGTGTGCCATCCTACACAATATTGCCTGCAGGAGATCAAATCAAATCAAATCATTAACATTTATAAAGCGCGCTACTCACCCGTGCGGGTCTCAAGGTGCTAGGGGAAAGAGGGGGTTACTGCTGCTCGAAAAGCCAGGTCTTTAGGAGTCTTCGGAAAGCGGAGTGGTCCTGGGTGGTCCTGAGGCTGGTGGGGAGGGAGTTCCAGGTCCTGGCCACCAGGAAGGAGAAAGATCTCCCACCCGCCGTGGAGCGGCGGATGCGAGGGACGGAAGCGAGTGCGAGGCCAGAGGAACGGAGGAAGCGGGTGGGGACGTAGAAGCTGAGGCGTTGGTTGAGGTATTCCGGTCCCTTGTCGTGGAGGGCTTTGTGTGCGTGGGTGAGAAGTCGAAAGGTGATCCTTTTGCTGACTGGGAGCCAATGCAGGTGTCTCAGGTGTGCGGAGATGTGGCTGTTGCGGGGTACGTCGAGGATGAGGCAGGCCGAGGTGTTTTGAATGCGTTGCAGGCGATTTTGGAGTTTGGCTGTGGTTCCAGCATAGAGGGTGTTGCCGTAGTCCAGGTGGCTCGTGACGAGGGCGTGGGTCACGTTTTTTTTTGTGTCGGCGGGGATCCAGCGGAAGATCTTGCGGAGCATGCGGAGGGTGAGGAAGCAGGCGGAGGACACGGCGTTGATTTGCTTGGTCATGGTGAGAAGAGGGTCCAAGATGAAGCCGAGGTTGCGGGCGTGGTCTGCGGGGGCCGGTGCGGTGCCGAGGGCCGTGGGCCACCAGGAGTCGTCCCAGGCGGACGGGGTGTTGCCGAGGATGAGGACTTCCGTTTTTTCAGAGTTCAGCTTTAGACGTCCTTCATACCCTCTTGTAGGTTGGTCTTGGCGCTGGCGGGGTCCTTAGTGAGGGAGAGTATAAGTTGGGTGTCGTCGGCGTAGGAGGTGATGATGATGTCGTGCTTGCGTACGATGTTGGCGAGGGGGCTCATGTAGACATTGAAGAGTGTCGGGCTGAGTGATGAGCCTTGGGGTACGCCGCAGATGATCTTGGTGGGTACTGAGCGAAACGGAGGGAGGTAAACTCTTTGGGAACGGTTTAAGAGGAAGGAGGCGATCCAGTCCAGGGCCTGGCCTTGGATCCCGGTGGAGCGGAGGCGGGTGATTAGGGTGCGGTGACAGATGGTGTCGAAGGCAGCCGAAAGGTCGAGGAGAATGAGGGCGACTGTTTCATCGTTGTCCATCAGGGTTCTGATGTCATCTGTGACTGAGATGAGGGCGTTTTCCGTGCTGTGGTTGGTTCGGAATCCGGTTTGTGAAGGGTCGAGCAGGTTGTTGTTTTCCAGGAAGGTGGTCAGCTGTTTGTTGACGGTCTTCTCTATTACCTTGGCTGGGAAAGGCAGGAGAGAGATGGGGCGGAAGTTTTTCAGGTCGCTCGGGTCAGCCGTAGGTTTCTTTAGTAGGGCGTTGACTTCGGCGTGTTTCCAGCATTCGGGGAAGGTAGGAGAAGAAAAAGAAGAGTTGATGACGGCCTGGAGGTGCGGGGCGATGATGTCGTCGGCTTTGTTAAAGATGAAGTGAGGGCAGGGGTCCGAAGGGGCGCCGGAGTGGATAGAGTTCATGGTGGATTTGGTTTCTTCAGTGTTGATGTGGGTCCAGTTGTTGAGGGTGATGGTCAGGGGTGCGGGTTCGGTGGTGTTTGGTTGGGTCTGGTGTCCGAAGCTGTCGTGGAGGTCGCTGATCTTGCGGTGGAAGAAGGTGGCGAGGGATTCGCACAAATCCTGTGAGGGCGTGACGGCATTGGCGTTGGTGTTGGGGTTGGAGAACTCCTTGACGATGCTGAAGAGTTCTCTGCTGTTGTGGCTGTTTTTGTCCAGTCTGTTGGTGAAAAAGTTCCTTTTAGCAGCGCGGATCAGGTGGTGGTGTTCGCGGGTAGCGTTCTTGAGGGCGGTCATGTTGTCAGCGGTGTGGTCCTTTCACCAGGCCTTCTCGAGAGCGTGACAAGTTTTCTTTGATTCTTTGAGGGTGTCAGAGAACCAGAGAGGTTTTTTGGTGTTGGTCTGTCGATGCGTGCGTTTGAGGGGAGCAAGGTTGTCTGCGCAGTTGGAGATCCAGTTTGTGAGGCTGAGGGCTGCGTCGTTGGGGTCGGTGGTGAGGGTGGGTTGGTTGGCGGCGAGTGCGGAGAAGAGTTGCTCTTCGGGGATCTTGTTCCACTGTCGACGAGGGATGGGTTGAGTGCGGAGGTGGCGGGTCTCGCGTCGGACTGTGAAGTGGACACAGCTGTGGTCGGTCCAGTGTAGAGCGGAGGTGTGGCTGAAGAAGATGTGTTTGCTGGCGGAGAAGATAGGGTCGAGCGTGTGTCCGGCGATGTGGGTGGCGGTGTTCACCAGTTGTTTGAGGCCGAGGTTGGCGAGGTTGTCGAGCAGGCTGGTGGTGTTGGGGTCGTTGTTTTGTTCCAGATGAAAGTTGAGGTCGCCTAGGAGGATGTAGTCCGGTGAGGCGAGGGCATGCGGGGAGATGAAGTCGGCGATGGCGTCGCTGAATGGGGCGCGCGTTCCGGGAGGACGGTAGATGAGGCCTACACATTGCAGTATCCGAATTTGATTCAAGGGAGGAAGATCCTGGCCCATCTGTTCAGCAGTCAGAAGAGGAGAGCAGAGCAAGGGAGGGAAGAATGTGCAGGGACCACATTGCTATACATTACTTCTCAAGGTATGACATTTTCATATCCACAATACTGCAACAAAATGGCACCAAACTTGATTGCTTGCTCAAAGTAAAGATAACGTTAATGGCAGGTGTTACTAAACAGTTGACAGATAAGCTGTCAATGTCAAGAATGTTCACACCATGAAGCCAACATGTATGTTGGTTACAGCACTGATAATAAATAGAACAAGCATTTGCAATGCAACGGGTCTCGCGTTTGCTCATGTTAGAGCTGATCGCGTTGTAAACTCCTAACCAGACTTTTCACCTATCGGGCAAAAGTGCATTTATGTACATAACCCGAAAAAGTGAAATTAATTATGTAAAGCGCTCGACTTCTGCCAAGCGAGATCGCGCTCGTAAATGAGAGAAAAAGAAGTCCACAAGCCCGATGGAAAACAGCGAGCCTCGCATGTTTTCTGTGCTTGGTCGCTGCGCTGGAAGAGGGCTAGCCACCGGAAAAGGCATGACGTATGCGTGCCTTCGACTAATGAAAGCAAGCAGATTTTATTAGGCAAGCCCACGAACCAATAAAAAACACTGACGTGACGTTGACAGGGCTCTGAGCCCTTTTCTAAATAGTAAAGCGTCTCGCTGTGATACGCATGCGCGAGCGCATGCAACGCAGGCTCGACCCTAAAAACAAATATAGCCACTCCCTAACTGGCATCCCTCAGTTATTTTTGTGATTGAGTCCAATACATGGTGTGCCACCATGTTGAGGGGCAGGAGTGTGGTTGCTACTGTGTCTCACCACACGTTCATCTGTGGCAGAGATGCTGCTGATGCTGGATAAGTCCGCACTATCAGGAGCCGTGAATTGGATGACCCTGGAGATACTGCTGGGCTTGAGGAGTCCAAGCAAGTTACTGAAACACTTCCTTTTTGTGGGATCCCAGAATTTTACATTTTTTACTCTGAGAATTATCTGCAAGACTTTAGCTGTACAACTAATAGTGCGCTTACTAGCTTATATGTGGTGGGCTGTTGTAGCGCAGAGCCACATCTGGCTGCCCACTCACCTTCCTGGGCAAGGGTGTGGGTGCACGAGCGAAAGGCACCAGGTTATCCACCTAGTCACTATCTTAATTTGTTAATAGTCAAATCAACAGCTATTTGGACGAAGCAGCGGTGGAAGAAGTACGAAGTGGGGGCGGAGTCTTTGCATCCAGATCTCCTTTCCCACAGGGACAAACTGTTGTAGACGGTGTGCGCGGCGAGAAATGATGTTCAATAACACACTCATAGCCACACAGCTGGTTTAATTCACTATCTGGCTTTAATTGCTCATGCTCTGTTTGTACAAGGAGTGTCTGTGTGACTGCCAGTATGCAGCATCTGTTAAATGTTTATTACATGTTTATGGTATGTTGCTTCAAACATGAACTTTAGCCAGAGGGTGTGTCAGGGGGATTTTCACATCAGATTGTGTAAACAAGGCCTCGAACATGTCCCTAGAGTTTCATGTTATCGCCCTTCAGATCGACGTGAAGCACTGGCAATTTTTGTCACACAAAGGAAAGTTTTGTTGTCGATTTCACTACGCATTTATGATTGACAGAAAGAGAAACGGCTGGATTATTGGTGTAATTTGGCATATCATGGTAATTCAGTACGTCGTGTTCCAAACATGATTTTATTCCCTAGATAACGTTTTCTGTCTTGTTATCTTTCTGAAACTAATTCAGATGAAATAGTCTTTACATTTTTTTTCCATTTCCCTCTTCTGTTTCTTTACAAAACAGCGAAATAGTTCGCAGTTCCTCGTGATGGATGTTGTCCTCTTTGAAAAGCAATTTAGATTTTTTTTTTAATTATTCGGGTGATGCGTAATTGAGCGTGACAGGCGCGCCTGGAATTGCTTCTTGCTATCTTGTCAATACCTTGCCCGTGTTTTTGAGGCGAGTTGTGTTTTTGTAATGATGGAGAATCTTGCTGTTGATACACTTTGTACTTTTTATGCCTCTGCTCTTGAGGGGTGTGTGGGGGTGGGGGGGCGTTTAACACTTACCTCGTTCCTCGATTTTTGAAAGGCAGTGGACTCTATACAAAAAATCGATGCATGTCTAGGACGCAATGCTTTTCCACGTAGACCATCTGGAGTTGAAAAACATATTTTTTTGTATTAGAGTTTATTTCTGTTTTGCATTTTCACAGATTTATTAATACAGCAGTCATCACTTCACTTCATAAATAGTTTGCCTCTAGAATGACAACACAAATGCCAATACTGTCTTTATAAACTCTACTGCAGCATACAATGAAGTCTACAACTCCATTTACAATGCAGGACAGGCCTTAAGTTTGAAATGGAATCACAACAGGCTTCCAAACTCTAGATATTACTAAATATGTAACGTGATTTATCTATGTTAAATGGCAATTGTGGAACTGTGACTAAAACAAAACATACTGAAAACTCTAAACGCACAGAAAGAATATGTTTTATTAATAGAAAAGCCTGTCATATTAGTTCACACTTGTGTATGTACCACGCCTGTGAGTTAGTGATATGTTTATTTTTGGGCATATCATTTTTTTATGTGGGTGTGGTTTTTCTCTTTTATGAATGTGCAATTAAAAGACAGAGAGACTGGACACACGTGTGGAGCAGACACTTTTGGCAAGACCATAATTAGCCCCTTCACAACCGACATACAGCTCTCTGTGTAAATTACAAAGTCTGATCCACAACATTAGGTTTTCCAGAATTTTACAATCGTATATGCCACCGATGAAGGATGGCGGACTTCGTAGCAAGAAAGAAGGCACTGTCTGGGTGCGCTGGACCTGCAAAATGCACCTAACACTAACAAATACGGTAGGTATTCATGGACGTCATTTAGGGATCGCCTAGGTTTGCAGCTCCGACCCCTGGCTTCTCCCTTGTGACCAGGGCACTGCATTTGCGCCCCCTGGCCTCAGAGATATCAAAACAGTACCAGGAATACAAGAGCAGCTCGTCCTTATAGATATCGGTTGGGGCTTCAATCCGTTTGTTTTTTGTCGTTTTTTTATTACACTAATAATGAATAAGTATTTATTACTCACTATTAGTGTGATAAAATATGACTCTCCTTTGCAGCAGAGGTTAGTAAAAAATGCTTTTAGATGTTTGTTGTGTGCATGAATGCGGGTGAAAGTGTGTTTATGCGAGAGAGAGTGTGTGTATGTGTGACTGATTGTGTGTGTATGTGTAAGCATGTGTGTGTCAGTGAATGTAAAGGTCAAATGTCATGTCGTGTCACTTCCGCTACCCCTATGTGAAGTCATATGTATATGCCTGTGTAGGTCAGTAAAAATAAGACACATGATCCTATTAATCTTCAATTCTGTCCATCTGTTTCTGCTTCTACACCTTTGCTGAGGACACACAAGTTCTCCTTGATGTCAGCAAATACACTGGTATATAAGTAGTGGCTCTTAAATTGATAATGTTAGCAGCTAAGAATTAGATAGTTAAAACTGGTTGAAAGCAGATACAAAGACAGATGGCATAACAACTACTGGCTCAAAACATGTGCAAGTTCTTCTCTTTAGTTGACAAAGTAAGATTGATAGTACACACAAACTGTCCCTTGAGCCACAAGTTAATGCAGATCGCTTTGGTGTGTCTATCACTGGAAATGTCTTTGGCTCTGGGCAAACTTGCCTTCAGGACTAGACTGGTCTGCTGGGGACTGGGCATTTCCCTGTTAGTATGGCAAGGAAGAGGCTTGTCTCATTGCTTGTGGGTGGCGGTTTTGTTGGTGGCTGACTGGGCCGGCTGCAGTGCTCTAGCATTTGTAAAATAAACAATGCAATGCAAATGGTTTTATAGCATGCCCACCCCCATTAGTGCTTTTTTAAAAGGACTCACCCACACTGATGTGTGGAATGCTTCATCATGAAGTTCTTGCTCAGTAAGAGTGCCAGCGCAAGGTGAGCTCATCCTCCTGAAGGGGCACTTTGAATTTAATCATGGGGTGTTCAAGCGATCAGGAAAGGAATTAAAACAGCCTACAGGCTCAGAATACCTTTGCTGTTAAGGTAGCAATGGTGAGTTAAAAACAAGCTCTGGTCCTGTTGAAAACTGAGGAACACTCTAGTCGTAACAAAACCGTCTGAAACATGTTGTCCTGAAGATGTAGAGGGCAATAATCTCCCTCGGCCACTTCCTGCCTTGTTTTTAACTTGCCAAGATATTCTCGGTGTACATCAGACTGCATTTTAATTCCTTTCCTTTCCTGATCCCTTGATTACATTCAAAGTGCTCCCTTCAAGAGTTTGGTTGATGCTGGCACTCTTACGAGGCAAGAACTCGATGATAAAGCATCACACATTTGTATGGATAAGAGTCCTTTCAAACAAGGATCGGCAAAGCCAATAGGTCTTGCCTATGCAAGAGTTATTGATTTTGGCAATGTGTTTTAGCCATGTTGTACACCAGCATGGCTGCTTTACAGCATGGCTAAAAGTTAGCAGTGTAGGTGAAAGTGGCATTGAGTGGAATGTTGCATAGTGGAGTTGCATCGAGTGGAGTAGAGTCAAGTGGAGTACAGTGGAGTGTTGTAGAGTGGCACAGAGTGTCATGAAGTGAAGTGTCATGGAGTGGCAATGAATGGCATACAGTGGAGTGACATACAGTGTTTTGGAGGGAGTAGAGTGGAGTGGAGTAAAATCAAAAGGTATAGAGTGGAGGAGCGTAGAGAGTAGTGGAGTGTGATACAGTGGTGTGACATAGAATGGAGTAGAATGTCATAGAGTAAAGCAGAGTGTCATAGATTGGAGTGGCATAGAGTGGTGTATTGTGTCGCAGAATAAAGTGGAGGGACATAGAGTGGGATAAAGTGGAGTACAGTGCAGTAGTGTGCCCTAGAGAAGAGGGAAGTAAAAAGTGGCATGAAGTGGCATAGAGGGAGTTGCATTGAGTGTAGTTGAGTGGAGTAGAGTGTCACAGAGTGGCTCAGAGTGGAGTAGAGTGTCACAGAGTGGAGGGGGTGTAGAGTGTCACAGAGTGGAGTAGAGTGTTGTAGTGTGGAGTGGAGTGAAATGGCATAAAGTGGAGTGGCATACAGTGAGATGTTGTAGAGTGAAATAAACTGTCATAGAGTGGACTAGAATGAAGTGGAGTGGCGTAGCATAGTGGGGTAAAGTGTCATAGAGTGAAGTAGAGTGCTGTATGGTGGAGTAGAGTGTCATAGAATGTGTCATGTCAGAGTGGTGTACAGAGACCTAGATTGGAGAGAAGTAGAATGTAGGGGAATAGAGTGGAAGGATGTAGAGTGCAGTAGAGTAGAGTGGCATGCCTTAGAGTGGAATGGGATAGAGTGGAGTGGTATAAAGTGTAGTGATGTGTTTTAGAGTATATTGGAGTCATGTGTAGAGTAGAATGGTGTGTTGTAAAGTTAAGTGGAGTACTGAGTCATAGAGTGCATTGTTGCAAAGTGTCTTAGAGTGGAGGGGCATAGAGTGGAGTGGCATAGAGTGTAGTAGAGTGTCGTAAAGTGGAGGGGTGTAGAGTATCGTGGAGTAGAGTGTCGTAGAGTGGAGTACAGTGGAGTGTTATAGAGTGATGTGGTGTAGAGTGGAGTGTCATAGAGTGGAGTAAAGTTTTGTAGAGTGGAGCAAAGTGGAGTATAGTTAAGTGACTTAACATAGACTTGAGTAAAGTGTCATAGAATGGAGTGGTGTAGAGTAGACTAGAGTGTCGTAGAATGGAGTGTCATAGAATGGAGTGTCGTAGAGTGGAGTATAGTGTTGTAGGGTGTAAAAGAGTGCCATAGAGTATAGTAGAGTGTTGTGTCATAGAGTGTTGTGTGGTAGAGTGGAGTGGCACAGAATATTGTATCATTGAGTGGTGTGGTGTAGAATGGGAAGGTGTAGAGTGGAGTGGCATAGAGTGTCGTAGAGTATAGTGGCATATAGTGGAGTGGCAAGGTGGAGTGGTGTAGAGGGGAGTGGTGTGTCTTAGAGTAGAGTTGAGTGGTGTAGAGTGGAGTGGCATATAAAGTAGAGTGGAATAATGTGTCATAGAGTGGTGTGTTGTGAAGTGTCTTAGAGTGGAGGGGTATATAGTGGAGCGACATGTCATAGAGTAGTAAAGCAGAGTGGAATGGGGTGTTTTAGAGTGGCATAGAGTGGAGTGAAGTGATATGGAGTCGAATGTCATAGTGTGGAGTGTTGTAGACTGGAGTGGTATGTTATAGAATGAAGTGGATTGTCATAGGATAGATTAGTGAGTCATAGAGTGGTTGTAGAGTGTAGGGGCATAGAGTGGAGCAGAGTGTTGTAGAGTGGAATGGAATACAGTGGAGTGGCATAGTGTGGAGTATGTATGATGTGATGGTACACTGCCATTACATTTTCAATTGAAATGGCCATTACATTTGCACAGACATGCAGTTTCACTATACATAACTATACAACACCAAACAATAATATGGGGAAATATCTTCACCAAGTGTATTTATTTCTTGTGATTATATTAAAATATTTTTTTCCATCACTTTTTAGAATAAAAAAAAAAAAGCTTAATTTGTGCTTTCCTGATATATTTTAAAATATCTGCACATTTCACTTACAGACATTTAAACTTTATTGTGTGCTAGAATAGAGTTTTTCCTTTCAAAGAAAGGTTGTCACATAAATCCTCTCATTTTGAAGCCAAAGGGAAAAAAGTAAACAACCAGCTCCCTCAAAAGGCAAAGCGTGACCTTTTACCTCTGTCTTTGATTGCACAGAAAATGCGACAAGATAACAACAAGATTTTTTTAAAGTTCTCTTTATTGAAATTTGCATAAAGAAAAATGAAGAGAGCAAGTCCAGTTACAAAAATTGCCATTAGCGTATTATAGCGATTCAAAGAAATAATATCACCCATTACAATACTTGGGAGAGAAAGGAGGGAGGAAAAGGAAGGGAAGCAGAATATCTCCGTTCAGCATACCAAAGCTCACACTAACAGGGGCAAACAGCACTGTTGCATCCAATATTTCAAGCCGCCTAAGGCAATGGAGGAAGGGCCTCCGACCGTGGCACAGCCCCTGGCTTGTGGAAGTGTCACGCTCCACTTTGGCACCCGAATGATCAAGTAGTGCTCCAAGGAGGACCAAATGTCCTGGAGGTGGGATCGTACAGGCTTTAAGGCCCAAAATGCTGTGAGTTGCTCTTGTCAGTAGGCTGCATCGTGAGGTCATGCAGTCTTGCGTGGCACCAGATGCCTTCCCCAGTGTACTGCCACTTGTCGCTTTGCAAGGAGAAGGAGCATGGCCGTCAGTTTGCGTGGGTCCGAGGAAACATCATTGACATACCCCAGCAGTGCGACCCTTGGCGAGCCCTCAGTCACTTGCCCAGTAATGTCATCCAGAGCTTCATACATTTTAAGCCAATAGTCCTGCACTGCAAGGCAGAGCAGTGTCAGAAGCATAAAGTCACCACTAGGGTATGAGCAGAGTATGCAGGATGTATCTTCAATCAGCCCCACTCAAAACAGTTTGTTCTGAGTGTGGTATAATCTACTTAAATATTTAAAATGCAGCAAACTGAGTCTGTGATTGGGTGATAGTGGAAGAGATAGGGCGTAGCAATATCTCCTCTGGTTATCAGGAAATGGTGACCCCAGATCCGTATCCCATGCACTGCAAGTTCTAGAAACGTGAACGATGCAGATTTCTGCATTGCAGCATTAAGGGGGTGATTCTAACCCTGGCGGTCGGTGTTAAAGCGGCGGCCAACCCGCCAACAGGCTGGCGGTCCAAAAAATGGAATTCTGACCCTGGCGGGAACCGCCAACACAGCCCGCCAACTTAACACTCCGACCGCCGCGGCGGTACAGACAAACAGCGCGGCGGTCACCGCCAACAGGCAGGCGGCAGACAATGTACCGCCCACACTATCATAACTCACCAATCCGCCACCTTTTCCGGGGCGGGAGCACCGCCGATAAAAACACGGCGGAAACAGACTACGAACGGGAAAACGCTCACCTCTACGCACTCCACGAGGACGGAGGACAGCATGGAACCCGAATTGAACATCATACCTGCTCTCGTCTACCTTCTCATCTACCACGAGTACGAAGTCCGGCGCAGACGACAACGGTGAGTACTGCACCTACGACACACGGGAGGGGGAGGACGAAAGGTTACGGGCACACACATATGCGACCCCCCCCCCCCAATCATGTACTCACCAATGCAGAGCACCAAGTCACAGTGACACCACCCAAACACCCCTGAAAAATGCTAGGACATAATCATATTTTGAATAAATATTTATGTACCAAAAAGCTCCAGAAAATTAGCGTACAACCATGAAAGATATCCACAACAAAACTAATGACATACACATCAGTGTATGACTGAAGTACCAAGTCCTGCACATCCTACCAATTCAGCATGTCCGTGGGCCAAAGTCTTGAGAAACAAGGGCAAAGCCCACACAGGAGACCTGAGTCCTTTGGAGAGAACACTGCAGGGGCATCAGATGTAAAAACTACAGGCACCTCAGGGGGAAGGGAAGGGGGGGGCACCACAGCCACATGAGTCCACGACGCCAGATCCACGAGGAGCCACCATGCCCACCTTTCAATCCTGGGGAGTGCAAAGCCACAGTCTCTAAATGTCTCTACAGTGGCTGGGCTGCCCACTGTTCAATCCTGGGGAGTGCAAAGCCACAGTCTCTCAATGTCTCTACAGTGGGTGGGCTGCCCACTGTTCAATCCTGGGGAGTGCAAAGCCACAGTCTCTCAATGTCTCTACAGTGGGTGGGCTGCCCACTGTTCAATCCTGGGGAGTGCAAAGCCACAGTCTCTCAATGTCTCTACAGTGGGTGGCCTGCCCACTGGACCAACCTGGGGAGTGCAAAGCCACAGTCTCTCAATGTCTCTACAGTGGGTGGGCTGCCCACTGTGCCATCCTGGGGAGTGCAAAGCCACAGTCTCTCAAGTCTCTGCAGTGGGTGGATTGCCCACTGGACCATCCTGGGGAGTGCAAAGCCACAGTCCATCATGTGGATGACAGTCTCCACTGGTCAAGGAGGAGGCATGGTGGGCACAATGAACCATCAACGGTGCTTGAGACGGCGTGGCCCAGCGGAGCGGTGCTTGAGAGGAAGGGCCCAGCGGAGCGGTGCTTGAGACGACGGGGCCCAGCGGAGCAGTGCTTGAGAGGAAGGGCCCAGCGGAGCGGTGCTTGAGACGGCGGGGCCCAGCGGAGCGGTGCTTGAGATGGCGGGGCCCAGCGGAGCGGTGCTTGAGAGGAAGGGCCCAGCGGAGCGGTGCTTGAGACGGCGGGGCCCAGCGGAGCGGTGCTTGAGAGGAAGGGCCCAGCGGAGCGGTGCTTGAGACGGCGGGGCCCAGCGGAGCGGTGGTTGAGAGGAAGGGCCCAGCGGAGCGGTGCTTGAGACGGCGGGGCCCAGCGGAGCGGTGCTTGAGACGGCGGGGCCCAGCGGAGCGGTGCTTGAGACGGCGGGGCCCAGCGGAGCGGTGCTTGAGAGGAAGGGCCCAGCGGAGCGGTGCTTGAGACGGCGGGGCCCAGCGGAGCGGTGCTTGAGACGGCGGGGCCCAGCGGAGCGGTGCTTGAGACGGCGGGGCCCAGCGGAGCGGTGCTTGAGACGGCGGGGCCCAGCGGAGCGGTGCTTGAGAGGAAGGGCCCAGCAGAGCGGTGCTTGAGACGGCGGGGCCCAGCGGAGCGGTGCTTGAGACGGCGGGGCCCAGCGGAGCGGTGCTTGAGAGGAAGGGCCCAGCGGAGCGGTGCTTGAGACGGCGGGGCCCTGTTCAGCGGTGCTCTTCTGCACCGCGGGCCCTGTTCAGCGGTGCCTATCTCCACGGCGGGGCCCTGTTCAGCGGTGCTCTTCTGCACCGCGGGCCCTGTTCAGCGGTGCCTATCTCCACGGCGGGGCCCTGTTCAGCGGTGCTCTTCTGCACCGCGGGCCCTGTTCAGCGGTGCCTATCTCCACGGCGGGGCCCTGTTCAGCGGTGCTCGTCTGCACCGCGGGCCCTGTTCAGCGGTGCCAATCTCCACGGCGGGGCCCTGTTCAGCGGTGCTCGTCTGCACCGCGGGCCCTGTTCAGCGGTGCCCATCCAGCAGGTCAAGGGAGCCAGACCTGGCCTGGACTCCCTGTTCAGTCGCCCTCGGACCGTGACGTATCTGGACCCTTCGGGGACGGACTCCTGGCCTCCTTAGTGTCCTCCTTCCCAGCTGGGATGTGGCATGTGGGGTCCACCTTCTCCGCGCTCCTGCTGCCCTTCCGCTCCTTTGATCGGGCTCTCGGGCCCTTGCCTCCCCCAGATGGTGTGGGTGGTGAAGTGGCCGCACATTGCTCCTTGGGGGCAGCCCTGTCAGTCCTCGCACGGCGGTCCTTGGTTTTGCGGGTCCTCTTGCCGGGGGGGGGGCTGGACGTGTCCTTGCTGCAGCTCGATGTGTCACTGCTGGCAAAGGGTGGGCTCCAGAACCCAGGCACAACAGTGACACCCGAAGCTGGGCTGGTGGTGGCTGCGGTGCTCTTGGGACTCTTTGAAGATGGATGGGGGGGGTCATCGGGGGGAAAGAGGTTAAGGTTAGCCAGGAAAAGTTTTTTAGGGCCAAGGTAAAGGGTAGGAGTAGTGGAGATGGAAGTGGAGGTAGAGGAGGTGGTTGTAGGAGAGTCAGGTGTGCTGTCATTGGGTGAAGGTGCTGGTGCTGTAGGCTGTCGTGAGGTGGATGGCTGTTGGGTGGGTGGCTGCCTGCGTTTGTGTGTCTTGGAAGAGGGGGTGACAGACACAGTGGGAGAGGACACAGGGGACGTGTACATGGCAGTGGGGGTGGTGACTGCACGAGTGTGGACTGTACTGGAGGGTGAGGTGGTGATGGAAGCACTGGCTGATGTTGGGGTGCATGCAGGTGTGAGTGTAGACGTCACAGGGAGGGAGGAGGGAGACGAGGAGGAGGGGGACACAGGGGTGGCAGTGGCTGTTGGCATGTCTGCATCTGGGTGTTGCTCGGGTGAGTGTTTGCGGGATCTGTGGTGCTTGTGTTTGGATGAGCTGCTCTTGGGTGTTGAGGTGTGTGCAGGCTGGTCTGATGGTGTGGATGGGATAGGCTGAGGAACAGGAGACAGAGACAGGCTGGAGGCAGTCAGAAGAGGGAGGCTGGAAACAGGGACAATGGCTGCCGTCAGTGCTGAGGCCAGAGCAGTGAACGCTCGTTGATGGGCAGCCTGACCCGAATGAATGCCCTCCAGGTACGCATTGCTCTGTTGCACCTCCCTTTGCACACCCTGGATGGCATTCAGAAGGGTCGTCTGCCCAACAATGAGCGTCCTTACCAGGTCAATGAGCTCCGCACTGAGGGCAGCAGGGGCAACAGGGGCAGGGGCTGAGGTGCCTGGGGCGAAGGAGACACGCGCCTTCCTGGGCGAAGCGGCACGGAGCGAAGACTGAGGGGCTGCTGGGAGGGCGGGGCTGGTGCGCTGGGTGGCGGCTGTACCTGTAGAGGCGGGGGGCACGGATGTTGCCGCCACCCCTAGGGAGCTCCCATCCGAGGACGTGTCGCTTTCGCTGCTCTCACCAGCGGTCCCCGTCGTGGTGCTCCCCTCGCCCTCCGGATCACTGGTGCCCTCGGTGTCTGTTCCTGGGCCCACCGGGGCCTTGTGTCCTGCAGCTCCCTCGTGCTCCGATGCCATATCTCCTCCGCCTGATGATGCTAATGCACACATGCACAAGAAGATGAAGAGAAAGGGTGGGGGGAGAAAAAAGAAGACCAGGTTGAGTGCATGCAATGTCAACACCGTTGGCGGAGAGGACAGACACAGGTGCCTAATGCACTAAGCCGCGCATTCGGGGTACACTACTCAGTACTACTGACTAAGACAACAGGCCAAGAGACGTCAAACGCGCACATGGGAGATGCTGGACCTTCAATGGCTGTACTTGTCACCCTACAGAGGTGGGGGCCGGGGGCACAGGGCCATGCCTAAGGGAGAGGACTACACTACAGAAAGCGCCCTGGCCTAATGTCACCCACAGCCTCCTCCCCCACCCAGACGCCTCCACTGCGCAGAAAGATAGGAGAATGTGCTGATACTCACCCCCTTGTGTCTGCTGTGATGTCTTAAAGCGCCCATCCAATTCAGGGTAGGCCACCGCCAGGATCCGGGACATCAGGGGGGTCATGGTGCGACTGGCACCCCTCCTAGGTTGGGAGGCCATCCCCAGCAGTGTTTCTGCGGTCTTCCTTGTCCTGCGGCAGATGTCCTCCCACCTCTTGCGGCAGTGGGTGCCCCGTCTGTTGTGGACCCCCAAGGTCCGGACTTCCTTGGCGATGGCACGCCAAATATCGATCTTCTGATGGGCGCTGACCTATTAGACATGTACAGGGTGGAAAGGAGGAAATCATCAATGGCCTGCATGTTAGATGTAATTGGCCCCCCCCACCCACTTTGCCATATGGCACTTGCTCTCATCTGTCGGGCGTTGCACTCCTCATTCGCCCCCCACCCCACCCCACCAACTTACATCCACCCCAATCCACACAGGCATAGCCCATTCCATTAGCACCCGGGGTACTCACTTGTTGGTCTGGAGGACCGTAGAGTAGCGCATACTGGGGGAGGACCCCATCCACGAGCTTGTCCAATTCTTCAGACGTGAAGGCAGGGGCCCTTTCCCCAGTCACAGCAGCCATTGTATCTTCCAGACCGAGGTCACAGCAGCACTTGCAGTATAGGTCCTCTCCTGTGGATGATCAGGTCTCGAGTGATTAAGCAGATAGAAAATGGCGGTCACGTCCGCGGCGGTGCGTACCGCGGCGGTGCGTACCGCGACCGCCGGCGCACTTCGTTATTGGCTCCTGAAACCCATAGGCTTCAATGTTAACCAATGCGGCTTTGCGCCGCGGTCTTCGACCGCCTACCGCCACGGTGTGCCCCGCCAGCGCAGTGACCTCACATCCCATTGTCCCACTTCACAGGTCAGGCAGCCGCCATTTCAAGGGCCCACATGGCTTAATTTTGACTGCGACACACAGGCCTAGGCCTTGCATTGCCACACAGACACGCCTTTCAACCCATTGCCATTCTTTAACTGTGCAAGATGTCTGTACGTACCTGTGGTTTGGCTGACTCTGTGCTCCATGTTGTCCTTCCTAGGCACCGTCCGCTGGGACTTGGGATGAGAAGGAGGAATCCTCGCGTGTACCGACCGCTGGTGGACCTGTCGACAATGGAAGAACGCCATATAATCCTTCGATACCGACTTGACCGTGCCACTATCTATGAACTGTGTGCCCAGCTGGAGCCAGCCCTGATGTCCCCCATCCGCCAACCCACAGGGATTCCCCCTCTGGTGCAGGTTTTGTCAGTCCTCCATTTTTTGGCCAGTGGGTCATTCCAGACCACAGTGGCCATGTCATCTGGAATGTCTCAGCCTATGTTTTCAAAGATTTTGAGCAGAGTGTTGTCTGCCCTGATGAAACTCATGCGGAGCTACATCATTTTCCCAGAGGAGGGTGACTTGCCCACAGTGAAGGGTGATTTCTATGCCCTTGGACATATCCCCAACATCATTGGTGCCATTGATGGGACCCATGTGGCTTTGGTACCCCCAAAAGACGATGAGCAGGTGTACCGAAACAGAAAGAATTATCATTCGATGAATGTCCAGGTGGTCTGTTTGGCTGACCAGTACATCTCCCATGTAAATGCCAAGTTCCCAGGGTCAGTGCATGACGCGTATGTGATGCGAAATAGCAGCATCCCCTATGTGATGGAGCAGCTACAGAGACAACGTGTGTGGCTAATAGGTGACTCTGGTTACCCCAACCTGCCGTGGCTACTGACCCCAGTAAGGAATCCCCGGACAAGGGCAGAGGAACGCTACAATGAGGCCCATGGGCGTACAAGGAGGGTGATTGAGCGAACCTTTGGCCTCCTGAAGGCCAGGTTTAGGTGCCTGCATATGATCGGTGGATCCCTAATGTACTCACCAAAGAAGGTGTGCCATATCATCGTGGCGTGCTGTATGCTTCACAACCTGGCTTTGCGACGCCAGGTGCCTTTCCTGCAGGAGGATGGTGCAGATGGTGGTGTTGTAGAAGCCGTGGAGCCTGTGGAGAGTGAAGAGGAGGAAGACTCTGAGGACGACACAGACAATAGGGACAGAGTGATACAACAGTATTTCCAGTAACACCCAGGTAAGAATCACCCACGCCATTTCACAATTGCTTCTAGCCTCCTGCATCTATACTTTCTGTAGTTCCCCACAGATGTTTTTTATTAATTTATGCCTTTCCCTTCCCTTCTCAGTGCTGTCTGACTCAGTACCTGACTTCTGCTTGGTTCGCCCATGAAATACAGCGTATTGACATTGGTATGTTGTCATGACTAATTGACAGAACAGAAATTGAACAGTAATATGTTATCCCTTTGTTAATAATACAGCATGACTCAAAACAGGTTTGTGTGCAAAAAGTGATTTATTTACAGTGCTAGATACCGGTACATGTGATTCTAAGGGTGATGGGTGGGGGTGGAGGAATATCCATGGCAGAGTCCAGTTCTCAGTCTCACAGGTGCATTGTTCTTTTGCCTGTGGAAGGATGGAGCATAGGCAGTTCATGGTTGGACAGGGTGGCAATGTGGGACAGTGGGAAGACTTGAGGGGGTATGTCCTGCTGGCGGGGGTCTTGACATCCTACTCTGTCTTTTTCTTTGGTCTCAGGCTCCTCTTACGGGGTGGTTGTTCTTCAGCAGGAGGTGGGGTTCTGGGGGGCTGTCGAGGTGTTGGGACCTCCTGTCCACTAGCGCCGGCGGAGGTGGTAGGCTGTTCCTGGTCCGGCCTAGTGATAGGGGCCCTGTGTGGTGCACCATGGTCCCGCAACGCGTCCTCTATCCTGTGGAGGGCCAGGACGATGGTCCCCATTGCGGTCCCGATGATTCTCAGCTCCTCCCTGAAGCCCATGTAGCGTTCCTCCTGCTGTGCCTGGATCTCAGTGAACCTGGCCAGTACCGTCGCCATCATTTCTTGGGAGTGGTGGTAGGCCCCCATGAGGGTGGTGAGGGCCTCTTGGAGAGTGGGTTCCCTGGGCCTCTCCCCCCCCCCCCTGTCGCACAGCAGCCCTCCGAGCTGCCCGGTTTCCCCCGGCCTCTGTCCCCTGGCCGGTGTGCCCGCTCCCACTGCCCCCAGGTCCCTGTTGTTGTTGGGGTGTCGGGTTAGCCTGGGTGCCCTGTAGTGGCAGACACACCGCTGTTTGAGCTGTCCTAGAGACAGAGGCATGGGCCCGCTGGGTGGGAGCTGTGCTGGTGTCGGCAGAGGGGGTCGGGTCTGGTGTGGCCTGTGTCTGGGTGAGGGGAACCGACTGCCCAGAGGTCCCCGATGGTCCGGGCTGGTCATCAGGTTCACTGTCGACAGAGCTGCTATCCTCAGTGTGGGCCTGTTCCGGTGGTGGGATGGACACTTCTGGACCCTCCTGGCTGGTGTGTTGTCGTTCGGGTCCTGCATGGGGTAAGAGAGTTTGGTTATTGTTTCTGTGTGTGCAATAGCATGCGTGTTGTGGGTGCCCTTGTCCCCCAGTGCAGGCATTCCCTGGAGGGAGGTGTTGTGAGGGTATTTAGTGGGGGGGAGGGGTTAGTGCAGTGGTCATGCTTAGGTGATGGGTGCCCATGGTTTGTGTTGGCATGCAGGAGTTGGTGTTGGGATGGGTGGGTTGTGCTGGTGAGACATTGTCAGGAAGGATGTGTGCTGGGGGGTTGGGGGTGAGGGTGGGGGTGTGGGTTGGCATGCTGGTGGGGTGTGGGGGATATAGTAGTTGAGATGGGACTTACCAGAGTCCATTCCTCTGGCTACTCCTGCGAGGCCCTGAGGATGCAGGATGGTCAAGACGTCTTGTTCCCACGATGTAAATTCGGGAGGGGTGGGTGGGGGTCCGCCGCCAGTCTTCTGGACCGCGATGTTGTGCCTCGAGACCATCGACCGGACCTTCCCCCGTAGGTCGTTCCATCTTTTGCGGATGTCCTCCCTATTCCTGGGATGCTGTCCCACCGCGTTGACCCTGTCCACGATCCGCTGCCATAGCTCCGCCTTCCTGGCTATACTGGTGTGCTGCACCTGCGAGCCGAAGAGCTGGGGTTCCACTCTTAGGATTTCCTCCACCATGACCCGGAGTTCTTGGTCCGAAAATCGTGGATGCCTTTGGGGTGCCATGGGGTGGTGTGGGTGAGGTGTGGGGTGGTGTATGTGATGAGGAGTGTGTTGGTGAGTGGTGCTTTGTGCTACTATGTGGTGTGTGTGATGGTGTAGTGTGCCTCAGTGTGTCTTCCTTTGGATTGTCTGCTGTGTCTCTCTCTCCTTCTCTCAGTATTTGGGGTCGCAGGGGTTTGTGGGTGATGTGGGTGTGTGTTTTATAGTTGGTTGATTGTGTGGGAGTGGTGTGTGTATGTGTATCAGGTGTGTGTTTTTCAAATTGTCCAATGTGGCTGTGTTTTGGTGATGTGTGTGTATTCTGACCGCAGCGGTGTGTAGCGCCAATGGAATACCGCGTTTGAATGACCGCCGTGTGGATTCGTGGGTCGTAATGGCATGGGCGTATTTCTGTTGGCGTGACGGTGGAGGTTTGGTCATCTCCAGTTTATCGCTGCCCGCCGATGTGGCGGGCTGCAGTGGAGGACGGATTTTTGGAGGTTTGGCCGTTATGGGTCAGAATGACCGTGGCGGTTGACCGCGGCCGCGGCGGTGTTATGGCGGTCTTCTGACCGGCGGTAAGGGCATTTTACCGCCGAGGTCAGAATCACCCCCTAAGTCTTGTTACTCGCTTGCACGGGGAGGGCGACATGAGGATAATTTCGAATGCAGGTAGCATGGGGGAAAAAATCCTGGATCTCAGCTTGCAACTGATAATACGTGTACATGTCTAGAAACAACACTGCAGGGCCCTGCAGTGCCTGCTGCTGTGTAAGAAAGAAACCGTCTGGGTATATTGTTCCCATGGAGGTTATCTGCATGGAGCACAACTGAGTGTGGGTGCCAGCATCAAGAGTTATCGGGAGGGAAGGGTTACCGATGAGTGGCATCAATGGGACAAAAAGACAGTCTACGCTGGTGTGCAAACTGAGCTCATTCCACGTCTAGACTGTGCAAGCTACAGTATCTATCTGTGCCATCAGGCATCTAGAGGGTAAGTTCAGTGCAATTTGAAGAAGGCAAGGTGCGACATGGTCATATTCTGGGTGACGTATGGACCTTAAATTGCACGGGCAATAATGCACAAACTGTGCCTTGTAACAGAAATAATACAAGTTCATGTCTGGCGCTCCCAGTACCCCTTGCTCAAAGGGAGTGTCAGCATCTCCCATGCAATGTGAGGTTGCTTCAACACCCACTCAAACATCACCAATTGTGATCGAAATCATTTGTGAAGGTTCAGTGGCAGGGAAGTGGCAGAGTGAGAAACAGAAAATTTAGGGAGGATCACCATTTTAGCAGTGGTTATTCGCCTTGTCAAGGAATTCGTTTCCATCTCTCCACTCTCTCTTCCAGCCACAACATTAAGAGCCAGTAGTTGGCTGTCTACAAGTCATCCAGGGTCCTTCTCAGCCAAATGCTCAAATAGTGTACTGGTTCCCTTGCCCAGGAAATTGGAAATTCCAAGACAAACCCCTCAGTAATGTCCGGTAGGGGAAACATGACTGATTTGGCTCAATTAATAGTAATACCTGATAGGCCCCGAAATGAGTACATTCACATATGTGTGGGTCCTAGTTATTCTGCGGATTTTGGACATACAGGGTGACATCATCCACATAGACCAAATGACACCAAAATACGGTGAGGTGTGAAGGCCAGGCTCCTGTGACAGTGGTGTTGCTGCAACACTGAAAAAGGGGGAGATATTGTACCATTAACACAGAACCTAGCCACAGGTTGGGCATACAGTAGGCTAATTAGTTTAAGAAACCTGTGGCTTATTCCAAGGTGTGACAGCGGAGTGAATAAATGAGGCCATTCGAGAGAATCAAATGCCTTAGTGGCATCTAAAAAACTGCAGCCACACGGAGCGCAGGATCAATAGTCTGTACTAGAGCAAAAAAGGTGCTCAAATAATGCGCGGTTGATCGCCTGGTTACAAACCATGACTGGTCTGGTCGTGTGAGGTGTGGTAAAAGTGGGAGGAAGAATGCAGCAATTAATTTTCCAAGAATTTTACTAGCCACATTAATCATGGACAAAGGATGGTTTGATTCACACTGTTGGGTATTTTTGTCAGGCTTGACTATTGTAACAATCAGCACTTCATGCAATGAAGCGGGTAGGAAGCCAACTGCATGGGATTCCTTACATATAAAGGCGAGAAGATGGGAGCCAGGAGTTCAGCCTACGTTTTATGAAATGTAGCAGTAAAACCATATATCCCAGGGGCCTTATCTCCAGGCAGTGAGTTAATGACCTGAACAATCTCCTCAGCAGTGAATGGCTCATCCAAATGCCTGCAATGGCCCTCACCTAACAATAGCAACTACACAGAGTCAAAATAAGGGAGGAGGGCCAGAGGTGCTCTGTCCTGCGCTGGCGTGCCTCCATCCCCACTCACTTGTGCTGCTGGTCATCAGTCATCATCCAGCTCGCAAATGTAGTCGCTAGCTCGGGGCTTACGTTAATGGTTGGCCAAAGTCTTACCAGCTCCATCCCCCTCCCCATAGCTCTGAGCAAATGCTTCCTAGCCTAAATGGTGGGTCTTCCTTTGGTCTGCCTCCTCATATTCACCAAGCTTGCCTCTAATCTCCGTCAGAATGGATGTTGAGAGCTCTTGAAGCAAAGGAGCTCTAAGTCACTAATCTCTCTCTTCCAAGATGCATGTACTCACCACACAGCACTCACAATACCCCCGCCTGCTTCGCAATGTAGACCCTCCATATCGCAGCCTTAAAGGCCTCCCATAGGTGGACTGCTAAGACATGACTTTTCGTTTTGCTTAAAATAGTCTACTATAGCTGAACAAACATCTTCTCAGAAAACCTGATGTTGCAGAGCCCCAGTTGGAAGATGCCATGCAAAATTGCTTGTGGAACAATCCAGGAGGCACAACTGCAGGAGTCCCGGAGTGTGATTAGACTGCGTACATTGGAGGTGTCAACATTCGAGGTCCATACTTCAAAATATTGTGGTGCCAAGCAGTAATCTAGTTGCGACCACGTGTTATGCAAAGTGGTTATACATGTGCATTCTGGATCACTAGCACATCGCACTGTCCATAAATCAGTGAGATGGTTATCTGTCATTTACAAGCGCATCTGCGCAGCCGTAGTTGGGTGGGGACGCCGAGAGTCACTGGAGCGGGCCACCTGGGAATCCATAACTACATTGAAATCCCCACCATATAATATCATCCCTGGTCCCATTGCATTACCTAATCGACATTACGCTGCAAAAAAATGAGGGTCGCCTATATTTGGGCCATAAACTGAAATCAGACGAACTGGATGTCTGTGTAGCGTCCTTCATAGCAGAACATATCTACCTAGCTTGTCACAAAGGACTAGATGCATGCACCAAGAAAACCCTTTACTAATGAGGATATCTACTCCCCGAACATAGTTTAAATAGCATGCCAAATGGCCCTGACCAATCCAGCCCTCTGGCAAGCGCACTTTAGTGCACTCAGTAATGTAAAACTCTTGTACCATGCAAATGTCTAGCACGTGGCGTGCCTTAAGCCTGCCATTAAGACCACAGATATTCCATGTCACACATTTGGTCTGCTTATGCACTGTCAAGAAGCAAGAACCGGAATGCTTGTTGCTCTTGCAGAGCCATCCAGTGAAGGCATAAAATGCAGGGCTTTGAGTGGCCAGGAAAGGAAAGGACAAGGAAGCATGTAAGCAAGTAAAGTCTGCAAACATTGTTAACATGCCAGCAAAAACCCCCACCTCCCACTTTAGCTGCCCCCAATCAGGCCAAATAGCACTGTCCTATCCAGGAAACAGCCCGAAGGCAAACATCAAAGCAAGACGTAATCAAGGAATCTTCCTACTGGGCGGACCAGAGACCCGACTTTCTCCCAGCTAGCAACAGCTGGGTAGTCAAAGATGCAGCTGCTTAGCACCCTGGCCCTTCCCAAGGGGCCCTCATTGTCACCTGCAGGAGAAACATTGTGCACAATATCTCAAGGGAGCCATAGAGATCTGTGTATGCTGCACAAAGGTCAGGCACTCTTGCCAGTATGCAGAGTTAAGAGAGCAGCCCGGAAAGGGTGTTACATAGTCTTGACAATTGTCACTGAGGCATTCCATTGGCACATCCAGGGGCGCAATGGAGAAGTGCGACGAAGCCTTGTGCATAGTCTATAAAAAAACGTTCTGGCAGGCTTTGGGTCAGTTTATTAATGTGTTTTGACTTGGTACTGAATCCTAATATTGGTGGGGTAGATGAGTGATGGATATAAAGGGATTTAGATTTTGGCAGACGGACATCCATCATTATTGTGACGGAGTAACCCATCCGCCAAGTTCTAAATCAGACCCATAGTCTTAAATAGGCTTTTAGGTTTGACTCTTAAAAATGGCAGATTGCATTTTGCAAACACCAGTGGAACTCAGGGGTCATGGGCTATCGAGAAGAAGTGCTGCCATACGGTATGGGCTGAAGACTTCTGCTGCAACAATGTGGCAACTCCCACAATGTGGCAGGAGGGGCTGCCATGGGTGACTTTGCAATGTTGATCGGGCTAGAGCCCATGAACAGTGAGAGGTGGTGACCGGTAGGTAACAGGAAGCACCAAGGACTATGACTGGATCGACCCACGTTGGATGAGTGGAGACGCTGTGGGAAACTGTCATTCAATAGAAGGACCAAGGATGGGATTGTCATAATCATTCCCCCATCGGTAAAATCTGAATGCTTACCCTGCAGGAGAAGATGTAGTAAACCTCCGATCATTACAGGAGCACAACAGTGAAGGAGAGAGCCTGCCCCACTGAGTTCAGCTACTGAGTCTGCGTGCACTTCACTTCTGCCAGTATTTGGACATGATATTGATTTAAAAATATCAAGATACACAAATCTCACCTGTCTTGGACTGGAGCTGCTGTCATGCCCTGCGGACGGGGCACACTCCAGGAGTCAAAACGGTTCACTTCTGCCAGTATTTGGACATGATATTAATTTAAAAATATCAAGATACATAAATATTGAAAAAACAATATTGTAAAACAAAGATATTGTGATGTTGAAATATCGTTGACCTTAATATTGACTTTTTAGGTACGTAACATTGTTTAAAAAATATCTGTGTTGTTCATTATTTTAATGTATTTCAGTAATATATTTATTTTAATGTTCAATATTGTTTGTGTAATTGTTAAAAATATTTTCAAATATAGGTTGTAATTTTATGTTAGATGAAATTTTTAATATAATGGTTAACAGTACTTTATATTGTTGTAGCGGTACATGAAGGTTATAGTGGTATAGGGTGGTAGGGTAATTAAGTATAATTATTTAATAGTTTTTTAATTAAATGTTCAATTGATTATTTATTATTTAATTGATTATTAGTTATGTTAATTATGTAATTATTACATCTTCAATTATATGTTAGATGCCGGTTGCTGGGCTTGAATGAATAAAGGATGGGAAGTTAGTTAAGTTTAAAAAATGTAATAATTTTTTATTATTTGTGTAATAGATTATTACTTCTGTTAATTGTGTAATAATTCTATTTTTAAGCTATATATGAGGTGTAGGATGTTGGGTTTGTAGGGGTTTAAGGTGAGAAGTCAGTTTAGTAATAAGTATTTAACAATTCATTAAAACATTATTATTAAGCATTTTGTTGTTAATAAGTTGTGAATTGTGTAATAATTATATAACTTTTAATGATATATTAGGTGAAGGCTACAGTGTTACAAACACTGTAGCCTTCACCTAATATATCATTAAAACTATAATTATTACACAATTGATGGGAAGTTAATTATTCACTTAATAATTAAATAGTAACTTTTTAATAAATATTTACTTCATTATTAATTATGTTAATTGAGTTAGATGTATTAATTTTAGTTCTATTGTAAGTGTGGGCTGGTGGGTTTGTGGGGGCATAGTGTGGTAAGTTAATTAAGTAATCAAATAAATGACAATTTTTAAAATTACAATTATTAATTTGCATACTGATCATGTTAATTGTTTATTCGTTTTTTATTTACATACATGTATATATATTGAATTAATTAGTAAAGTTCATATTAAGAGTTTTGTACTTTTATAAATTAATAAGTTTATGTTTCATATATGATATGCGTTTGAAATGGTGTACTTTCCCTAATGTTGCACAGACTGGAGTGGGAATAGTAATTATTATCCCTCCAAAGGCCAACACTTTCCCTACTGTTGCACAGACTGAAATGGGAATAGTAAATGTTATCCCTCCGAAGTCCAGCGCTTTCTCTACTGTTGCACAGATTGGAGTAAGAATAGTAAATTTTACCTCTCTGAACTCCACCGCTTTCTCTATTGTTGCACAGACTGGAGTGGGAATAGTAAAATTTACCTCTCCTAAGTCCAGCGCTTTCCAAACTATTGCACAAACCGGAGTTGGAATAGTACATTTTACCCCTCTAAAGTCCAACACTTTCCGTACTGTTGCACAGACTGGAAGTGGAATAGTAAATGTAACCATTCTGAAGTTCAGTGCTTTCCCCACTGTTGTGCAGGCTGGAGTTGGATTAGTAAATTTTACTCCTCCGAAGTCCAGTGCTTTCCCTACTGTTGCACAGGCTGGGTTTGGAACAGTAAATTTTACTCTTCTGAAGTCCAACACTTTCCCTACTGCTGCACACATTGGAGTGGAAATAGTATATCTATTATTCCCACCCTTTACTATTTTTATATATTGTTTAAATATATGCAATAATATTATTTGTTTATTTGGTTATTTGTTTAAATGTGTATTATTTGTATATATGTGTATATTTTTTGTATATTTCTGTTTACTACTTTCTATGTTCTTTACTACTTTTTATGCTCTATGTAATTATTATTATATATATATATATATATGTATATGTATATATATATATATATATACGCTTATAGTAATACATTAAAAAAACACACCAAATTTAATACAGTGTAAATGTTTTTAAAAATAGTGTTAAATATATGTATAAATAAAAATACAAACATATATTTGTGTGTACGTTTATAAATGTATATATAGCATTAAATGTTACTTAGATTTATTTAGTTTACCTCATATTAATGTTATATATGAAACTATTTAAGATTTACTATTTTAAACTATATGTATGTAAAAAATATATACTTTTGTGTGTATTTTTAACAAAATTAGTGTGAAAAAATATATTTTTCCGATATTTTTGTACTTACCTTTGTAAGTATAGGGAAATTATATATTTGTCAACAACAATATTGTGACATTTCGAGGTCAAGATATTGTTGTGATTGATATTATGTCACTGATCCCTTCTGACAGAGCGGGTAAGGCTTGTTCCAGGCCTGGTGGCCTAGAGGGAATTTGCTGCTAAATCAAGCATGTGTGCACTGGAACACTATTAACCTTAAATCAAGGTCATGGACTCTTGATACTCAGACTACTAGTGGAGCATACCCTGAATGTTACCATTAATAAATGGTAAATAATCACAATCGCCAACTTAACGAGTGAGTGATACAGGTACTGCCAGAGAGACACTAGAGCCCCAACCTCGGGGGAAAACTGTGTAATTGTATGTGTATGTCATATTCGTCCTTAGTGTGGTTAGCAGTGGAAAAAAAAACTTCTCTTTTTTCATAAAAAATGAATAATTGGATGGACAATGATTTATTTATTGCTGCTGCTGCACACATTTTGAGGTGTTAGCCTGTGTTTATTAATCTGTATTCACACCCATCACATTCCATAAGAGACAACTGCAGAAGGGTCACTTCAATTTGGATCTATAGTAAATTGGGCCATAGGGCACCAGGAGTAAAGGGGCTCAACCCCCGCGGTTGGGCTCAGTAGCCCCTGCGTGCCCTTTGGCCCTCTGAAAGGGGTTCTGATAATGATAATACAGCATTCAAATCCCATTTACATGGCAGCATTTGCAAAGGAGGTGCAAGATGGAAAAGACAGCGCTTTCACTATGTCCAATTGTTAAATGTGAGTGTATACCTGTTAATTGGGAGCTCTAGGTGAACTGAAGGGATGTCTCCAAAACTTGTTTTTCATTAATGTCTACTGGTTATACGACTTTCTTTTTTAATGCGTTTTGGAGTATTTGGTACACTCGTGCCACATCAGTTGAGAATCAATACATTATTTATGTGTGGAAATTAGCCTTACAAAAGCATGAACTGGTGGTATTATGTTAAATAATTTTATAGGTTTATGGTTGACGAGGCACATGGGTATTCTGTTTAAGTGGCAAAAAGGTCTACATATACACTTCTCATCATTGAGAGGTACAGCACCACGATTTGTGCCAAATCACTTTAATAATAACGTAAAATGGTGTGACTCTTTTGAAATTTACTCATTTCAAATTGTGAGAAAGTTGAGTACCAACAATGACAACAGTGTCTTTGTGTATGAAATCTTGTAAAACAGTCTGTTATAAATTTGGAAATGGCTGCTTTTACCCGAAAAATTTCTGTGATGAGAACATTTGACTTTATAGTCATTTTGAGCGATAGAAAGATGTTCCAGATCCTGGAAGATACATCAATAAAATACTATAATTTTTCAGTATAATTGTATTTTTTAAGAAGAAAAAATAATTCCAATCCATCCCTGAGAGTATCATCATTGGTGGTAGCAGATGTTGCGGGATGTCAAAGCAGAATGGAAGTCCCTCATATCAACACAGTTGTTTTACTTATTGGTTATTTTGCCGATGTGAACAGTCATTGGAGAAATCATTGGAACAAAGGGTGGTTGGCAAAAATGTACTATCCCCAAATGCGAGTTGCAAGATTCTTTTGGTAATTGCTCAGAGTTCAAAGCAGCGATGACATTTCTGTACTTATCTTGAGATTTGTGTCTTTCACATTTGCAACACAGGGCCAAGATCACAACTTTGACCATCTTCAGAGAAAATATTGCAGAAATTCAGGTTCATACACCCACACAACCGTTGGAAAAAGGTGTTATGTTATGTTAACGTAATTTATAAAGCGCACATTTACTATTGGTTTCATGGCGCTGAGGGCAGGGTCATATAGATATACTGAGACAATAAGGCCCATATTTATACTTTTTTGCGCCACAATTGCATCATTTCTTGATTCAAAAGTGGCGTAAACTTACAAAATATAATTGTATTTTGTAAGTTTGTGCTGGTTTTGCGTAAAAAAGTTACGCAAAAGCGGCGCCAAAAAGTATAAATATGGGCTTCATTAGTTATATTCTTGAGTGAATAACCAGGCTTGCAGCAGTTTCATAAATATATGGTAGCATATGGCAGATGTTATTGCTGGGGGGAAAGAATTCCACAAGTTAGGTGCCATAACTGAAAATATGGCTCCACCAGTCCTCTTCCTTTTAAATTTGGGGACCATCAATTAATTAGCATGAGAGGATCACAAAGCATGAGTGGGGGTATATTTACAAATACATGCAAAAATAAAGGCAGTACATTAACTCCATAAAGTTTTATGAATAATGTAGCCTGTCTTCAAAATCACTCTTTGTGCCTCCGGTAGCCAATGAAGTTCTCTTATCAGAGGGGTAAAGTGGCACCAATAGAGTGATTGAGAAGGAGGAAAGCAATATCTGGAAATTGTGAGAACACTGATCTCAGGACTGTGGGAGAGCACACATCAAAAAGACTCAAGGTCTTAATTTGGGCATTTGCAGACTGTACTCCATCCCACTAGGTCAGCGGAGGGATATACTGCTTTGACCCAGTGGACTGCAGACATATTTAGAATTCTCTTCAGTCTTCAGACCGCTCGAAATGTGTGTGCCGTCTCAAGAGTTACCACAATGTCAGCTCTCTTAATGCACTGAAACCATATTCTTTGCACCCTCACAGCAACGTTTTTTTTATCTAACGCATTCTCTGAAGGTATAAGTTTCGCCTTGAAAACCAAAAAAATAATGACCCTTTTGTTTTGGGATTTGTTTTCTCAGCAGGTAAGCGTCATAACTAATGTTTCCTGTTCAATACCACCAGATTTTCCTGGCAGTTAAAACAGGAAAAAAGAAGTCGTAACATCTACTATCAACAAGGCAGATGGTTTGAACTCAACTGACTGACAGCGCAATGTCTGTGAGCTGTGGGTCTGTTGGCCGGAACATAGAGGTATCCCTTACTCTTTTCTTTATTAGGTTATTACATCATATACAATAAATGCATCAATATATTGCCAATGTGTGCTGCATACAATGAGATAAATCGCAGTATCTGTACAGTGCCATTACCATATGAACAAATATTCCAATCACATCATGTCAAGACATACATCATTAGTGCAACCTGGCTGTCAAAGACACATCTGGGACTGTCTGTAGATAGACAGTAAAGGTGTTCCAAATATCCTTAGGTCTCAAGGGTATCAGTAATTCTTTATCAAACAGTGCAATATGCCATATCTTTGAGCCTCTGCCTTTTCGTTGGCACATCTCGTTTGCCCCAAAGTATAGCCACTCTCAATACAGCATTGGGGAGGACTTGTGGCGGTCTAACCACTAGCATTCTAATCTGGTGGTCGGACTGCCAGGAATGCGGCGGTTGGACCGCTACTGCAGGTACGTCAGTCTTAGTATGACTGTACTTCTTATCAGGCCGTATGTTTTAAATATGAGAAATTGTTCCTTTTAGCCGGAGGATTTTTATGATGAGAAAATAGTATTTTATGATCGTTCTAGGATTAGAAATTATTTTTTGGATCCTGGAAGACATATAGAGAAAATTTAATTTTTTTGCTGCACATATTTCCAGCTTTGCTTCACTGCGGAACAGGAATCTTGCCTTTTATTTACAGGGTGGTCAGTCTTTTTGGTGTCAATGATTTATCTAAAACTAGACAGGTAGTATGCTGCCAACAACGGAATATAAACCTTTGCCTCAAGCTATAACAACACTGAGCAGGTAAAATCATTGTTGGACCTGGCCCTTTTCACAAAGTTTTTGCCTTCCTTCTCCTATTTTTTCTGGCCCTTTTTGCTGAAGTTAAGACTCTGGGCACTTTACCGCCGCTGATCAGTGCTAAAGAGCCTGTGCTCTCCCTTCTAAACTTGGCATGATTTGCTTACACCTGATTGGCACATTTAATTTACCTCTGAGTCCCATGTTCAGTGGTATCTCTATACCCAGGCTCTGTAAATTAAATGCTACTAGAGGGCCTGCAGTGCAGCTTTCACCACCTACAGAAGCAGTCTTTCAAAGGCCTGTCTGTCTCAGGCCTGCTAGCACAGGGCCTGCCTGCACAGTTTACTGCTACAGGGACCTGGCATTTAAATTCACTTGCCTTTTACCACACATAAGTCACTCCTAAGGTAGGCCCTAGCTAGCCCTATGGGCAGGGTGTGGTGTGGGTAAAGGCAGGACATGTGCCTGGCTGTGTGGCCTGTCCTTGTAGTGACAAACAGCCTATTTGGTTTCTCACTACAGTGGGGGCTGTCTCCTTCTTAGGATTGCATTGGAAATGCCCAAACATATGTCTAAGTGGTATTGTCTGAACTATGAGGGGTGGCGTAGGAATGTTTTGTATGGCTGTAATGGTAGGGAGAAATGCTGCTTACTGGTGTAGGTGGATTTTGTATTACCATTATAGAAATGCCACTTTTAGAAAGTGGACATTTCTCTGTGCTTATGAATCTGGTGTTTTGCAGCTTGACACCAATCCACGTCTGGGGCAGAGTGACAGCTAGGCTTTGTGCATACCTTTCAGACAGCCTGTACACAGGGGTGGTGGAGGTGTCACAGAGGTGCATCTGCATATTGAGTCATCTGCCCGGGCTGAAAGAGGGAGAGGCGGGCACACCTGTATTTGTAAAGGCTGTGCCTGGGCCTCACATAAAGGGCTCATTTACCCCCTACTGATGTCTGGAGCCTGTGCTAGAGGAGAGAGGAGACACTCCTAGAACTAGTTAGGACTGGTTGTAACCCCTTCTCCCCTTTTGTATAGGCTGCACAAGATGAATATAAGAACAGGGGTTTTCCCCCCACATTGGCAGACACTTTTGGAACTTGGATCAAACCTCTGCCAGAGAGACGACTGGACTGCAGAAAGGACTCATCTGGCCTTCTGTTTGTTGCCCTGCTGCCAGGTGGCCCAAAGGACTCCTCAGGATCGCTTTTCCACTTGTTGCTCTGCTGACCAGCTGCCCACCTTGCCTTGAACTGGACTGGTTTTGCTGGGTTGGTTGTGGAGATCATCCCAACCTGCCTGTTGGGTGCTGGTTTCCCTGTCCACTACAGCCTGCCTTTGTGTCCCTGTGTGCTTCCATGGCACCTAGCATGTGAGGAGTGCTGTGCGTAGCTCCTTACTTTATTGTTCCTCAGCGCATGGGGAGTGATGCATCCTGCTCCTTGGCCCTCTGGTCAAAAAAGGCATGTGAGGAGCACTTTATTGCTGTAACTAGCGCATGAAAAGCACTTGAAATTAGCGCATGTGGAGCGCTACCTCATCATTCCCCTATTGCGCGTAGTGAGCGCTTGTATTAGACCCGACGTTTGACTCAGGAGTGTGTGTGGGGCGAAAGGAAAGTGGCGTGTAATTATACCCCGTGCTGCCCACTGAGGAAGAGGAAACTTCTGTGATGCTGGCCCTCTCCTGAGGACAAGAGTCGTGGCCAGAACAAACCCAAAGGGTTGCCCAGCAACCAGAGAGACATCTCTGGAGTCAGCACTGTCTAGTCCCGCCCCCCAGGACTGCAGAAGGAAGGAGCTGCGAATCTCGAGCCTGGAGGCTGGGTAGGGGAACTGTAGCTCTGGAGATGGAGCCAGCTGATGAGGCCCCCTGAACCTAGCCGCACTGCAGATTTGTGGGTGGCTGCCGTGCTTTCCCTGTCTTCCCCTCCTCAGTTGGGAAACACCTGGGTCTCCCAGCCCACAAGAGCGGTGCGCAGGGATGAGACAGGTCTCCTGCTGGCAACTTAGGCGGGCCCAACACCCGTGGTAACACCCTTCTTTGTGGCGGCCCTGCCACTGTTAGTCCTGTATGTTCTCCACTCGGAGTATGGGAGCTCCTAGAGTGGGACAATTGCATCCCAGACTACTGTACCTCCTCTAGTAGAAGCATAGGAGCTCCTGTGTCCCACGTATCAGTCCGGCATTACCACCCATTGTATAATATAAGTGCAGGTGCCTTTAAGATAATGATTAGCATTTATGATGTTTTTGCAACCTTAGTGTACAGGGAGTTGTGGTTGGTTCCTATACATGTTGCATTTTGCATTTGCCCAGTGGGTTATTATCTGCATCACCTCTGGTGGGGGTAGGCTCTAATTTGTTAGGTCATTTTGCCTTGCTGTGCTAACCAGCATTCTAGAGTCTGGATCACCTGAATTATGGTGGATTATCTATGGGAATGTCTCACTCTACGTGCATTTATGATGATGTCTTGGCATTGCTGATAATGTGTTTATTCTGACATGTGTATATTTGGTGGTAATGACAACCTGACTACTGCTTGTGTTGCAGAGTATTACTAGTAACCTTTGTGTTTACCTGACTACTGCTTATTTTTGCAGACTCCCAGTAACCTGTGTAATGTTTTGACAACTCCTTGTGTAGCAGGGTATTACTGATACATGTTGAGTTGGGTCTATTGATGTTTTATGCAATACAGTTTATTTTTGTATAACTTGTTGTGGTGCTTTCTTTGTAATGTATCTATTGTGTCATGTGTGTTGTGCAAACTCTTTACACATGACCTCTAGGATGACCCTGACTGCTCGTGCCAAGCTACCAAGGAGGTGAGCAGGGGTTATTTTGTGTGTGTTACTCCCTCGCCCTGACTAGAGTGGGCATGCTCTGCCTGGTTTAGGTGCATACCCTAGCCAACCAGAAACGCCATTTCTAACAATCATATTCATAAAACAGGTTTGTATTTTAACACCAAAGTACAAAAGGCTAAGGATATGGGGTAGACTCATTAAGACTATACATTTTTTTGAGTTTGCTCAATGTGCGAATAAAGGGTTTCAAAAGATATAATAAAATTACAAAGAATGATTTACAAAATACGTGAGTCAATGTGATACATAACATATGCATTTGCAAATAATTTATGTTATGCCATTGAAAATAAACACATGAACTGATTATCACTGTTGACATTTTTTTTAAGTTTGTGCTTCTCTGTTTGATAGAAACGTAGGAGTAGACAGTCCTTCTCTTACCTTGCACCCAAGCATTGGAATTATTTACCACTTTCTCTGTGTCTCATTTGTGACCACTTTGCCTTCCAGAAACCTTTGAGCCTTTGCTCTTCTCATTCAAAAACTGAGGGATCCATTTAAAACTTCATTCAGTCCTTTATCAGGTTGACGGAATAATCTACTTTGTCACCCTGACAGAGTTGCCAACCATCACACATTGACAGCAACTGCTGTCATGCTGGTTCCTGCCAAAGCATTTTAATGTTGCCATACAACTCCATCAAACATGACGGAGCCGAACGGCAAAGTTACAATTTGTTTTTAGTTTAAAAAAATAACACAAAGCAGGATTTTCTTATTGAAAATAAAAATAAAAAAAAACAATGCCCCCCCCCTTGCCATGGGAGATTTCTTCCATGGCAAATGGGGAGAGAGGAGTGGGTGATTGAGCACTTTTCAGTGCCCCATGCTGCCAGGTTTTTCCTGGCGGTGACGAACATTGAATAAGTGGCTACATAGCTTCCCATCTAAATTAGGTGGGTGGGCATAAAGCCAAATCTCCAACAGAGTAGTCTCCAAAGTCACCAAAATGTGGTCTCCCCAAATTAGAATTGGATGGACAACTATAGTCTTGGCGATGAGAGAACTCCTTTGCCATGCATTGGAGATCTCTCTCAACCAAGAATAAAATGGGCCATAAGTTCGTTTAGACCGTATCCTTCCGAAAACTCCCCGCTCTGGGTCATTGATTTCATCAGATTGGTTTAGATTTAGTATATTTGCAATATAAATATTATTTATATACTGCTGTCCTTTTTAAGTCGTAAAGTTCCGTCAGGTATACAATAAAGTTTATAAATTAAATTATTGTTGTTATTTGTTAAAATGTGTGTTTCAAATACAAAGTGTTCGTGCACAGAATACATACAAAAAAGTTAAAATATTGCACATGTGCTTGAATTAATTTCTTCTAATATTATACTGTGAACTGGAGAAAATTAGCAAACAAACAAATCAAAGGGCTACTTTTAAAAAGGCACATCAGATGGTGATCCACTTCACATACGCAGAATTCTGAATAGTGGCTGGTGGATTGCAAGTAGTTGGAAATCATAATTACTTTTGTTGTCATATGAATGGATGCTGGGAACCGATCATGCATCTTTATGAACCTTACTCATCCATGACATGCAATTTTGGGGTGTGCATGTGTGGTCAACTTTGGCATCTCAGTAATTCTTTTCACGTTTGTATTCTTTGGCATACACTTCTAAATTGATGCATGTGTGTTTGTGGGTATCCTGCAAGGTGCATTTCTTTCATCATGTCAACAATATGCATGTCGATTGCCTTTAAGAATCCCTTCCTGATACATCAGCTCCTTGTGCACTAGACAAGAATGCAACAGTGCACTGATATATGTACCCTTACGAATTGAATTGCTCTGTACACAAAACATACACTTGAGAAACGCAGCATGTCTGACCCGTAGTGAACAATCTGTCTGATGAAGTGCATAGGTGTAGTCTGTGGGCTTCCATGTGCAGATTGTCTCTTAGTTTTATAACATCTGTCATCTAATTAAATGTGGACAATAACCTTCAGGGGTTGTTGCCAGCAGCAGAGATGGCTCATAACCTGGACACACACACCCGCTATGATGAGGTATCCTGAGAAAATCCTCTTGTGTGGAGCTGCCGCCAGACAAGCTGCCCTGGATGTTTTCCTGTTTTCCACCTGCTAAGGCCTTAAAGGATGCAACTGTCATGCAGTATAAACGTGCTTGTAACTCCCACAAAGTATGTACCGCCTATTGTTCCACTTCAGAGTAGATCGAGTGAATGAGGCAGTGAGTGATTTTTTGAGAGACCGTGTCTGAATACGGTTGTAAAGTGCATGCTTTTGATTCAACTGGCGCTCGGCAATGATCATCTATTCATGCGATTCAAAAATGATTCTTTTTTTTCATGAATGTTAGACCGTTCAACAACTACCTTGACAATTAAATCCCGTCTTACTTTAAAATGTATTATAGATTCGAGGCACTATAAGATTTGCTCACGTTTGTGCCATATAAAATTTACAAAAAAGGGAAGAGGCTTTGCTGATCTCAGGCCTGTACCAGGCCCCTAAAATGTGACACATTTTTATAGGTAAGAAAGGCCTTCTCTTTCAAGGACTTGGATTTAATGCACTATAACTGTATTAAAACAATGATAATGTATTATATTTTTAGGTTTATTGTGTAATGTGCTTGTACCAGTGTTAGCTTTGGCATGCAATGCAGCACCATCTTGCCAACCATATAGTATTCAATAATTAATCCATATAGTCAAAAAGGAGCGTCAGGTTAGCCTGCCTCCACTTTTGGCTTGAGACATTGTTAAACACATCTTGGGTCATCCCAGTATTGCATTTTATTTTCATGTCTTTCCACTAGCTCAGACGTGTCCTTCTGTTTTCTGTGGAATTCCTATGGAACGTCTTTATATCTGGAAAGCAGACTTCGTCATTGTACATTTAATTTTTGACGTCATTCATGGATTCCGTACAAAAATAATTTTTTGTTTTGTTTTGCACTGCAGAAGGAATTTATTAGTTTCCTTTTCATCTGTGAGCTAACAGACATTAGCCTCTCCACACAACCCAAAGATGTAAAAGTCCAGTCCTCCTTTCACTAAGGATCATGAGTGGCAACCACGCTAGGACCAGGAAATCTGCAGTTTTACTATCCAGTTTACATGATGTCCTCTAAAAAGAATACAATTGCTTCATACCTCAAGTTGCACTAGATAGCCTAAGGATCTCCTCATAGAAGAACACAATGGACACAGAATGCTGCAGTTGTCATATACTACCAATAGAGGTCCTCACAGTAGAGTACAATGGAGATGGAGATTAAGGCCCTCATTACAACTTTGGTGGGTGGCAACCGCCGCCCACCAAGTTGTAACCACGGCGCGGCTGCCAATGCAGCCGCACTTCCACAGTGGCCATCACAACATCCCCGCTGGGTCGTCGGGCGGAAACCAAGTTTCCGCCCGCCGGCCCAGCGGGGATGTCGGCCGCAACACGGGAGCCGGCTCCAAATGGAGCCGGCGGTGTTGCGGCGGTGTGACGGGTGCAGTTGCTTTTCACTGTCTGCTATGCTGCACACCGGCAAGGTTTCCTCTGCGGTCGCACCACCACGGAAACCCTGCCAGAAACAAACTCTATAAGAGGAGAAACTCACCATCAAGAACAAATACTTATCTGGAGCCGCCATGGAATCTGAACTACATGTCTCCCCGCTGCTCCTGCTCGTACAATGACTTCGGAACCAGCAATAATGACGACAGCAACTGTGAGTACACACACTTACCTGTCACTGTTGCATTATGCCAAGGTATCAACGCACACACAACATACACATCCTGAATGGGTTGCGATGGTGCACAAACACATACTCACACACTGACACGCACAGTCACACACAGCCACATACACATACGCACATAGTACACACACAATGGCCAACACACTTCCAAAACATACACCAACCCGCAGACACACAGCAACTGCACAGTCAAACACAACAACACATAGCACCACCAAATCACACACCTACACCACAACTGCAACACCTCAAACGCACCGTCAAGCAACTACAATACACACCTCCACCTAACAAAACATACATACATACGTAACAACACCACAGAACCAATACATACAATCACACAGCCATACAAACGGGCATACGTCATACCTTAAAAACACACTACACAACGGTCCTGACATACCAATCAACACACACACACACACAGTACAATCACACAAGGGCACTCAACACTCCAAATAACATATGTCAACACAATCAGTACACAAAATATCAACATTAATGCATGTCCCAAACAATGGCATGTCCAACACACAATACACAGCCATCACTGAAGGACAAATGCAAAGCACACACGCACACATGCTGGCCAGACGCAAGTGGTAGCACAAGCACCACACACACAGAACTCACTCACACACAAACAAAAGCTGGCAAGACCATAACAGCCATGAGGAAAGAAAGTCAGGACAAATATATAACCTTGAAACCAACAACTGGTTGCCCCAGATGTATATCAATAAATAAATATATAAATACAGAACTATGCACAGAATTAAGAGTCCATAGGCCAGTCCAAACAACAATGTTCACAATGCACTTATGGCACATCTGAGTGCCCCTACATGACTCCTGACTGCAAAATTACCTCTACTGGTAGTGGCATCAAGAGGGCAGGCAGGCACCTCACAGATTTGATGGGGGGCAGAGGAGGGGTTTGATATGTTGGTTTGGGAGGGGGGTGTTTGGGCTTGGGCTTGGGAGGGGTGCTTAGGGCGAGGCTTAGGGGAGGGCTGGGAACACTTGGAAGGGGTCAACTCCTTGGTGGGGGAGGGGCATGGGTACTAGCAGGGTGTAGGGGAGGACTTGGAAATGCTAGGGTGGGACTTAGGGAGGGACACAGACTTTTTGGGGGTCACACAGGATGGGGGAGAAGTAGGGAAAAGGGACAACTCTGAGAGGAAAAACATTTTGGACACACGGGGACAGTCATGGCAAAAGGGTTTGGGAGTGGAGGGAGAGGGAGTGGTTGTAGAAGGTGTTTTGGTGGATGTTTTGGGTGTATGTGCATGCGAAGAATGCTTGTGTGTGCTGTCTGTGTGTTGGGTGGGTGAGTGTGGGCATTTATGTGTCTTGGGCGGGGGGAGGAGGAGCTGGGAGATGCCGTGGTGCATGGGTGACTGTCTGTTGTGATGGTGACTGCACATATGGTGGATGTGCTGCATGTGGATGTGTCTGTGGTTGTGGTGTCTGCGGATGTGGTGATTGGGGTAGATGTCTGCGGGTCTGCTATTGTGCTGACTGTGGGTAGGATTGGAGTTGTGGCTGTATCTGTGAATGATGGGGTGGTGTCTGCAGGAGTGTCCGGTGTAGTGTCTGTGAAGATGGGGGTGGTGGGGGAGTCTGTGCAGGTAGTGGGTGTTGGTGTGTCTGCACATGGGTGTTGTTTGTGTGCATGCTGGTGGTGAGTCTTGTGGTGTTTGTGTTTGTCAGCAGTACCCTTTAATGTTGAGGTGGGTGCATGCTTGCCTGTCTGTGTGCTTTGGCTAGAATGGGAAAAAGGGGCGTGGGATTGGGAAGAGGAAGGTGGAGAAGGGATGGAAGACAAAGGATGACTGGCTGCCATCAGGGTGGAGGCCAGAGCCTTAAAAGGATCTTTGTAGGCCAGCCAGTGAGCAGGCACAGACAACCGGGTGGGGGGGGCAACAGGGAGGGCAGTGGTAGTACGGAGGTGGTGGACAAAGACGCTGCTGGGGTGGTCCCAGAAGGGTTCGCCACTGCCAGGGAGTGTCCACTGGAGGAGGATTCCAAAAATAATGAAGCAGAAGATTCGGTCTAGCCCGTGGCACTTCCCTCACCCTCTGAGCCACTGAGTCCCTCACTGTCGATGGTCACAGCATCCTCACTCACCTGTGCCCCGTCTTCTTCACCTGCCACTGCTGATGCACACAAAGAGTGAGAGAGAGAGGGAGAGGGAGAGAGAGTGTTAACATATTCCTCATATGCACATATGTTAACATGGAAAACAGAAGGAAAACATTTCCTGGCTAGGCTATCTCTGTTGGCAAAACACATTTCCTACATCATGTCACAGCATGTTCTACTATCCACACTTTTATGTCATCCCTCACATCCACATCAAAATCCAAGTAAGTTAGCATGACTGGAGTAATACAAATGATCAACAATAAAGCCATATCAGCATGCTCACCATGGTCTGCCTGAAGTTGAAATATCTAGCATAATCCTGATCATACATCTCCATACTCCTATTACCCATAGGAATAGCAGGTGACTGATCACAACACATCAAGCATGTAAGAAAACTACTCCTGACCAGTCCATGTCCATTAGTAATGTCCCTTGATAGTGAAGACTACTCTAGTCACAGACCACACAGCACCTGCCAATCATATCACATGGCTGCCCTAACCCTCTGTACACATATGCCAATAAGGATGCATCAACCAATATAGCCACAACTAGTGGCACTCCCATACAGGTGACATATGTTGTGTATAATACATTTCTGGAGAGCAGGCATGTCATCACTGTTACACAGTCACAGAGGAATGTCTGCATGCACTAAACACAGATACAACACATCACTTCATACATGAATGTAAAGCTCCAATGGCCTACATAGCACACATGATACATCTATAGTCAATCACTGAGTGCAGTGTCACAACAAATGCACTTCAGGCAGCCACAAAATCCATCAGAGGGCACCTACCATTCCTGACATGCAGTTACAGTTGGACATCTTGACCACGTGAGTAAACCAACATCACTCACACCATTCATGACATGTGATTACCTGTACCTAAGTTTAAACAACACACGTCATACAGAAATGGCATGTACACATGATTCACACATGGACCTACACGACTGCCATTGCGCTGACAACATATCCCACTGCAACAAAAGGCTGCTTTAGAAATATCGGTACAACAAAACCATTTCATCTTGATCTCATAAGTCATTCAAAACCTATTACTGTCCAAAGTGCCCACATCAGCTAGGCCAAGGATAGCAATGACTGTCCAACTTCATAAAATGTGCCTCCAAGTAACCATTGAGACATGATGTAGGCAACACCTCACTAATGTTGCACTGTAATTGGTAGGATATTGGCACACATAGCATTGACATAGCATATTTTCAAAGGCTAGCTCTACCTAGGCACTTACCACCTGTAGAAGAAAGCTATTGGGTTAAAGGTGAAATGCACACATGTCAACATCATGGAAATGCGTGATGAGTCCAAATATACCATACCAGACACCCAAATTAGAATCTCCTTCTGTTGCTACCTTCACATACCCCATAGAATGAAGTTGAAGGGACAATGAGGATACAACTACAAACCCACAGGGAATGTCCTATTCAGGCCATATCTGTGGTGTAAATGAAATGGCTGCCTTACATTGAGTCTATATCTGTACCAATACGAGACATTAATAGTCCCTGTACCAAAATGAGTGAGTCACTCAATAGCAAACACAGGTGATCAACACAGGTGGGAGTGGTCAGACACCTTAGAGCCACTAATGCACATATGCTGATGTATGCACCAGGATATATTCAAAGGGTAGGGTAAAACACCAGCTCACATACATAGAAATGGCAGGATGGTGTCATACATGTGACATTGTCATTTGAGCATCTCCACATGCTGTGAGAGAGATGACCTGATAAAGGTAATCTAAAAGTACACATAGCAAACCATTATTCCACATCTACATCTAATATTCAGCCAAGGTGGGAACTACTGATTTCCACTAGTCTACATGTAACACCTACCCCATTGTCACAGAAGCTGCAGTGACACAGCAAACACCATATAACCAGAGCCCTGTACCGGTGTAAAGTCAGTACTTACCTCCTTGTGGCTCCTGTGCTGCCCTTCAATGCCCATCCACCTCAGGGTAGGCCACAGCCAAAATGCAGGCCATTAGGGGGGGTCAGGGTCCAACAGGCACACCTCCCTCGTTGGGAGGATATCCCCAGCTTGGCCTCCGCAGCCTTCGGGACGCAGTGTCTCAGGTCCTCCCACCACATACAACAATGGGTGCTCTGCTGGCTGTGGACTCACAGGATCCGCAATTGCTTGACGATGGCATGCCAGATCCCCTTCTTCTGATGGGCGTTCACCTGCATGGATGACACAGAAAAAATGAGAAAGTCATGTACACATGCACCATACCAACAGGAGTGATCACTACACATCTTTCATAGCAAGTGCCCACACATATCCATCCTGTCTGCTCACACACCTTCACTATGTGCCATTTGCATGCATCTACTCCCTCACCAATGCACATGCCCGATTAAGTGTCACACACAGCCCCTATCACACATGGCTGGGGCATTGGACTCACCTGCTCCTCTGGTGCCCCATATAGCTGTTCATACAGTGGTAGGACCTCTTCCACCAGCTTCTCCAGCTCTTCCTGGGTGAAGGCAGGAGCCCTATCACCTGTAGGACATGGCATTATGGGTGCCAGATGCAGTACACAGCAGCTCATGTCGAGGAGGTCTTGCTAACAACAGTGTCAAAAGTCAAGTGAGCAAAGCTGCAGAAAATGATGGTCACAGCCACCGCGTACAGGACTGTCACTGCTGGCGGTCATCGCCATTAGCCCCAGTCCGCTAACGGCAGCAATGTTAACCAATGACGGGTTCCGCCGGCAGACTTAGGTCACTTTTAACTGTCCACTACAGTAGGTTAATGCGCCTAACATTTTGTGCCCATGTAATCAATGGATGTGCGTAATTAAGTGCTTCAGACACTTAGTCGCCCAAATAACAGTGCAACCCAATGTTGTGCGATCATGGTATTGCAACATAATGTGACAATATTGACACAATGACGTTTTGAGGCTGTATATATGTTGATAGCTCCGTCAAGCTACTCGGAGGTACATAGGTGATGTCTGTATATATGTTGATTCCATGAAATATGTGTGATCAATGCAGGACTGCTCAGTCACCCACACATGTTCAATTACATATTTTGCATATGTCCTATCTGGCTTGCATGTTAGCCAATGTGCAGCAATAAGGGTGTAACATGGGCATATTCATGGTCTGTATTGTATATGTCAGCAGTGCTACGCATTACCTACAGATGTTAGGTGTGATCTAATATACCATGTGCTGCTCATGTGTGCAGACTGCATGACTTATTGTACATTCTCTCCTCTCAACATAGATATCCTGCCATGAGGAGAGTGAGGCAACCACCAGTGTACCGTCCACTACTAGACCTGGCAACCATGGAGGACAGGCGTCATCCAGACATATCGTCTGAATCGTCAGACCATCATGGATATATATAGTCAGGTGGAGCCAGATCTGATGCCAGCCAATCACAATCCCTATTGCAAAGCTCCCATTGTAAAAGTATTGTCACTGCTACACTACCTGGCCACAGCCTCATTTCAGAGTATTGTCGCCTTAACAGCAGGGATGTCTCAGCCCATGTTCAGTCTGGTGTTGAAGGATGTACTGTGTGCTTTGTTGAATCACCTGAAACAGCTCCATCAGGTTCCCCCAAAGAGCGGATTTGGCCTATGTGAAGGCAGACTTTTATGAGATGGGACACATTCCTCGTGTGGTAGAGGCCATTGAAGGCGCACATGTAGCCCTGGTCCCTCCCAGTGCCAATGAACAGGTGTACAGGAACAGGAAGAACTACCACTCTGTCAGCATGCAGGTGTTGTGTCTGACAGACCAGTACAGCTCACACAGGATAGCCAAGTTTCCTGGATCAGTGCATAACTCCTACATATTGCAGAACAGCACTGTCCCACACATGATGGCACAACTACAAACACAGAGGGCTTGGCTGCATGGTAAGTATGCAATTTTATGTGTTTAAATTTTATGTCACCTGTCATCACATTTGGACCCGTCCCTGAATCTTTTCTTTCAATTGTGTTCACAAGTGACTCTGGCTATCCAAACCTTCCTTGGCTGTTGACACCACTGAGGTACCCAGCCATGCCAGGAGAACTCCTTTTAAATGAGGACCACAGGAGGACAAAGCATGTAATCGGGCAAACTTTCGGCCTCCTGAAAGCAAGATTCAGATGCATGAACCTATCTAGAGGTGCCCCCTCTACTCACCCCACAAGGTTTGCAAATCATCGTTGCCTGCTGCATCCTTTATAATCTAGCCCTGAGACGTCAGATACCATTCCTAGCTGATGAGGGTGAGGCAGCTGGACCAGTGGCTGGAAATGCTGATATGACTCTTAAGTGATGAAGAGCCAGAGGAAGAAGGAGCAGCTGACTCTAGGATAGAGCTCAACAATCAGTACTTCCAGTGACTTACAGGTATGCTGAGTGGGCATTTAAAGTCTTGAATGTGCACATTCAGAAGTGGAGTGCTGACATTACAACTCCTGACTTGAATCATAAGTGGGGGTGTCATGAGGTCCAACGCCTATGTGTGAGTTGCGGAAGCAGACAGATAGAATGTTAGGTGTACAGTAATAGAGGTTCAGCTTTGACATGTGTTATTACAAAAGATTCCAACACACACTTCTCTATTGGACTGACCAGTATTGAACTATGTTTCCTGCATTCTCCTATTCTCATTACCTTCCATCCACTGATAGTGGAATTCATTCTGTGGCTCGGCTACCTATGGGTTGAGGTATTAATTGTCAGTAGCCAATGGCAAGTGAATACAGCCATGAGAGGCGTACATGACAGATAGCTGGTAAATGGATTTTGTGAAGTGCATGTGACAGGTGATGTATAGGTGTAATTTGGGTGCCCCTGCTTTGGAGGTATTCTACAATGGGCATGACATCTGTGAACTGCATATGTGCTTTCTGTGGCACCATGCCTTCCATCCTGATGGCACTCTCTGTAATGCTCTAATTGCAGATCGGTATGAGAACAATGCCTTGGTGTTGCTCTACATTTCAAACTCACTCTCTGACATCAGTCCAGTGACATCACTGTTGTCATGTGTGTCCTGCTGAGGGAGCCTCCGCCTGATGGCCATCACACTGCCAGTTCAAATCAGGGGGGCATTACCAGACCACAGTTGGGAAGCATGACATTTGTTGTTGTCTCAATAAAGACACATATACAGTAGCTGTGTCCAAATGTGATTTATTGGACATTTAGTAATTTTTACAGTCAAAAGAAGTCTGAATAATATAAAAAAAAGATGATGAGTGGTGACATGGTAGTTGGATTACTCAGAGTGACTGCTACGACAGTTGGTTACACAAGTCCATGTGTACCATGGAAAAATTGAGTTCTGTCTCAGATCAGTCAACAGGGTGTCTCAGTGGCTCACAAGGGTGGCAAATCAAGAGAGGTTCACTTCCTGGCAGTGGGTTTTGCCTTGGCACCTGCTCCAGCCAAATGTCTGGTTGGATGTCCATGTTTGCGGGGGGGGGTTCAGCTACAGAGGTATTGGTGTCTGAGGCATGTGGTTTCCCTGGCATGGCCTCCATTCCACTAGCTGCCCCTGATAGAGCTGGGGCAGATGTAACATTGCTAGTGGAAGGGGCCTGATAGTGGGTTGAGAAACCACGCAGGGTAGTGTTGATGTCCCTCAGCACCCCTGCAATGGTGGCCATGGCGGCAATGTGTGCCTGCCACTGCTGCATGACCTCCTGGTGGTATTCCCTCTGCTGCCTTTCATTTTGCCCCAACATGGTGATTATCTGGCCCATCGTGTCCTTGGAAGTTTGGTTTTCTCCCAGGACTTGGGAGATGGTTTCTGGTCAGTGGAGTCCCTTGGGGCCCAATCCTCTGGCCCACAGCATCCTTCCTAGGTGTATGTGCCCCTGACACAGTGTGCCCACTCCCAGTGTTAGCAGGACCATGATTGTCTGGGGTGTGGAGGTTAGACTCAGGCCCCTGAACTGTGGGGCACACAATAGTTTGAATAGTCCTTGGGACACAGGCTTGGGGGTGAAGAGTTGAGTGTGATGTCAGGGATGGTGGGGGATTAATGTGGGCAGGGTGAGGCAGGGAGTTGTAGACTGACCAGGTGACCCAGATGGGCGAGGTAGGGTGTCACTGTCCAGACATCCAGGCGTGTTGTCCTCACTGGGGCCTTCAACCTGAGCAGGGCTGGCAGTGTCTGTGATCCTCTCGATGGTGGCACTGGCAGGCTTGCCTGTGTTGATTGAGACACAGAGATCAGTTTAGAATGATTGTTTGGTTGCCTCTTTGTCAGTGGCTTAGCACATTTCCCTGCAATGAGAATGACATATGCTGCACAGCATACCTTGGTGGTACATACAAGTCTGTGACATGAGTCCCATACTCCATGTTGTGAGTTGTCATTCATGTTTGGTACATATATCACTTTTTATGGGTTCTGGTTCTCTCTGACATTTCACATGACTGTTCACATCTGTTACCTACTGAATAGTCAGGCTTGCGAGATGAAACACAATATGCCAGCACATTGCACCATGGTGTCCCAGTAGGAACACAGTATGTGAGTATGCAAGGGTAAAGTCCTGTCTCTGGATGTTGTGTACATGCATGGAGTCTGCCATCTTACTTTCCAAACCATGGTCAATTCATTTTAAGCTTGGTATTATGGATCAGTGGTCAATTGGATTAGTCACTGAGTTGTAGCTGTGTTTAGCCTATGTTGCCACAGTGGTGTGCCATTGCATTGCCGTCATTGCCATGTACTGGTCCTCAGTCATACAATCGAGTTGGTGTAGCTAGCACAATTGTCATACAGGCATGACGTGATGTGATGTGCACTTTCTAGGTTTTCACATTGAAGGATTAGTGAATTCTGAGAGTTGTAGTGATTGTATTGGCCTATAGTATTGGTGCCTTTGCCAAGGCCTGTGTGGACAGTTGGGCTGTGTGGAGTGGTGGCATGCAGGGAAGGGGCATTAGGTGCTTGGCAGGTACGTGTAGTGGAACATTCAATGAATTTGGGGGGTGAGGAAGCATGCAGGACTGATTGCGTGTTTAAGGTTTTCTTGTCTAATCTGAAACCTAAGCCTAAGGCTCTGACTTCTGGCATTCCTCAAGGCTCAGTTCTGAGCCCCCTTTTGTTTAACATCTATGTTTGTCCTTTAGTAGACCTCATTGAGAGCTGCCAGCTCACCCTTTTTTCTTCTGCCAATGACATACAGATCATTTTCTCACTGTCATCGGCCTAAACCAGGATCTGTCAATTCTGAACCTGGGCTTGAGAAAAATCTCGGCCTGGATGAACAAAAACTACCTTAAGCTCAATGGAGATAAGATGGGGTCCTTTTTGTTGGTAAGAAGGCTGCTCTCTGGGGGCCCAGACATTAACCATATTTTCTAGGCCCTTTTCCCACTCCGTCCAGGAAGGGGAAGAATCGAGGGTCCTTATTGACAAGAATTTGAATCTAAAACGTCAGGCAACAAAAGTAACAGCTACCTGTTTCACTATTTTCAAATGGCTAAAAAATCATCTGGCTCATTCCACCCTCCGTGCAGAGGGCCGTCATCCATGCTCTAGTTATAGCTAGCCTGGATAATGGAAGTGTGCTTTACTTAGGCGCAGATAAGGCAACTATTAGCTGTCTTCAGCTAGCTCAGAATGCTGCTGCCAGGATGCTCTTCTGCCTTCCTAAATCAGCCTCAGTTACTCACCTGCTGCAGGAATTACATTGGCTTAGGATATCTCAGCGGATTGAGTTTAAAGCTCTCTGTTACATGTTAAAGGTTAAACAGGGAGGTGGACCACAGTATATTCAGGAGCTGGTGATGCCCTAACAGCCCACTCATTCCCTTAGATCGTCCTATAAATACCTGTTTGCAGTATTGAATGCAATATGGCTGCACTTGTGTGTAATGAACAAGACTGTTGAAGTCGAAACACGTCTCGCAATTAACTTTTGATGCACACTGTATGCCAGAGTGCACGTCTTTCAGTTACATTTGTGGCTGCTTGAATTAATATATATATATATATATATATTTATATATATATATGTATTTATGTATACTTATTATTTTTTTTTACCTAGTGGTGGTCGCCTCTAGGTAGTTATAGTTAGGATCTAATTTCTATATAAAAGTGTTTTTTTACTTGCCTATATCTTTTGCACCGCTTGACAAATCTTTACGAAACTTTTCCAAAACAATTTCCAGTCCCATCAGCTGCTGTCTGGAATGTTTTGGGGGTGATCTGTCCAGGGAGGGGCCAAGAAAGAGGAAGGGACCCAAAAAACTTTTTCCCCATTCATGTTTCCATAGGACAAATTGAACAGTGATGGCGCCAAAACTACTGGGCGGAATTATTATAATTTTTTGCTGCTCACTTCAACTGCTGTCCGGAAAACTTTGGGGTGATCAGTCCTGGGGGGGCAGGGAGGGTGGGGGGGGATTTGAGGGGTTTCTCCTTGTTAATCTCCATAGGGATTTTGAGCAGGAATAGCGGCCGAACCAGTAGACGAATTTACACCAAATTAGGCAGAAAGCTAGCTCTTGGTCCAGAAAGCGACCTTTTTGTGATTTAGTGTAGAAATATTTAGTCGTTTTCTACTTACTAAATGCAAACGAAATTTGTATATTTAAGGACGCAAATCCTCCTTGGATCCTACACGGGTTCGGATGATTGGCTAGCCCAACTTGACAGAAAAGTTGCACCCGCCATTTTGTTTCTCGCATTGCCTGGGGGAGGGAAAAAAACTGGGTAAAAACATGTAGGGGGTCAGGATACAGGTATCCTGACCCCAGAGGACACATAGAGGGATCCCTTAGCGACCCCTCATGGGCACAAAATTGCCCAATAATTTTTTTTTTTGGCCTCAGATCCTCGTAAGATCCTCCTGGGATCCTGGGAAAAAGCAAGGCCCTGATTGACTTGCCACAACCTGACACAAATATTAATGTGTGTCTTACATTTTTTTGAAATTCACTGAAAAAAAAACCAAAGGTTACAGAAACTTTATAGTTAGGTTGACGTTTTACCCATACAAAACCATAGAAATACATAAGTTATAGTTATAGTTTTACTGAAGAAACTATGGGGCATATTTATACTCTCTTTGCGCTGAATGTGCGCCAAAATCTTTGACGCACATTCGGCGCAAACACTGCCCCATATTTATACTTTGACGTCCGACCCCGCGGGCGTCAAAGTTCCACCATGTGCGTCATTTTTTAGAAGGGGGAACCAGCCTTGCGTTAATTATATGCAAGGTAGGCGTTCCCTTCTAAAAAATGACTTTAAGGCCTGTGCCCCATATTTATACTGTGACGTCATTTTGACGCACAGGAGGGGGCAGGCCTTAACAAACGGCGCCCAGCCTGATGGGCGCCGGTTTTTAACGCCTGGGTCAGGGCAGGCGTTAAGGGACCTGTGGGCTCAGAAGGAGCCCAGAGGTGCCCTCCCATGCCCCCAGGGACACCCCCTGCCACCCTTGCCCACCCCAGGAGGACACCCAAGGATGGAGGGACCCATCCCAGGAAAGTTAAGGTAAGTTCTGGTAAGTATTTTTTTCCGTATTTTTTTTGTGGCATAGGGGGGCCTGATTTGTGCCCCCCTACATGCCACTATGCCCAATGACCATGCCCAGGGGACAGAAGTCCCCTGGGCATGGCCATTGGGCAAGGGGGCATGACTCCTGTCTTTGCTAAGACAGGAGTCATTTCAATGGGGGTTGGGCGTAAAAAAAAATTGCGCAAATCGGGTTGAGGCCAAAATTTTGCCTCAGACCTGACTTGCCCCATTTTTTGACGCCCAAGCTAAATTTTCCCCTACGCCGGCGCTGCCTGGTGTGGGTCATTTTTTTTTACGCACACCAGTCAGCTGCGCCGGCTAACGTCATTCAACAAATAAGGCGCCCGCATGGCGCTTTGGAATGGCGTTAGCCTGCGTTAAAATTTTTGACGCACAACTGCGTTGGCGCAGTTGTGCGTCAAAAAGTATAAATATGGGCCTATAACTCATGCTGTAAAGTAACTTTAGGCAACAAGTTATAGTTTCTTAACATAAGTATAACTATAAGTGCTGAATTTCTATGGTTATATACAGGGAGTGCAGAATTATTAGGCAAATGAGTATTTTGACCACATCATCCGCTTTATGCATGTTGTCTTACTCCAAGCTGTATAGGCTCGAAAGCCTACTACTAATTAAGCATATTAAGTGATGTGCATCTCTGTAATGAGAAGGGGTGTGGTCTAATGACATCAACACCCTATATCAGGTGTGCATAATTATTAGGCAACTTCCTTTCCTTTGGCAAAATGGGTCAAAAGAAGGACTTGACAGGCTCAGAAAAGTCAAAAATAGTGAGATATCTTGCAGAGGGATGCAGCACTCTTAAAATTGCAAAGCTTCTGAAGCGTGATCATCGAACAATCAAGCGTTTCATTCAAAATAGTCAACAGGGTCGCAAGAAGCGTGTGGAAAAACCAAGGCGCAAAATAACTGCCCATGAACTGAGAAAAGTCAAGCGTGCAGCTGCCACGATGCCACTTGCCACCAGTTTGGCCATATTTCAGAGCTGCAACATCACTGGAGTGCCCAAAAGCACAAGGTGTGCAATACTCAGAGACATGGCCAAGGTAAGAAAGGCTGAAAGACGACCACCACTGAACAAGACACACAAGCTGAAACGTCAAGACTGGGCCAAGAAATATCTCAAGACTGATTTTTCTAAGGTTTTATGGACTGATGAAATGAGAGTGAGTCTTGATGGGCCAGATGGATGGGCCCGTGGCTGGATTGGTAAAGGGCAGAGAGCTCCAGTCCGACTCAGACGCCAGCAAGGTGGAGGTGGAGTACTGGTTTGGGCTGGTATCATCAAAGATGAGCTTGTGGGGCCTTTTCGGGTTGAGGATGGAGTCAAGCTCAACTCCCAGTCCTACTGCCAGTTCCTGGAAGACACCTTCTTCAAGCAGTGGTACAGGAAGAAGTCTGCATCCTTCAAGAAAAACATGATTTTCATGCAGGACAATGCTCCATCACACGCGTCCAAGTACTCCACAGCGTGGCTGGCAAGAAAGGGTATAAAAGAAGGAAATCTAATGACATGGCCTCCTTGTTCACCTGATCTGAACCCCATTGAGAACCTGTGGTCCATCATCAAATGTGAGATTTACAAGGAGGGAAAACAGTACACCTCTCTGAACAGTGTCTGGGAGGCTGTGGTTGCTGCTGCACGCAATGTTGATGGTGAACAGATCAAAACACTGACAGAATCCATGGATGGCAGGCTTTTGAGTGTCCTTGCAAAGAAAGGTGGCTATATTGGTCACTGATTTTTTTTTGTTTTGTTTTTGAATGTCAGAAATGTATATTTGTGAATGTTGAGATGTTATATTGGTTTCACTGGTAATAATAAATAATTGAAATGGGTATATATTTTTTTTTGTTGAGTTGCCTAATAATTATGCACAGTAATAGTCACCTGCACACACAGATATCCCCCTAACATAGCTAAAACTAAAAACTACTTCCAAAAATATTCAGCTTTGATATTAATGAGTTTTTTGGGTTCATTGAGAACATGGTTGTTGTTCAATAATAAAATTAATCCTCAAAAATACAACTTGCCTAATAATTCTGCACTCCCTGTATATATATATATATATATATATATATATATATCTCAAACCAAGGCCCTTTCAGGCTTAGAGTGACGCATAAATTATGCAAAAAACAAAGGAGAACTCTGGGAAGTTTCCAATTTTAGGTGGAGAGCTGCTCTAGTGAGGAGCACCCTGCAACACCAGCGACACTCTAGATTTGCTCACCTCAAATGTCTGCTTATCTAGCAACGTTTTTAAGCATAGGATCAGCACAGTGCTATCCTCGCTGAGCTAGAAAGTGGCAAAGTCTTTTGCCATTTGTACAGCAAAATCTTTAAGCATAAGATTAACACAGTGTCATCCTCGCCGAGCTGTAAAATGACAAAAGCCATTTACCACTCCAGGCACAGTATTACAGCTTTGGACTGGTCAAATACCATCCAAGCCAACCTGGAATGAGTAAAGCAACCCCAGACAGGTGTTTCGCTCTCATTAGAGCTCTTCAGAGGAGTATAGTTTTGTCCAAACACAAGGGAGCACCGAGTATAAGTCAAACCAAGGCCCTTTCAGGGTTAGAGTGACGCATAAATTATGCAAAAAACAAAGGAGAACTCTGGGAAGTTCCCAATTTTAGGTGGAGAGCTGCTCTAGTGAGGGGCACCCTGCAACACCAGCAACACTCTAGATTTGCTCACCTCAAATGTCTGCTTATCTAGCAAAGTTTTTAAGCATAGGATCAGCACAGTGCTATCCTCGCTGAGCTAGATAGTGACAAAGTCTTTTGCCATTTGTACAGCAAAATCTTTAAGCACAGGATTGACACAGTGTCATCCTCCCCGAGCTGTAAAATGACAAAAGCCATTTACCACTCCAGGCACAGTATTACAGCTTTGGACTGGTCAAATACCATCCAAGCCAACCTGGAATGAGTAAAGCAACCCCAGACACGTGTTTTGCTCTCATTAGAGCTCTTCAGAGGAGTATAGCTTTGTCCAGACACAAGGGAGCACCCAGTATAAGTCAAACCAAGGCCCTTTCAGGGTTAGAGTGACGCATAAATTATGCAAAAAACAAAGGAGAACTCTGGTAAGTTCCCAATTTTAGGTGGAGAGCTGCTCTAGTGAGGAGCACCCTGCAACACTCTAGGGCCCATATTTATACTTTTTGACGCTAAACTGCGCTAACGCAGTTTAGCGTCAAAAAATTTAGCGCCGTCTAACGCCATTCAGAAGCGCCATGCGGGCGCCGTATTTATGGAATGGCGTTAGCCGGCGCAAGCGGACCGGCGCTGCCTGGTGTGCGTGGAAAAAAACCACGTAGACCAGGCAGCGCCGGCGTAGGGGGAAAATGGCGTTAGGGCGTCTTAAAATGGGGCAAGTCAGGTTGAGGCAAAAAATTTGCCTCAACCCGATTTGCGCCATTTTTTTGCGACGCCCAGACGCCATTTAAATGACTCCTGTCTTAGTAAAGACAGGAGTCATGCCCCCTTGCCCAATGGCCATGCCCAGGGGACTTCTGTCCCCTGGGCATGGTCATTGGGCATAGTGGCATGTAGGGGGGCACAAATAAGGCCCCCCTAGGCCACAAAAAAAATTAAAAAAAATAAAAAATTATACTTACCTGAACTTACCTGTACTTCACTGGGATGGGTCCCTCCATCCTTGGGTGTCCTCCTGGGGTGGGCAAGGGTGGCAGGGGGGTCCCTGGGGGCAGGGGTGGGCACCTGTGGGCTCATTTTGAGCCCACAGGCCCCTTAACGCCTACCCTGACCCAGGCGTTAAAAAGTGGCGCAAATGCGGGGTTTTTTGACCCGCCCACTCCCGGGCGTCATTTTTGCCCGGGAGTATAAATACGACGCATTTGCGTCGCCGTCATTTTTTAAGACGGGAACGCCTTCCTTGCATCTCATTAACGCAAGGAAGGCGTTCACGCCAAAAAATGACGCTATTTGCCCATACTTTGGCGCTAGACGCGTCTAACGGCAAAGTATAAATATGGCGTTAGTTTTGCACCGAATTTGCGTCGAAAAAAACGACGCAAATTCGGCGCAAACGAAGTATAAATACGGGCCTAGATTTGCTCACCTCAAATGTCTGCTTATCTAGCAAAGTTTTTAAGCATAGGATCAGCACAGTACTATCTTCGCCGAGCTAGATAGTGACAAAGTCTTTTGCCATTTGTACAGCAAAATCTTTAAGCATAGGATTGACACAGTGTCATCCTCGCCAAGCTGTAAAATGACAAAAGCCATTTACCACTCCAGGCACAGTATTACAGCTTTGGACTGGTCTAATACCATCCAAGCCAACCTGGAATGAGTAAAGCAACCCCAGACACGTCTTTCGCTCTCATTAGAGCTCTTCAGAGGTGTATAGCTTTGTCCAGACACAAGGGAGCACCCAGTATAAGTCAAACCAAGGCCCTTTCAGGGTTAGAGTGACACATAAATTATGCAAAAAAACAAAGGAGAACTCTGGGAAGTTCCCAATTTTAGGTGGAGAGCTGCTCTAGTGAGGAGCACCCTGCAACACCAGCGACACTCTAGATTTGCTCACCTCAAATGTCTGCTTATCTAGCAAAGTTTTTAAGCATAGGATCAGCACAGTGCTATCCTCGCCGAGCTAGATAGTGTCAAAGTCTTTTGCCATTTGTACAGCAAAATCTTTAAGCATAGGATTGACACAGATATATATATATATAATAATTTCCACCATTTTTGAACACAGAAAGCTGGCACTCCAAACATCTGTTAGCTCCAAGGTTTATTTAGTATCCATTGTATCCATTGTTAGTAACATTTTATCGGCTTGTATCGGCTGACGTGTTTCAACCATTGCAGTCTTCTTAGCCCAAATAATGAATATTGATGGGTCCTGCACCGGTAGCTGAGCACTGATCCCGTTTGGTGAAGGTCAGGAGGGAATGCAGGGCCTGTTAAAAAAATAAATATATATATATATATATATACGTGTGTGTGGTGTGTATATATATATATATATATACATATATATATATATGTGTGTGTGTGTGTGTGTGTGTATATATATGTATATATTTATATGTGTGTATATATATATTATATATATGTATATATATTTATATGTTGGTGTATATTAATATATATATATATATATATATATATATTGCATTTGTTCAACAGGGCTATGGAGTATGTTTAAAAAAAAATATAGTTATACATATTTATACAAAGATATACACATATCTAGATATATACATATAATCACATTTTAAATGTTTGCATGTTTACATTCACAGGGATATGCTTTACATGTCTGTTTGAGTATGGTGCTATGTAAGAAAGAGACAACTCTTGAGTTCTGAAGATAGGTTAGTTGTCCATGGATCTTATATTTGGGGGTAATGAATTCCATACTTTGGCTGCTTGAACAGAGAAAGATGTACCACCTATTGTCTTTTTTGTATGGTGCGATTTTGAGGTGAGGTGCCAATATTAAGCTGAGGTTCCTTTGTTCAACGTATTTGGTGATTTTATTCTAGATGAAAAGTGATCCTTTTCTATGTATTGCTTTGTGGGTGATACAAAGCAGATTGAAGGTGGATCTTCTGGCAGCTGTTAACTAATCAAGGCAGGGGAGATGTGGGCTTGTGGCTTTACATGTAGGAATAGCCTGGCAGCAGAGTTCTGAATCCATTGGAGTCTTTTCATAGTTGATAGAGATGATTTGCGGTAGAGGCCAGAAGAGATAGTAGCCTGGTGGGGAAAGATACATCTCAGAGATTTCAAGGTATTGAAGCTTGAACTTGCTGATTTTTTAACTCGGGCATTTATTGTTACCTTGGAGTCCATGATAATTCCAAGGTTTCTTACTTCCTTAGGTACTTTTTGCAGTAATCCCAGATCATCAGGCCAGGTGCAGAGGGGTCATAATTTTTCCAATCACCGTAGGTGAGTATTTCTGTTTTGGAAGCATTTAATTTGAGATGGCTCCATGTCATCCAGCGACCAACGGCTGTGAGGCAACTGAAGCTTTCTGAGTTTTCAATGTCATTGGGGCTTTCCAGTAAAAGGAGGATTTGTGTGTCATCTTACTAGCTGTTGCATGTGAGCTGAATTTCATGGGCAATTGTGGGAAATTACTACATGTAGAAGTTAAAAAGCACGGGTGAGATGACTGAGCTTGTGGGACCTCTGCTTTTGTGAAGTACTGTTGAGTAGAAGAAGTGCAGCAACTCCATTGCGGTCTACTGTGTTATTAAGGTCATCGCAGATGGCGATGAGGGCAGATTCGGTGCCTCTTCCTGGGCAGAATGCAGATTGTCAGTCTCAAAGTATGGAGTTGTCTTCAATGAATTGTGAGGTCTGTGTGAATGCTGCTCTTTTTATCAGTTTGCCCAGGAAAGGTCCATTTGTAATTGCTCTGTAGTTTTTGGGAGTCATGTGGGTCCAGGTTTGTTTTCCTTAACAATGGGTGTATGCGTGTCTTTCTATGTCTTCTGGAAAGATGTTTGATGATTCTTCTTACTGGTGTGGCAGCAGAGGTAGATAAAAGAATGTTCTTGAAAATGAGTGGTGGATAAGGGTCGGAAGGACACCTGGAAGGCCTGCTTGCTTTTAAGAGATTTATAAGTTAACTTTGTGATATTTGATTGAAAGTATGCAGAAGCTGGGTTGGCTGGGCTAGCTTTCTCTTGGAGGAGATATTTGGAAATGGGTTGATGCTGGTGGTTTTCCTTTGTTTTAAATAGGAGTCCAACATGTCTGCTTTGGTTGTGTAATGCTTAGCCAGTTTGTCTGTGACTTTCTGAGCAATGGGATGAGTTCCTTCTGTGCATTAGGATTATGAAATTCAGTGATAATTGTATAAAATTATTTATTTGCACATTTAGCATTGTGAATTCTGTCTGAATAGTACCTCTTTTTAGCTTTTTCGATTGCTGATTTGTAGATTATGTTAAGTTTGCTTGGTGACGTTTGTTTTGATTGTTGTTTGGCTATGTCAATTCATGCAATGGTATTAAGTAAGAGATGACATACAGGAAGTTAGGTATTGCTAAATTACAGAGTAGGACTCCTAAAAGGAGAGGGTGTGATCTTTAAAAAGGAGGTAAGGGTGATATGCATTCATCCAATAATATGGATCAAGGCAAGCATGTACATGACTTAGAGTAGGCTGTACTGAGAGATAGAAAGCATGCAGAGGGTGGAAAGTAAAGAGACGTCCATGTGGATGAAACAGAGAGGGAACAGTTTTAGGTTTAATATCAAGGTCCATTGTTATGGGAATACAGAGGGTGCTTTTTTGAGATTGCATGTAACAATAAGAGGATAAATAACTGTAGAAAGGAACTACATTGTTTGCATGTGGGATAACACTAAATAAGCACAAGAGTCAGCAATTAGTCTGTCCCCTGAAAGGATCCAGCTGCAACATTTCTTAATTTGAGCCAGTGGTTGCAAGTATATTTTTTAGGACCGGCACTTAATTCTCCACAATAGACATTTCCTGAGGCCAACAGAGGGAAAAGCAAACAAAAGGAAAAGACGGAGAAAGAGAAATACATAAAATCTTTCATCAAGGAAGAAATTGGAAATCTGTTCGAGTAACATAACAGGCCAGTGAGTGTCTTGAAGTGAATCAAAGAGGCCTGAGGTGGATTCAGGACTGCACTCCCTTGCTCTTCATGCGCTGACATTTTAAAGCACCAGCCGCGGGTGTCTGAGCAGCACTTTGGGCACCAGTACTCATTATTTTACAAATAAAGCACTGTGCTTAGATGACCACTTTCAGGAAGAACAACTGATCGGATCAAGTGCTGGAATCATAAAGCAATAGCAGGATGCATATGTAAGGTAATATTGAGCTGTTCAGTTTGCACTCAAAGGCAGCAGTAACCTCTTTCTCATAGCTACATGAGAGAATATAAGGGGTAAATAATGAAAATACCCAAAAGGAGATTCTGCACAACCTGGAGCAGATATCTTTTGATGTCCACCCATTTGTTTGGTTCACAGTATCAAGTACAAAGCAAAGTGGCACCCATTTGGAAACCCCTGGCCAGAGGATAGCTTCCCCAATGAGTGGATGTGTACTGTCTGCATTCCTGTGGATGGAGTGTCGAGACCCAGACAATGCAGTGAGGATAATGTATGCAGGGCTAGTTTTAGCAATTCAATGAGTCGAGTTAGAAAAGACCTGCTAATGTATTCTTCTTGACGTCTGCTATTTGGTAGATGGTAAGGGGGAAGGATGAGACTGTAGTTTCTGTGAGGATGTTTCTAGGCCAGGCCTGCCCTTTGTGTGTCTGTAACTGCATCTTCACAAAGCTTCAAACCACAAGGTGGTTCCCGGGGCATTGGATAACTTTGTATATGGACTTTACACAAATAGATGTGTTCAAAATTGCACCAGTGTGGTTAATTACTCTTTGTATATGGTGTGATAGTTACCTTTCTGTCTGTTTGTTCTGCTGTGGAGCTAATTGATGCCATTGTGCTGGTTAGTATCATGAAATTAAGTGTATTTATAGATAAGAACCACTGTTATTTTAAATACATGCATCACTCAAAGAACATGTACACTTATGATGTTACAGACATGTAGGTTACAGACATATCTCTGGAGTGGTTGATTAACTTATTGAGGAAGTGTACTGGTGGATGAATCTGTGGGTTTTGACACAATTCCCACTTAGGTGGTATTCCACATCAGCATCTTGAAAGTCCTAGTGCTGTCATTCAAAGACTGGATGTTTGTGTTGATTCCTTGGTTTTCCAGGTGAGAAGCATTCATTACCTAGTAGGTTATTGTTATTGGAGCAGCCCAGCAACAGCCTAAGGAACTATGTTTTAGAAAGGCACACAAGTGGCAACCTGTTTGAAAAGGATTTGAATGCGCTGGCATCAGGCACCAGCCTCTGAGTTGAACTGGTTTAAAATGTTTAGGGTTGCCACTTCTGGAAAGGTTTTAACTTGGCTAGCCCAGTGTCTTAGGATCAGCTTAAATGGGCAGTGTTATAGAAGGGACCCAGCTGCCCAATATGGCAGAGGCCCGAAGATATCCGAAAAGCAGAGGATACACATTATTCCTGGGATAGCAAAGATTGTGCAACACCAGCACTGGTTGTTCTGTGACTGTGGTACTTATAATAGACAGGATCTTGGCTCCACATAAAAACCAGCCAGAAGTCCTACTAAAATGTGGTGGGGAGGGAAGTTCCTTATCTGTAACTTTAACAAGCATTGGCAAAGCCTGTAGCTTTTACCTACGTGAGAGCTATTGACTTTGACAATTTCTTTTAGCCATGGTGTACTGTAGCGTGCAGTGGAGTAGAGTACAGTGAAGTGGCTTGGCATATAGCTGCATAGAGTAAAGTGGCATAGAGCCGCTTGGAGTGGCATAGAGTTTCTTGGAGTGGCTTAGATTGGTAAAGAGTATTGTGGTGTATAATGGAGCGGCATACAGTTGAGTGGATTAGCGTAGGGTGGAGTGCCATAGAGTAGAGTGGGGTGGATTGGCGTAGAGTAGAATGCTATAGAGTGCAATGGTGTAGAGTTGATTTGCATAGAGAAGGGCTGAGTAGAGTAGAGTGGCATAGGAGAGGGGTATACTAGAGTGGTGTAAAGTGAAGTGATGTGAAATAGCATGCAATGGCATGGCACAGAGTGGTGTAGAGTAGTGCAGAGTAGAGTAGAGTAGAGTGGACTAGAGTGGCATACCATGGAGTGGAGTGGCTTGGAGTTGTGTAGAGTGGCATAGAGTAGAGTGGCATAGATTAGAATGGGATGGAGAAGGGTGCTTAGAATAGAGTGGTATAAAGTAGAGTGGCATTGAGCGGAGTGAGGTGAATTGGTGTTGAGTGGCACTGTGTGGAGTAGAGTGGAGTGGTGTGGCATAGAGTGCGGTAGATTGGTGGGGAGTGGCATAGAGTGGCATGGAGTGACATGGAGTAGAGTGAAGTGGTGTAGAGTAGAGTAGAGTGGTGTCTGTGTAGAATGCAGTGGCATAGAGTGCAGAGGCAAAGAGCAGAGTGATGCAGAGTAGAGTGTTGTGGTGTAGAGTGCATTTGCATACAGATGTGCAGAGTAGAGTGGCATATAGTGCAATTGCGTAGAGAGCAGTGGAGTAGAGTAGAATAGAGAAGAGCAGTGTAGAGTACAGTGACATAGAGTAGAGTGGTGTACAGTGAAGTGAAGTGATATACGGGCAGTGGCATAGAGTGCAGTGGCACAGAGTAGAGTGGTGCAAAGTAGAGCAGAGTGGTATAGAGCAGAGTGCAATGGCATAAAATGCAATGGTGTAGAATGCAGTGGTGTATAGTAGAGTGGTGTAGAGTATAGTGGCATATAATTTGTTGTCCTAGAGTAGAGTGCTATAGAGGGCAGTAGTGTACAATAGAGTGTGCAGAGTAGAGTAGAGAGAAATGGAGTGCAATGGTGTATAGGGCAGTGGCATACAGTGGGGGTGTGCAAAGAAGGGCATAATGGCATAGAGTGAAGTGGCATAGAGTGCACTGGTGTGGAGTGCAGTGGCATTTGGTAGAGCTGTGCAAGGTAGAGTGTGGTTCCGTAAAGTGCAGTAGTGTAGAGAGAAGTGATGTAAAGTAGAGTGGTTGAGCGTAGAGTGGCTTAGAGTCCAGTGGCTTAATGTGCAGTGGCATAGCATACAGTGGTGCAGAGTAGGGTAGAATGGTGTAGAGTGCAGTGGTCTAAAGTAGAGTGGTGTGGCATAAAATGCAGTGATGCAAAGTAGAGTGTTGCAGAGTGCAGTGGTATAATGTGCAGTAGCTTAAAGTGCAGTGGTATGGAGTGGTGCAGAGTAGAGTGGTGTATAATGCAGTCTAGCAGAGTGCAGTGGTATAGACTAAACTGTGCAGAGTACAGTGCAATGGCATAGAGTAGAGTGGTGCAGTGTGCAGTAAAGTGCAGTGGCTATAGCAGTGGCATACAGTTCAGAGGCTTAGACTAGAGTGGTGAAGAGTAGAGTGCAGTGCTATAAACTGTAGTGGCATAGAATATAGTGGTACAGAGTACAGCAGTTTAGAGTGCAGTGGTGTAGAGTGCAATGGTGTAGCATAGACTACTGCAGAGTAAAGTAGAGTGGCATAGAGAGCAGTGGCCTAGAGTAGAGTGGTGTGGCATAAAGTGCACTGGCCTAGAGTGTCATAGAGTGCAATGGTATAATGTGTAGTGCCATAATGTGCAGTGGCCTGTGGTGGTGCAGAATAGGATAGTGTAGAATGCAGTGGCATAGGGTGCAGTGGCCTAGAGTAGAGTGGTGCAGAGATGAGTGGTGCAGAGTAGAGTGCTGTAGATACAGTGGTATAACGTGCAATGGTGTACAGCGGTGCAGTGGCACAGAGTGGTGTCATGTAAAATGCAGTAGTGTAGAGTGCAGTGGTGTAAAGTATAGTGGTGCACAGAAGAGCAGAGTGGAATAGCATATAGAGTACTTGAACGGAAAGAAAAAGAAGCACCAACAAAGGGAGCAGTTACAGACACAAGTACTTGGTCCATGCTCCAGGGCAGGGCCTAACACAAGAAGAGGACATGACGCCTGCATGCCATGACAAACAGGGACAAAGGAAATGAAAGCTATGTTGAAGCTAATAAATGGTAAGCTATGGGTGGGCTGTAAGCCCACTGTCTGTAAACAACCAGTGGTGACTGGGACTTTTGAAAGTGGTGGGGCGTGCATGTAAATGCTAAAAAATCTTACAATGGAGGGCAAATTTTTTATCAATAGAATATGGCCCAATCTCCTCTGCATTACGAATTGAATTCTGAAATGCAGAGGTGATCAGTGCACATTATATTAATAAAGCTTTTACCATCCATTATACTGTCAAAAATAAAGATAACCTTTCCTGGATATCTGGATTCACCACACCTTCAGCTTATAACTGCAAACTAGTACATCCAAGGTCACATTTTCCTACATCGTGCTGTCTGGCTCTAAACATGTAAACGCTGGTCCCATAGAAAGCCCTAAGCATCCCAGCCAATCCAAGCACTGCTTTCATGCTGCTTACAATAGTAAACAGCAGAAGAGCAGGGCCAGGATTGGCTAGGTTAGGCAAACACAGTGCTCCATCGGAGATGGATGAGACTATGTTTTTTCGGTTCAAACACCCTGGTAGCATTATTTCAGAAGCCTGAACTGCATATATTAGGCTGGACAGAGCAAAAACACCAGCCAAACTGACGTCGCAGTTCAGTTAATTGCTCCTGGTTGTCACAATCAATCCAGAGCGCTGTAGCCTCACCCCTAATGGGAAAATCAGCAGTGCGGTAGAAGTAAATTAGGAGAAAATAATGAGTATGTCTCAGTTGTGGGGGCTTGCAGTAGGGGGTCAACGCCCTCACCCCCTATAAAGGAACCTCCCCTGTAAACAGCATGTCTCATAGAGACAGTGAATACATTGTCTAGGCGAAACATTAAAATGGGTGGCTGTGACTGTCTTTCTTTGAATGCGCACATGTGTACTCAGCCTCTGTTTGCATGGGTATGGGTGTGCCTGTGAAGCTATTCTGAGGGCTCTAGTCTAGCTACAGGCTTAGATACTTTCATGATTAACTTCTTTCTTATGGCACACTAATTTCTTGATCAAATATTGGAAGTTTCAAGTAAGTGATGTAGCAGAAACATTAGCACTGTACCTCGTGTCACAGTGATCATCTATACGTAATAATTTATGCATTATGTTAATCAAAGTATTAGTGTGAATGTAGAGTGATATGCTGAGAAGCTATGTTAGTTTTGCATCCATCTTAGACTACTTATTCAAACATAGGTGATATTGAGATAAATTAACATTTTTGAAGAGTTAAACTGTCATCATGTTATATTTTAGAGTCTAATCTAATAGTCTGTATTGAAACAATATTGAATTTCTTATAATAAATGTTTTAAATGCGTGTGCAAAAACAGAGAAATACACGTCTGTGTCACATTGATTGAAATGTGTTAGCATAGTCATTTTGTTTAAAGTGAAGGCAACATGAATGCTAATGAAGACTTAGTAATGCAGAATTTATAGACTGCATATTAAAATGCTGTTTTATTTGAATGTATTAATGTGCTGTTTAATTCACTTGCATTAGCCTAAGTGAGGCTTGCTGGGCCCAGTACTCGTGACTGCGCAGAAAATGTTGTCATCTTACTAACGTGTACCTTTCTTTCAGACTTCAGTCCCATGAGAAGACTAGTTTGGCAATAGATGTCTATTGTTCTACAAAAATAGAATGTGAGAAACTGACCTTGCATGTAGAACATCCTGGACTGTAGACAGACAATTTAAACATTTGTTTCAATCTTGCGTGGAGCTATATGGATGGATGCTGTTCTCATGACAAACCTGGGAAAACATGTGGATGTTTCAAGTTGCCTTGACGAATCAGCTTGCCTAATGAACTTTACAGTATTGCTGATCAACTGGATTTTGGTCATAATCCCTGGAGCGCTGAAATTAATCCTTTTGCCCTGTATCTTGAATGCTGAGCCCCTTGGAGAGGTATCTTCTTCTCTGCCCTTGCTCCCTTGAAATGCATTGCTGAGACTTTGAGAATTTCTCTTCAACCCTCAAAGAAGATACGTTTTAACGAGCTTCTGATATGCTGACACTTTCCCTTTTTACCTACTTTTGCAGCTATTAGTTATCAACCTGTTACCCGAGATTACCTTTTTCCAAATTCTTTTTGGCCCTTTTGTTCTTTTTGTCTTTTGCCCGCATTTGCTCCGCCCGCATGCCATTTCCTGATTGTCTGAACTGTAGGCTTTTCCCCTTGCCAAACTAAATTGAACTTTGATGATTTGAACTGCCTTAAAGCTTATTAGAACTGAGCAACACTTGTTTTCCATTCACCAGGTTATCTTATTGATGTTCTATGTTTTCTTTGTTGAGTGCCTAGTTCTCTTAATGTTAGGTCGTTTGAACTTACTTCGTCTCCTTGATCAACCGTTGATGATTTTGTATCTTTCTAACTTTGTATTGAGAATTGTCTACATGACTCTGAACTTAAGTTTGTAATAAACCCCTTAACTTTTTTCCCCGACTGGAGTTTCCTAGTCTGGCTACATTGGCCATACTGTGTAGTTTAATTGGTTTGTAATGAGAATTTTGTTGTTTGGTTCTACTACATCTTTATGCAGGGTCCAAGGATCCATTGACTTCATTGCGCATTGATTCTTGCAAAAGTTCAAAATGCTCCAGCATAAATTAATAGTTGATCACATAGGCCCTCATTCTGACCCTGGCGGTCGGTGATAATGCGGCGGCCAAGCCGCCAACAGGCCGGCGGTCCAAAATATGCAATTCTGACCCTGGCGGGAACCGCCAACACAGCCCGCCGCATTAACACTCCGCCCGCCACGGCGGAACAAACAAACAGCGCGGCGGTCCCCGCCAACAGCCAGGCGGCAGACAATGTACCGCCCACCCTATCACGACCCACCAATCCGCCACCTTTTCCGGGGCGGGAGCACCGCCGATAAAAACACGGCGGAAACAGACTACGAACGGGAAAACGCTCACCTCTACGCACTCCACGCGAGATTCCGGCAGTATGGAACCCGAGTTGCAGGTCATCCCCGCACTCCTATACCTGCTCATATACCAGGAGCACGCCCGGCGGCGCGGAAGACATCGGTGAGTACTGCACCTACGACACAGGGGAGGGAAAAGATTACCGGCACACACCCACCCACCCATACCCACTACAACACACACATCAATGCATTCCCACAGATCACTGTCACAACCCACAAACCCCCCCCCCCCCAAAATAATGCAAAGACCAAAAGAAGAGATCATAAACGGGCAGATATATTGAAATATGGACACCAGTAATCCCAATAAATAAATAAACTATGTACAAAATATATACAGCTACTAAATGTAGTCCAACCACTGTCCGTGGACCACAGGGGTCCTGTGCAAAGGGGCAAGGCCCAGTCCCACGACAAGAAATCCACGGAGAGAACACTGCAGGGGTATCAGAAAGAAAATAGGACAGGCACCTCAGGGGGAAGGGAAGGGGGGGCACCTCAGCCACTTGAGTACACGACGCCAGATCCACGAGGGGACTCCATGACCACTGGGGGCCATCCTGGAGAGTGCAAAGCCACAGTCCATACAGTCCATACAGTGGGTGGCCTGCCCACTGGGCCATCCTGGGGAGTGCAAAGCCACAGTCCATACAGTCCATACAGTGGGTGGCCTGCCCACTGGGCCATCCTGGGGAGTGCAAAGCCACAGTCCATACAGTCCATACAGTGGGTGGCCTGCCCACTGGGCCATCCTGGGGAGTGCAAAGCCACAGTCCATACAGTCCATACAGTGGGTGGCCTGCCCACTGGGCCATCCTGGGGAGTGCAAAGCCACAGTCCAAACAGTCCATAACAGACCCCACTGCCACTGGAGGAGGCATGTTGGCCAGAGGACATCCTGCAGCCCTGCCCGAGATAGATCCTGCCCTGCCACGTCTTCCAAAGGGCCAGCGGTTCTTGCCTGGAAGGGCCCAGTTCAGCGCTTCTTGCCTTGAAGGGCCCAGTTCAGCGCTTCTTGCCTTGAAGGGCCCAGTTCAGCGGGTCTTGCCTTGAAGGGCCCAGTTCAGCGGTTCTTGAGACGGCGGGGCCCAGTTCAGCGGTGCTGGAGACGGCGGGGCCCAGTTCAGCGGTGCTGGAGACGGCGGGGCCCAGTTCAGCGGTGCTGGAGACGGCGGGGCCCAGTTCAGCGGTTCTTGAGACGGCGGGGCCCAGCGGAGCGGTGCTTGAGACGGCGGGGCCCAGTTCAGCGGTTCTTGAGACGGCGGGCCCAGTTCAGCGGTGCTGGAGACGGCGGGGCCCAGTTCAGCGGTGCTGGAGACGGCGGGGCCCAGTTCAGTGGTGCTGGAGACGGCGGGGCCCAGTTCAGTGGTTCTTGAGACGGCGGGGCCCAGTTCAGCGGTTCTTGAGACGGCGGGGCCCAGTTCAGCGGTTCTTGAGATGGCGGGGCCCAGTTCAGCGGGTCTTGAGACGGCGGGGCCCAGTTCAGCGGTGCTGGAGACGGCGGGGCCCAGTTCAGCGGTTCTTGAGACGGGGGGGCCCAGTTCAGCGGTTCTTGAGACGGCGGGGCCCAGTTCAGCGGTGCTGGAGACGGCGGGGCCCAGTTCAGCGGTTCTTGAGACGGCGGGGCCCAGCGGAGCGGTTATTGAGACGGCGGGGCCCAGTTCAGCGGTTCTTGAGACGGCGGGGCCCAGCGGAGCGGTGCTTGAGACGGCGGGGCCCAGTTCAGCGGTTCTTGAGACGGCGGGGCCCAGTTCAGCGGTGCTGGAGACGGCGGGGCCCAGTTCAGCGGTGCTGGAGACGGCGGGGCCCAGTTCAGCGGTTCTTGAGACGGCGGGGCCCAGTTCAGCGGTTCTTGAGACGGCAGGGCCCAGTTCAGCGGTTCTTGAGACGGCGGGGCCCAGCGGAGCGGTGCTTGAGACGGCGGGGCCCAGTTCAGCGGTTCTTGAGACGGCGGGGCCCAGTTCAGCGGTGCTGGAGACGGCGGGGCCCAGTTCAGCGGTTCTTGAGACGGCGGGGCCCAGTTCAGCGGTTCTTGAGACGGTGGGGCCCAGTTCAGCGGGTCTTGAGACGGCGGGGCCCAGTTCAGCGGTGCTGGAGACGGCGGGGCCCAGTTCAGCGGTTCTTGAGACGGCGGGGCCCAGTTCAGCGGTTCTTGAGACGGCGGGGCCCAGTTCAGCGGTGCTGGAGACGGCGGGGCCCAGTTCAGCGGGGCTTGAGACGGCGGCCGGTCTATGGCCAACTGCTCATTGCCTGGTGGTGCCCTCCTGGGCAGCGGGGATGGTGCTCCTTCAATGCCCACCTGGGCTGTGGGTGGTGGGGCCCTCCTGGCCAGCTGGGCTGGGTCCTCCCTGGGCAGCGGCTATGGGGGTGGTGGGCTCCTCCTGGGCAGCAGGCCTGCTGCCTGACCTCTCCGACTTGCTGCCCTTGCCCTCCTTAGTCGGGAGTCTGTGGCCCTTTCCTCCCTTTGGAGCTGTGGCTGGTGACTGTCTCTGGGTGGTGTCCGGGGGGGATGTAGAAGCCGGGCTCCTGCGGCGCCCCTTCCGCCTTCTGCTCCTCTTCCCAGGGGGTGGGCTGGCTGTCCCCTTGCTGCTGGGCGAAGATCCAGACATGCGGGCTGGTGGGCTCCAATACCCCTGCACCCTTGTCAAGGGGGCTGCAGGGCTGGTGGTGGCTGAGGTGCTCTTCTTACCCCGACGAGAAGGAGGGGGGGGCTCAGGGTCAGGAAAGAAGTTAGCAGTGGCGAGGAAGAGTTTCTTGGGACAATGGAGAGTGGTAGGTACAGTGGGAATGGGAGTGGAGGGAGAGGATGTGGTTGTAGGTGAGTCACGTTTGCTGTCTTTGGGTGCAGGTGCAGGAGGGATAGGCTGTCATGAGGTGGATGGCTGTTGGGTGGGTGGGTGGCTGCGTTTGTGTGGTGTGGAAGAGGGGGTGACAGACACAGTGGGAGAGGACACAGGGGACGTGTAAATGGCAGTGGGGGTGGTGACTGCACGTGTGCGGACTGGAGTGGAGGGTGTGCTGGTGATGGAAACACTGGCTGATGGTGAGGTGAATGGAGGTGTGAGTGTAGACGTCACAGGGAGGGAGGAGGGAGACGAGGAGGTGGGGGTCACAGAGGTGGTAGTGACTGTTGGCATGTCTGCATCGGAATGTTGCGTGTGTGAATGTCTGCGTGATCTGTGGTGCTTATGTTTGGATGAGCTTCTCTTGGGTGTTGAGGTGTGTGCAGGCTGGTCTGATGGTGTGGGTGGGACAGGCAGAGGAACAGGAGACTGGGAGGAGGGAGTTAGTAGAGGGAGGCAGGAGACAGGGACAATGGCTGCCGTCAGTGCTGAGGCCAGAGCCTGGAACGATCGCTGATGGGCAGCCTGACCCGAATGAATGCCCTCCAGGTACGCATTGCTGCGATGAACCTCCCTCTCCACCTCCTGGATGGCATTCAAAAGGGTAGTCTGCCCAACAATGAGCGTTCGGAGGAGGTCAATGACCTCCTCACTGAGGGCAGCGGGGGTAACAGGGGCAGGGCCTGAGGTGCCTGGGGCGAAGGAGATGCCCGGCTTCCTGGCAGAGCGGGCACGGGGCGAACGCTGAGGGGCTGCTGGGAGGGCGGAGATGGTGCGCTGGGTGGCGGCTGTACCTGTAATGGCGGGGGGCACGGATGGTGCCACCCCCGCAAGGGAGCTCCCTTCTGAGGACGTGTCCGTGTCGCTGCAGGGTCCAGTCGTCCCCGTTGTGGAGCTCCCCTCGCCCTCCGTCTCACTGGTCCAGTCTGACTCTGTGGCATGGCCCTCCTGGGCCATGTGAGATGCAGCTCCCTCCTGCCCCGATGCCACTTCTCCTCCGCCTGATGATGCTGATGCACACAAGCACAGAAAGACAAACAAAAAGGGGGGGGGGAGAGAGAAATAAAGGGATATTGAGTACATGGATCTCCGGTACAGTTAGCGGACATGACAGACACAGATGCCCCCTGCACTAAGTTGCGCACTTGGGGTCCGCTACGCATTCCGTGGAACATGCCCTACACGCCTAGAGTTGACAACTGCACCCATGGATGACACGGCCCAGGGATGGCTGTACTGACAAACTACTGAGGGTGGTGGCTGGGGACACAGGGGCTTACGGGGGTGCCCAGCCTACAGATATCGCCCTGGCCTAGGGGGACCCACAGCCCTCCTCCCCCACCCAGACACCTCCACTGCGCGACAACAGAGTAGATAATGCTTGTACTCACCCCCTTGTGTCTGCTGTGCTGCCCTCACGCGCCCATCCAAATCAGGGTAGGCCACCGCCAGGATCCGGAACATCAGGGGGGTCAGTTGACGGCAGGCACCCCGCCTACGTTGGGAGGCCATCCCCAGCAGAGACTCGGCGGTCTTCTTGGTCCCGCGGCGGATGTCCTCCCACCTCTTGCGGCAGTGGGTGCCCCGTCGATGGTGGACCCCCAGGGTCCGGACTTCCTTGGCGATGGCACGCCAAATCCCGATCTTCTCATGGGCGCGGACCTATGTGACACGTACAGGGAGGGAGAAATACCACGTTCAAGTTTGTCTGCATTTTCCTTGCCAGTGGCCCAACGCCCCCCATCCCCGCCAGGCCCCCCGCCATGCCCCCCACCAGGCCCAACATGCCCCCCATCCCCGCCAGGCCCCCCGCCAGCCCCAACATGCCCCCCATCCCCGCCAGGCCCCCCGCCAGCCCCAACATGCCCCCCCATCCCCGCCAGGCCCCCCGCCATGCCCCCCACCAGGCCCAACATGCCCCCCATCCCCGCCAGGCCCCCCGCCAGCCCCAACATGCCCCCCCATCCCCGCCAGGCCCCCCGCCAGGCCCCCAAGCCAGGCCCAACGCCCCCCATCCCCGCCAGGCCCCCCGCCAGGCCCCCCGCCAGCCCCAACATGCCCCCCCATCCCCGCCAGGCCCCCCGCCATGCCCCCCACCAGGCCCAACATGCCCCCCATCCCCGCCAGGCCCCCCGCCAGCCCCAACATGCCCCCCCATCCCCGCCAGGCCCCCCGCCAGGCCCCCAAGCCAGGCCCAACGCCCCCCATCCCCGCCAGGCCCCCCGCCATGCCCCCCACCAGGCCCAACATGCCCCCCATCCCCGCCAGGCCCCCGCCAGCCCCAACATGCCCCCCCATCCCCGCCAGGCCCCCGCCAGCCCCAACATGCCAAAGCCTGGCCCAACGCCCCCCATCCCCGCCAGGCCCCCCGCCAGCCCCAACATGCCCCCCATCCCCGCCAGGCCCCCCGCCATGCCCCCCACCAGGCCCAACATGCCCCCCATCCCCGCCAGGCCCCCCGCCAGCCCCAACATGCCCCCCCATCCCCGCCAGGCCCCCCGCCAGGCCCCCAAGCCAGGCCCAACGCCCCCCATCCCCGCCAGGCCCCCCGCCATGCCCCCCACCAGGCCCAACATGCCCCCCCTTCCCCGCCAGGCCCCCCGCCAGCCCCAACATGCCCCCCATCCCCGCCAGGCCCCCAAGCCAGCCAGTGGCCCCAAATCAGATTGAATTAAACTCACTTGTTGGTCTGGAGGACCGTAGAGTAGCGCATACTGGGGGAGGACCCCATCCACAAGTTTCTCCAACTCCTCTCCAGTGAAGGCAGGGGCCCTTTCCCCAGGCGCAGCAGCCATTGTCCCTTCCAGACCGAGGTCACAGCAACACTTGCAGTATAGGTCCTCTCCTGTGAAAGTTCAAGTCGCAAGTGGATAAGTAGATAGAAAATGGCGGTCACGTCCGCGACGGTGCGTACCGCGGCGGTGCATCCCGCCACCGCCGGCGCCCTTCGCCATTGGCTCCTGAAACCCATAGGCTTCAATGTTAACCAATGCGGCTTCGCGCCGCGGTCTTCGCCCGCCGCCCGCCGCGGTGTGCCACGCCAGCGCATTGACCTCACATCCCATTGTCACACTTCACAGGTCAGGCAGCCGCCATTTCCAGGGCCCACATGGCTCAATTTCAACTGCGTCACACAGGCCTAGGCCTTGCATAGCCACTCAGACACGCCATTCACTGCATAGAGAATTGTTTACTGTGCTAGCTGTGGGTTGCTTCACTGTGTGCTCCATGTTGTCCTTCCTAGGCACCGTCCGCTGGGTTTGGCGAGGAGACGGATGAATCCTCCCGTGTACCGACCGCTGGTGGACCTGTCAACAATGGAAGAACGCCACATTATCCTGACCTACCGTCTTAACCGTGCCACTATACATGAACTGTGTGCCCAGCTGGAGCCCGACCTGATGTCCCCCATCCGCCAACCCACAGGGATTCCCCCTCTGGTGCAGGTCATGTCAGTACTCCATTTCTTGGCAAGTGGTTCATTTCAGACAACAGTGGGAATTGCTTCTGGGATGTCTCAGCCCATGTTTTCGAAGGTGTTATCCAGAGTGTTGTCTGCCCTGATGAAATACGTGAGGAGCTACATCATTTTCCCTGAGGTGGGCGAATTGGCTGCAGTGAAGGGTGATTTCTACACCCTTGGACATATTCCCAACGTCATTGGTGCCATTGATGGGACCCATGTGGCTTTGGTTCCCTCAAGAGACAGGGAGCAGGTGTACAGGAACAGAAAAAGTTACCATTCAATGAACATCCAGGTGGTGTGTTTGGCTGACCAGTACATCTCGCATGTAAATGCCAAATTCCCTGGGTCAGTGCATGACGCCTACATCCTGAGGAATAGCAGCATCCCTTACGTGATGGAACAGCTAGAGAGACACCGTGTATGGCTATTGGGGGACTCTGGGTACCCCAACCTGTCGTGGCTACTGACCCCAGTAAGGAATCCCCGGACCAGGGCAGAGGAACGGTACAATGAGGCCCATGGGCGTACTAGGAGGGTGATCGAACGCACCTTTGGCCTCCTAAAGGCCAGGTTTCGGTGCCTGCATATGACAGGTGGATCCCTAATGTACTCACCTAAGAAGGTGTGTCACATCATCGTGGCCTGCTGCATGCTTCACAACCTGGCTTTGCGCCGCCAGGTGCCTTTCCTGCAGGAGGATGGTCGAGACGGTGGTGTTGTGGCAGCGGTGGAACCTGAGGAGAGTGACGAGGAGGAAGACGACGGGGCTGAAACAGACAACAGGGACAGAATCATTGAACAGTACTTCCAATAGGACACAGGTAACAATTCAAAGATAATTTAGTAAATGTGAACTACTCTCCTGCATCTCTGCTGCCTGTCTATTTGCCCCAGTGTATGATGACTGAGTTGTGGCTTTTCCCTCCCTATTTCAGATCTGGGGTCCCCACTACGAGTCCTGTGCTTCGTTTCCCCATGGACTACAGCTTTGTGGCAGCTGTTTGTTGACTTCACTATGTACAAGGACATATTTGCACTGTCATGTCAATTACAATATATTGAAATCACAGCCAGACTCCAGATAGTTTTGTGCAAAATAGGTGTTTATTTAAGTGCTCAAAATGGGATGGGTGGTTTCAAGTGGGTGGGGGCTATGGTGAAGGAATGTCCATGGCAGAGTCCAGAGTAACAGTCACACAGGTGCATTGTCCAGAGGCCTGTGGAGAGATGGAGCATGGGCAGTTCAAGGATGGACAGGGTGACAATGTGGGACAGTGGGATGACATCAGGTGGTATCCATTGCTGGCGGGGGTCTTGACATCCTACTCTGTCTTCTTGCGAGATCTCAGGGCCCTCTTGCGGGGTGGTTCTTCTCCTGCAGGAGGTGGGGGTCTGGTGGGCTGCTGCTGTGCGGGGGCCTCCTGTCCACTAGCGCCGGCGGAGGTGGTTGGCTGTTCTTGGTCCAGGCTAGTGGCAGGGGCCCTTGGGTGTTGTTGAGTGTCCGTCCTGGTGTTGACGAGGTCCTGCAGCAGCCCTACCATGGTAACCAGGGTGGAGGTGAGGGCTCTGATGTCCTCCCTGTACCCCCGATAGTGTTCCTCCTGCAGTACCTGGATCTCCTGGAACCGGGCCAGTACCGTCGCCATCGTCTCCTGGGAGCGGTTGTATGCTCCCATGATGGTGGTGAGGGCCTCGTGGAGAGTGGGTTCCCTGGGCCCGTCCCCCCCCTGTCGCACAGCTGCCCTCCGAGTTGCCCTGTTTCCCTGGGCCTCTGCCCCCTGGCCGGCGTGCCTACTACCACTGCCCCCAGGTCCCTGTTGTTGTTGGGGTGGTGGGTTATCCTGGGTGCCCTGTAGTGGAAGACACACCGCAGATTGACGCGCCCTGGAGACAGAGGCATGGGCCCGCTGGGTGGGAGCTGTGCTGGTGTTCCCAGAGGGGTTTGGGTCTGTAGTGGCCTGGGCCTGTGTGAGGGGAACCGACTGTCCAGAGGTCCCCGATGGTCCGGGCTGGTCATCGGTGTCCAGGTCGACAGAGCTGCTGTCATCGCTGACGGCCTCTTGGGTGGGGGGTGTGGAGAATTCTGGGCCCTCCGCGGCGGTGTGTTGACGGTCGGGTCCTGCAGGGGTATAGAGGTATGGTTATAGTTTCAATGTGTGGCATATGGGTGTATCTGTGGGTTCCCGTGTCCCCAAGTGCTGGCATTCGTGTGTGGGGGCTTTGGTGAGGGTGGCTTGTGGGGGGGATGTGTATATGCATTGGGCATGCTTTGGTGATGGGTGTCCATGCTTAGTGGACGCATGCAGGCCTAGGTTTTGGGATGTGTGGGTTGTGATGGTGAGACATTGGCAGGGAATAGGTGTGCTGGGGGTGGGGGTGAGGATGGTGGTGGGGGTGAGGATGGTGGTGGGGGTGAGGGTGGGGTTCGAGGATGGGGGTGAGGGTTGGGGTATGATTTGGCATGCAGGTGGGGGGGAAGCAGTAGTGAAGCTTCAACTTACCAGTATCCATTCCTCCGCCGACTCCTGCGAGGCCGTCAGGATGCAGGATGTTCAAGACTTCCTCCTCCCATGTTGTAAATTGTGGGGGTTGAGGTGGGGGTCCTCCGCCAGTCTTCTGCACGGCGATGTTGTGCCTGGATACCATGGAACGCACCTTCCCCCGTATGTCGTTCCATCGCTTCCTGATGTCTTCCCGATTTCTGGGGTGCTGTCCCACAGCGTTGACCCTGTCGACAATCCTCTGCCATAGCTCCGTCCTCCGGGCAATGCTGGTGTATTGTATCTGTGTGCCGAACAGCTGGGGCTCTACCCGAACGATTTCCTCCACCATGACCCTGAGTTCTTCGTCTGAGAAGCGGGGGTGTCTTTGGGGTGCCATGGGGTGGTGTGTATGATGTGTGGGGTGGAGTATGTGTAGTTAAGTGTGTTGAGTGTGGTGGTGTGTGTTGTTTTGTGTGTGGATAGTGTGTGGGTGATGGTGTGGAGTGGCTGTGGCTGCTAGTTTGTGGATGGTGGTGTCTCGCTCTGGCCTTCTTTCAGAATTTTTTGGCGTAGGGGTTTGTGGGTGATGTGGGTGTGTGTTTTATATTGTATTGTGTGTGTGGGAGTGGTGTGTGTATGTGTATCAGGTGTGTGGAATTCAAATCGTCCAATGTGGCTGAGTTTTGTTCGTTTGTGTGTATTCTGACCGCGGCGGTGTGTCCCGCCAATGGAATACCGCGTTTGAATGACCGCCGCGTGGATTCGTGGGTCGTAATGGCATGGGCGTATTTCTGTTGGCGTGACGGTGGAGGTTTTGTCACCTCCACTTTTCCGCCGACCGCTGGTCTGGCGGTCTGTTGTGGCTGTCGGATTTTCGGAGGTTTGCCTTCTGCGGGTCAGAATGACCGTGGCGGGTTTCCGCGACCGCGGCGGGATTATGGAGGATTTCTGACCGGCGGTAGGCGCCTTTTACCGCCGAGGTCAGAATGACCACCATAGTCTGCTATATCCCCTTGAATATTCTCAAACCTCCCAATTTGTTTCCTCGATTAAACCAACATGTCTGCTGTCTTCATGTATACTCTCTACTCTGTAATCATGCTCTGTATGCAAGTGCTATGAGATGGCTCATGTGTGACAATTATGTGCCAAAGAAAACACCTAAATAATACAATAAACTTGTATTGCCGTATCTGTGAATAGGTGTATGTCTCCGCCAGCTTCTCCTTGGGGGTGATTATTATACATGTGTCTGTGTGCATGTGTGTGTTTTTGTTTTTCAGTGATGTGTGGTCATCTTTATGGCTATATACAAACTGATAAGGTCTCTTTCCTAACACTACTTTGGGTACTGTGAAAGGATGTACATTATTGCCCCCAGTCAGTCTACATCTCCGGAGTTACCATTACCGAGGGTCCCATTATCTAAATGGTGTACAGATAGCAGGCATTCTAACAGTGGCGGCTGGCAGCTTTAGGAAGGAGGGGGGTGGGAAGGAAGCACACACACACACACTCTCATTCTTTCACACACAGACACGCACGCACATCCATTAACAACACTCATACCATTCAAACATGCACGCACGCACCAAACATTCATTTTAAAACATCACACACACTCATTCTTTCACACACGCACGCACGCACATCCATTAACACTCATAACATTCAAGCATGCACGCATGCACCAAACATTCATTTTAAAAGATCACACACACTCATTCTTTCACACAAGCACGCACACACATCCATTACCAACACTCATAACACTCAAACATGCACGCGCGCACCAAACATTCAATTTCAAACATCACAGACACACACTTACCTTCAGCCTCCAGGTCCCAGGAGGGTTGGGACTGTTGCCAGCCAATGAGGGAAGGCAGCAGTCCCAACTTCGTCACAGAGTGTGATGGGGTCAGTTAGACTGATGACCCCACCCCACTATGTGACGAAGTGTCGCTGATTGACACTCGCCCTGGGCGCTTCAGGGCTTAAACCTGAAGCGCCCAGGGCGAGTGTCAATTGGCGACGCTTTCCTGTCACCCAGGGGAGGGGCTCGAGGCACCTTTGCTGAGCCGAGGAGGTCACGCTCATAGGAGCTGTGACCTCCTCAGCCCAGCAAAGTTCAGCTCAGGCTCCTGGCTGTCTGAGCTGAAAATAAAGAGTGTCTGTCAGGCTGGCCTTTGTTCCGCCTGACAGACACTCTTCATGAGGGGCAAAAGGTGGGGGGGTGTGGCCCCTCCGCCCTAAAGGACGGGCCACCACTGCATTCTAAGTGGAAATCAGGTTTCAGTGAGAACTATGGAATTACAGGTTGGATTGCTAATTCCAGGTGTTATTCATCTGATAGTTCCCCATTATTCCTGCTGTTTCCACTAAAGCTTTCAACTGTTTTGAACTGCTGAAAGATCATTGGATAAGATCACAGGTTCGCGTTTTTTCTGTGGAGAAAATAATTCTGCCAGTCACTCGCTTCAAAAAGATACCGTCCCATTAGCATTAGCGGGAGGGTATCAGCACTTCTCAAGAGCAAACAGGTGCTCTAAATATCAAATACCATTCTTTTGGGGCACAAAATAATAGAACATCTGTCTGCAATGGGTGTTGTATTACAGTAGCTTATTGATTTCGTGTTTGCATTGTTTTTAAAATGTTAAACTAATGACCGAGTATATTTGGACGTCAGGTGGAAATACCCCTCCTAATGCCCTGACTGTACCTATCCATGTCCTAAACCAGGTCCGGACTTGCCATTTCAAGCACCAGGCATTTTACCAGTCGGCTGGCATGGTGGGGGTCATTTATACAGCTGGTGGGGGCTGGTTTTGTTCCTGGGTCCGGATTGCCCTGCATCGATTCAGCACTTCACAAATAAACAAAGCAAAACAAGTTGTTTCAAAGCATACTCGCTTCAATAATGTTTGTTTATTACAAAGGTGAGGGGTCTGCTGATGCTTGGCTTGGAGAGTTCAGAGCAGCTCTGATTAGTGTGCTGTCACAGGATCAGCAGGGACAAGGGGAGGCCTATCAGTGTGCATGTGGTGCAGTGCGCATATAATGAAACACACATACTTTCAGAACCCCTCTGTAAGGAAATGGCTCCCTGTTGCAGTTACCCCCCACTTTTTGCCTGATACTGATGCTGACTTGACTGAGAAGTGTGCTGGGACCCTGCTAACCAGGCCCCAGCACCAGTGTTCTTTCACCTAAAATGTACCATTGGTTCCACAATTGGCACACCCCTGGCACACAGATAAGTCCATTGTAAAAGGTACCAGTGGAACCAAGGGCCCTGTGAGAAGGGAAGGTCTCTAAGGGCTGCAGCATATGTTGTGCCACCCTTAAGGACCCCTCACCTAACACATGCACACTGCCATTGCAGATTGTGTGTGTTGGTGGGGAGAAAAAGGCAAAGTCGACATGGCATCCCCCTCAGGGTGCCATGCACACAAAATACTGCCTGTGGCATAGGTGAGTCACCCCTCTAGCAGGCCTTACAGCCCTAAGGCAGGGTGCACTATACCATAGGTGAGGGCATAGCTGCATGAGCAATATGCCCCTACAGTGTCTAAGTCTATCCTTAGACATTGTAAGTACAGTTGTGGCCAAATTAAGTATATGGTCTGGGAGTTTGTAAAAAACGAACTCCACAGCTCCATAATGGCTACACTGAATATTGGGAAGTTTGGTATCAAACTTCTCAGAATAATAAACCCACACTGATGCCAGTGTTGGATTTATTAAAAATGAACACAGAGGGCATCTTAGAGATGCCCCCTGTATTTTACCCAATTGTTCAGTGCATGACTGACTGGTCTGTGCCAGCCTGCTGCTGAGAGACGAGTTTCTGACCCCATGTGGTGAGGGCCTTTGTGCTCTCTGAGGACAGAAACAAAAGCCTGCTCTGGGTGGAGGTGCTTCACACCTTCCCCCTGCAGGAACTGTAACACCTAGCAGTGAGCCTCAAAGGCTCAGGCTTCGTGTTACAATGCCCCAGGGCACTCCAGCTAGTGGAGATGCCCGCCCCCTGGACACAGCCCCCACTTTTGGCTGCAAGTCCAGGGGAGATAATGAGAAAAACAAGGAGGAGTCACCCACCAGTCAGGACAGCCCCTAGGGTGTCCTGAGCTGAGGTGACCCCTGCCTTTAGAAATCCTCCATCTTGATTTTGGAGGATTCCCCCAATAGGAATAGGGATGTGCCCCCCTCCCCTCAGGGAGGAGGCACAAAGAGGGTGTAGCCACCCTCAAGGACAGTAGCCATTGGCTACTGCCCTCCCAGACCTAAATACACCCCTAAATTCAGTATTTAGGGGCTCCCCAGAACCTAGGAAACCAGATTCCTGCAACCTGAAGACGAAGAAGGACTGCTGACCTGAAAGCCCTGCAGAGAAGACGGAGATACCAACTGCTTTGGCCCCAGCCCTACCGGCCTGTCTCCCCACTTCAAGAAAAACTGCAACAGCAACGCGTCCCCCAGGGTCCAGCGACCTCTGAAGCCTCCGAGGACTACCCTGCATCTAAAAGGACCAAGAACTCCAGAGGACAGCGGCTCTGCTCCAAAGAAGAAACAACTTTGCAAAAAAGAAACAACTTTTAAAGGACTGCACGTTTCCCGCCGGAAGTGTGAGAATTTCCACCCTGCATCTGACCCCCCCGCCTCGACCTGCGGAGAAACAACACCACAGGGAGGACTCCCTGGCAACTGCGCCCCCCCAGCGACGCCTGCAGGGGGAATCCAGAGGCTCCCCTTGACCGTGACTGCCTGCTTCTAAGAACCCGACACCTGGTAAAGACACTGCACCCGCAGCCCCCAGGACCTGAAGGATCCGACCTCCAGTGCAGAAGCGACACCCAGGTGGCCCTCTCCCTTGCCCAGGTGGTGGCTACCCCGAGGAGCCCCCCCCCTTGCCTGCCTGCTTCGCTGAAGAGACCCCTGGGTCTCCCATTGAACTCCATTGCAAACCCGACGCTTGTTTGCACTCTGCACCCGGCCGCCCCCGTGCCGCTGAGGGTGTACTTTTTGTGCTGACTTGTGTCCCCCCCGGTGCCCTACAAAACCCCCCTAGTCTGCCCTCCGAAGTTGCGTGTACCTACCTGCTGGCAGACTGGAACCGGGGCACCCAATTCTCCATTGCAGCCTATGTGTTTTGGGCACCACTTTGACCTCTGCACCTGACCGGCCCTGAGCCGCTGGTGTGGTAACTTTGGGGTTGCCCTGAACCCCCAACGGTGGGCTACCTTGGAGCCAACTTTGAACCCGGTAGGTGGTGTACTTACCAGCAAAACTAACAAATACTTACCTCCCCCAGGAACTGTTGAAATTTGCATTGTCTAGTTTTAAAATAGCTTATTGCCATTTTTGCCAAAACTGTACATGCTATTTTGCTGATTCAAAGTTCCTATGATACCTGAGTGAAGTACCTTTCATTTAAAGTATTAATTGTAAATCTTGAACCTGTGGTTCTTAAAATAAACTAAGAAAAGATATTTTTCTATATAAAAACCTATTGGCCTGGAATTGTCTTTGAGTGTGTACAACAAATGCTTAACACTACCCTCTGATAAGCCTACTGCTCGAGCACACTACCACAAAATAGAGCTTTAGAATTATCTCTTTTTGCCACTATCTTACCTCTAAGTGGAACCCTTGGACCCTGTGCATGCTATTTCTTACTTTGAAATAGTACATACAGAGCCAACTTCCTACACCCTCTAACCCCAAGTGGTTAGATTCCCTTTATTTATCAGCTCAGCCGCACCCGGCCAAGCTGTTACGTGCTGACATCATTGCTGTCACGACAGAGACAGGTGGCTCACTACATCCTATCCAACCTTAGATGAATGCTAAAATTTTCAGCTATGCACATGCGAATTCACGCAACCTCTTGCTGGGTGCTAGGGCTGGGTCTCAGTCCATATGATTGTTCAGTTGCTGTGTTCCCCTTGACATGAGTGTTTTCCAGACACTTGGTCCTTCTCTTGGCTGGGTGGTTGACCCTCTTCACTCCTTGTTTCTGCATGATGCTTCAAAAGTCGTGGATGCTCTTCCTCTGGGGCTCATGGGTCTGTGCGGATTACAGCCACTACCTCGGTCTTGACTGCGGTCTGCCTGTGTTTTTGCCACTCCTTCTGTGCCTTTGATGAGGGCTACCTCCATTTCCTCTCACTTGAAGCTCGATAGATCATGGGGCATATTTATACTCTGTTTGCGCTGAATTAGCGTCGTTTTTTTCGACGCAAATTCGCGCAAAACTAACGCCATATTTATACTTTGGCGTTAGACGCGTCTAGCGCCAAAGTATGAGGAAAGAGCGTCATTTTTTTGCGTAAACGCCTTCCTTGCGTTAATGAGATGCAAGGTAGGCGTTCCCGTCTAAAAAAATGACTGCGCCGCAAATGCGTCGTATTTATACTCCCGGGCAAAAATGACGCCCGGGAGTGGGCGGGGCAAAAAACCCCGCATTTGCGCCGGATTTTAGCGCCTGGGTCAGGGCAGGCGTTAAGGGACCTGTGGGCTCAAAATGAGCCCACAGCTGCCCTCCCATGCCCCCAGGGACCCCCCCTGCCACCCTTGCCCAGCCCAGGAGGACACCCAAGGATGGAGGGACCCACCCCAGGGACATTCAGGTTAAGTATAATATATTTATTTTTTTTGGCATAGGGGGGCCTGATTTGTGCCCCCCTACATGCCTCAATGCCCAATGACCATGCCCAGGGGACATAAGTCCCCTGGGCATGGCCATTGGGCAAGGGGGCATGACTCCTGTCTTTACTAAGACAGGAGTCATGTAAATGGCGTCTGGGCGTCGTTAAAAATGGCGCAAATCGGGTGGAGGCGATTTTTTGCGTCAACCTGACTTGCACCATTTTTAAGACGCCCTAGCGCCATTTTTCCCAACGCCGGCGCTGCCTGGTGTACGTGTTTTTTTTCCACGCACACCAGGCAGCGCCGGTCTGCTTGCGCCGGCTAACGCCATTCAATAAATACGGCGCCTGCATGGTGCTTCAGAATGGCGTTAGCCGGCGCAAATTTTTTTGACGCTAAACTGCGTTAGCGCAGTTTAGCGTCAAAAAGTATAAATACAGGCCCATATGTGTGGGCCAAGGTTAGCATGTCCTCCAGTGTGTTTCCTAGTTGATGCAGTACTAAGTGCCTGAAGTGCGTGGACTGACATCCCTGTATTATTTGGGCCTGAACTTCCTTTGACTGATCATCATTTGTGCACATGCTTGCTAATCCTCCTAGGTGTTTGTGGAATGAGTATACTGACTCCCCTTCTTTCTGCCTTGCCCATCACAGCTTAAATCTCTTGAAGTCTGGGTTGAGTTGGGGGTCGAAGTAGGCATTGAGAGCTGTGATGGCTGCATTAGAGTCACCAACGTCTCCTGTGTTGGGAAGATGCTGAAATAGTTTATAGATCTCATCACCCCTGAAATGTAGCAACATGGATTGTTTAACTTCATCATTATTTTCTCTTGTCACCCTAAAATAGTTCTCCAGCCTGCCCACCCAAGTGATCCATCTGGGTGCAGCAGTGGCGGTGTCTTCTAGTTCACTAAATAGCATTAGGGTGCCTATGACGGTATGTGGTGGCAATGGATGCTCACCTTGTGCATTGTCTACCATGGTGATGGTTGTGGTTCTTGTACTGGGTGCTCTTTTTTGTTATATGTGTAAGTCCCATCCATGTGGTTTGAGCTGTGTTGTGGCATATAGTTTCCTAATGTGCTTCGTTCATCTTTTTTTACTGTTCTTTGCCCTTTTGCGTTAGTTTTCCTCGTGGTTGTTCAATATTACTATTTACTTCTTCTTTTCTTTTTTTCAGGTGTTAGTTTGTGAGCTTGAGCTCGTTTCCCTTCGATTTGCCATTGTCTGCTGTGGTAAGTGCAAGTCACTGTGTCCAGACACATGCAGGGTGCAGAGTAACCGTGAAAATCCTCCGCATCACCTACATGCGGTGATAACTCCTGTGGGTTAGCTACCGGCTAGCTGTCGTAGCGTGGCCGCCGGGGGACTGCCGCACAGTTGGTTATGGCGAGGTACTGGCCCCACCATGTGGCACTGTGATCACTTTTAACCCTAGCCTCCAGATTTGTTTGGTGCGTCTGACTAGGCCACGGGTAGACTTATGCTTCGGCCGGATGGGCGGGTGCTGCGGTGCTGCGCAGGGGAATGGAGTCTGGCTGCCATATTGTGCTTGGCATCTCCGCCCTCGTCACCAGTGTGCTATCCCATGATCAGCAGGGACAGGGGGAGGCCTGTTAGCGTGCGTGTGGTGCAGTGGACATCTAATGAAAGATATGTACTCTTTGAAGTATATTGCAGGACTAACCCAGAGTAGTTAGATCCACTTTTATTTATCAGCTCGGCCGCGACCGGCCAAGCTGTTGAGTGCTGACATCATCGCTGTCATGATAGAAACGGATGGTTCACTACAATTAAGACGTCTTAAACTGTTCTAATATTCACCTACCAAATTAAATACAGTAATGTCAATATTTCTTCAAACGTTTCCTAGGATTTACTTAAAACTGGTATGATAGTCTCACGCGTATCATCCAAAATGTAATCCCTTGTGTTGCAGCACAATACTAAAAAATATAATTTATTCTGGTGTTGCCAAGTTTTACAAACAGTGCTAAATATTTATCCCTATCCGTCCAGTAATGCAGAGATTCAGAGATGTTGGGACGCTGACTTTAATAGGACACTTCCATCTGATTTTCACTTCTTGCCAGTGTAATGAAGATGAAATGCACACATAAAGATGAGGTTTAGGATTTTTATAGTTGCTTCCCTTGAAAGCCACCACAACATTTTCTATTCCACTTTGCTAACATTCCTTTGCTCTACCACAGACACTTACACATTCCAAACAATGTATTTCAACTAATTTCGGTTTAGTATAATGAATTATACCATTAGATAAAGTGGCAATTGTTAGAAGATATTGGGCCTGATTATGACCCTGGCGGACGGCGGAGGCCGTCCGCCAAGGTACCGCCGCTGAATGACCGCACCGCGGTCAAAAGACCGCGGCGGCCATTTAGACATTTCCTCTGGGCCGGCGGGCGCTCTCCAGAAGAGCGCCCGCCTGCCCAGAGGAAATGCCCCTGCAACGAGGACGCCGGCTCAGAATTGAGCCGGCGGAGTTGCAGGGGTGCGACGGGTGCAGTTGCACCCGTCGCGTATTTCAGTGTCTGCTTAGCAGACACTGAAATACTTTGCGGGGCCCTCTTACGGGGGCCCCTGCCGTGCCCATGCCATTGGCATGGGCATGGCAGGGGCCACCAGGGGCCCCGCGGCCCCCCCTACCGCCATCCTGTTCCTGGCGGGCGAACCGCCAGGAACAGGATGGCGGTAGGGGGTGTCAGAATCCCCCATGGCGGCGCAGCAAGCTGCGCCGCCATGGGGGATTCTAAGGGCAGCGGTAAACCGGCGGGAGACCGCCGGTTTGCCTCTTCTGACCGCGGCCGAACCGCCGCGGTCAGAATGCCCTGCGGGGCACCGCCGGCCTGTCGGCGGTGCTCCCGCCGACCCTGGCCCCGGCGGTCTAAGAATGACCCCCATTATGTTTATGAACTTAGAAAGACGTTATTAGAGCATCAAGAGGAAAGTCAGTTGTCTTTTGTCGCCTATATGTAGCATAGTGGTACTCTAGATGGAGAAACATTACAGTCTTTTGTTTTTGTACAGTGCACACCGTAATTGTGCTGATTTATTTAAAGATGCTCGCATGTGATGATGAAGGAAAGGGAGACACTAAAAAAAATATAGTAAATGTCTAGGATCATACAGTAGAAGCCAGGAATGTTGCACGGTGTCCTACTTTCAGGTTGCGAAATTTGGGGGCATATTTATACTCTGCTTGCGCCGAATGTGCTTCAAAAATTTTGACGCACATTCGGCGCAAACCCTGCCCCATATTTATACTTTGACGCCCGACCCCGCGGGCGTCTAAATCCCACCATGTGCATCATTTTTTGGAAGGGGGAACCTGCCTTGCATTAATTATATGTAAGGTAGGCGTTCCCTTCCAAAAAATGACATTAAGGCCTGTGCGCCTTATTTATTCTCTGGCGTCTTTTTGACGCACAGGAGGGGGCGGGCCTTAAAAAACGTCGCCCAGCCTGATGGGTGCCGTTTTTTAACACCTGGGTCAGGGCAGGCGTTAAGGGACCTGTGGGCTCGGAAGGAGCCCAGAGGTGCCCTCCCATGCCCCCAGGGACACACCCTGCCACCCTTGCCCCCCCCAGGAGGACACCCAAGGATGGAGGGACCATCCCAGGGAAGGAAAGGTAAGTTCTGGTAAGTATATATATATTTTTTTTTAAGTGACATAGGGGGGCCTGATTTGGGCCCCCTACATGCCACTATGCCCAATGACCATGCCCAGGGGACACAAGTCCCCTGGGCATGGCCATTGGGCAACGGGGCATGACTCCTGTCTTTGCTATGACAGGAGTCATGTCAATGGGAATTGTGCATCAAAAAAAGTGGCGCAAGTCAGGTGTGAGGCCTGATTTTTGCCTCGGACCTGACTTGCACCATTTTTTGACGCACAACCCCCATTTTCCCATACGCCGGCGCTGCCTGGTGCGAGTAATTTTTTTTAACGCGTACCAGTCCGCAGCGCCGGCTAACCTCATACCAGAAATAAGGCGCCCGCATGGCGCGTTGGAATGACGTTAGCCAGCGGTAATATTTTTGACGCAGAACTGCATTGGTGCAGTTGTGCGTCAAAAAGTATATATATGGCCCTTGGTCTCCACATAGTTATCTCTCTTTCACTCCCATTGTAGATCAAAGCGTAATGCTTTGTGTTTAATTTTCATCATTTTTTAAACTAATTCACTCACCTTCTCCACACCCATTCAACTATTAATTAATTAATTGAGCCGAACATTCCTATCTCCAAACTAAATACATCTAGTCAATTACCTCCCGTCCCTCCCTCACCTTCCTTTTAAACCAATGAGGCCTCCCGCCTCCCCCCTAGACCCTCCCTTCCCCTTTTAAACCCCCCCCCACCCTTATCCCCTCCTGTTTCTTTTGTCTAGCCCACGCTAGACGTTTTTCTTTCCCTTACCTGCATGGCGGGGCCTGGAGGTCTACGTTGGAGGCGCTCCTCGGGGTGCGGAGCCCCACGAGGAGTGCTGCAGCTGATCGCGTCGGAAAGCGAGCAGCCGGGCTGCTCAGGACTACGCGGAAGGAGGGCCGGCTGACGGGGTCGACCGGCCCTTTGTGGCTGGGGCTTCGATTTCCGGGTTATCGCGCTGCAGAGCAGCGTGGAACTGCGGGATGGAGATTTTTTGGCTGTGATGCCACGATTCGACTGGTAGGACGGGCGTTCGGCCCGCTGTTTTATGGTTTGGCCAGGAATGTTTGACCTTTTTGGGGATTGGTTTATTCCTAAGGGGGAGGTTCTGGTCACTATATATGTGAAGTGATTTTAGGTGTAGGGCAGTGTATATTGGATATTGAAATGCCGAAGGTTCAGGCGAAGAGGCGTAGGATTGTCTCATTTTCCTCTTCAGAGGAGGAGGGTGCTGCTAGAGTTTCCAATCCTGGGGACTCACAGTTGCAGGATAAGGGCACTCCCCTCATGTCTAGGGAGGAGGTGCAGGAGATGATTGAAGTGGCTGTTACCAGGGCCCTTCAAGCAGGGGTGACCAGGTCTGGTCACTCTAAGACTTCTCATTCATCGGCTGCTACAAGGAAGTCCTTGTCAGACAGTGAGGGTGATGAGGCCCCATCTACGTCATCTGGGGGTAAATATGTATCCAGAGAGGAAATCTGGGAGGTGATGGCACATGTTCGGGACAATTTGGGTTTCCCTGTGTTTCAACCTTCAAGCTCGGATTCCCACTTATTTCCTCAATATCAGACCCCTTCCAAGTTTGCCATGCCTTTTCAGGGACCTGTGAAGGATATGGTGTTTCGTGAATGGAAGGATGTGGATAAAGCTCAGGTTCCACGATTCCTACAGAAACTGTATTTACTTGAGGGTGAGGAGGTATTACCTCCTTCGGTCCGCCTGGATTCGATTTTAGCTACCCTGATTGGCAAGACGGCAGTAAATCCGGAGGATTGTGTGCCTATGGATGCCACGGATCGTAAAGTGGATTCAGGTCTTAGAAGGGCATTTGCCGGTGAGAATCTGGCACTAAGGGCAGGTATATATTCTGCTTATGCGGCTCAGTCGTTGGTGCAAGACTTTGATAAGCTGGCGGTGGCTGTTCAGGAAGGAGCTGAATGTTCAGAGCTCCTGGCTGGTATGGAGCAACAGGCCAGATTGTTGGCGGATGTTTCTTCGGATGTGGTTCGTACTTCGGCTCTGGCCTCTGGGGCTTTGATTGGGGCTCGTAGGTCCCTCTGGTTACGTTCATGGAAGGCTGACCCAGGGGAGAAGGCGGCCTTGCTGAGACTGCCGTTTGAAGGTCGTAACTTGTTTGGAGAGCAATTGCCATCCATGCTTTCCAAGGCATTTAAGGAACGGAAACATGCCTTACCTTATAAAAGGGGGTTCTACTTCCAGTAAAGGGTGGAAGAAGCATTCCCGATCTTCTCCGAATAGGGATGCCAAATCCTTTTCCTTTAGGAAACGGCGTTCTCAGCCGTGTTTTTCTCCCAAGAAGGCTGCTCCTGCGAACCGGGGTGGTTTCAAGAAGGGGTCCTAACAATCACTGTGGGCCTGGCATAGGGCCGGTTGGGGGAAGGCTGAGTCACTTTCTTTCTGTTTGGGAGGAGAGTATGAACGATCGTTGGGTGCTAGACATTGTGGCCAATGGTTAGGCCATCGATTTTGTGGGGGTTCCTCCAGATTCAGGGGTACGTCCCACCCCTCTGCCTTCAGGGGGGTCACGGAGAAGGGCATTATTGGACGGAGTACGGGACTTGCTGGTCAAGGGGGCCATTTCCCACTTTCCTCTGGAAGAAAGGGGTCAGGGGACTTATTCGGTCCTGTTTCTTGTGCAGAAAGTTTCAGGGGGCTTTCGACCGGTGCTCAATCTGAAGGAGGTGAATACTTGGATCAGGACGGTGCATTTCCGTATGCTGTCTATTCAGACTATCTTTCCGTTGGTCAGGCAAGGGGACTTTCTAGTGTCGCTGGACCTGCAGGATGCTTACCTGCATGTGCCTGTGGCAAGGTCTTCTCAGAGGTTCCTGAGGTTTGCTGTGGATGAAGAACACTACCAGTTTTGCGTTCTACCTTTCGGTCTGAAATCTTCTCCTCGAATTTTCACAAAGGTGCTGGCCCCCCTGATGGCTTTGCTACATTCAGAGGGGGTGTTTATTCATCCTTATCTGGACAACATCTTGATTCATGCCCAGTCACGGGTCCTGTTGCAGAGACTGGTGGACCAAGTTCTGGGGGTCCTGCAAAACCACGGGTTTTTAATCAATTGGGAGAAATCAGATTTGGTTCCGTCCCAGGATCTGGTTTTTCTGGGGGCTCGGTTTCAGACTCTTCTAGGCTTGGTGTCGGTATCAGAGAAGAGGTTGGGTGTACTCCAGGCCTTGGTCAAGAAGGTTGTATTGCTGACTGCACCACAAGCTCTTCTTTGGTTGCGGCTGCAGGGTCATTTGGCGTCTGTGATATTTCTGGTTCCTTGGGCGCGTTTCCATCTCCTGTGCTTGATGACGTGGTTCTTGAAAAGGTGGACTCCGGGGTCCGGTTCTCTGTCGGACAGGGTTCCGGGGTCCAGATTAATTCGCAGGGAGTTGCAATGGTGGTTGGAGGCAGATCATCTTCGGGTAGGGGTTTCTTTGTCTCCTCTGAGTCCCGTGGTGGTGACTACGGATGCCAGCCTATCCGGTTGGGGTGCGTGGATACGGTCGGCTCAGGTTCAGGGGTTTTGGTCCCCTCGGGAGGTGAGTCGGTCATCGAATTGGCGTGAATTGAGAGCGGTCTTTCTGGCTCTGGTCCATTTCCAGGGGTCCCTGAGGGGGACGGCGGTTCTTATTCGGACGGACAACTTAGGGGGTCATTCTGACCCTGGCGGCCGGTGGCCGCCAGGGCCACCGACCACGGGAGCACCGCCAACAGGCTGGCGGTGCTCCCACGAGCATTCTGACCGCGGCGGTTCAGCCGCAGTCAGAAGCGTAAAGTCGGCGGTCTCCCGCCGACTTCCCGCTGCTCGGGGGAATCCTCCATGGCGGCGGAGCACGCTCCGCCGCCATGGGGATTCTAACACCCCTTACCGCCATCCTGTTCCTGGCGGGTCTCCCGCCAGGAACAGGATGGCGGTAGGGGGTGCCGCGGGGCCCCTGGGGGCCCCTGCAGTGCCCATGCCAATGGCATGGGCACTGCAGGGGCCCCCGTAAGAGGGCCCCACTGTGTATTTCAGTGTCTGCAATGCAGACACTGAAATACGCGACGGGTGCAAACTGCACCCGTCGCACCCCTGCAACTATGCCGGCTCAATTCTGAGCCGGCGTCCTCGTTGCAGGGGCATTTCCTCTGGGCCGGCGGGTGCTCTTTTGGAGAGCGCCCGCCGGCCCAGAGGAAATGTCTGAATGGCCGGTGCGGTCATTTGGCGGCGGTACCTTGGCGGACGGCCTCCGCCGTCCGCCAAGGTCTGAATCACCCCCTTAGTGGCCAAAGCTTATGTCAACCGGCAAGGAGGGACCAGGTCAAGGGCTCTGTTCAGTCTAGCCAGGGAGATTTTTGTGTGGGCTCAGGAGTGGGTTCCTTCTCTCAGGGCTACGTACATTCGGGGGGTGGTCAATGTTCGAGCGGATCTACTGAGCAGGGTGATTCCTTGGTCTCAACTTTTCTCCCTCCGGAAGTCTCTGTTTCTGCATCTGGTTCGGCTTTGGGGGCTTCCAGTGCTGGATGTCTTTGCGTCCGCAGAGAATGCGAAGTTGGATCACTTCTGCTCCCGGTTTCGGTGTCCCCAGGCCTGGGAGGTGGACGGGATGTCATGTCCTTGGCCGAGGGGTCTTTTGTATGCATTCCCTCCGTTTCAACTTCTCAGGGCTTTTCTGTTGAGAGTGAGGGATCTGGGATCCAGAGTTATCCTGATTGCACCTCTTTGGCCGCGAGCGAATTGGTTCCCGTTGTTAAGGCTGATGGCAGACGGGAGGATGTGGCCTCTGCCTCTTTGTCCATCTCCCCTGGAGTTTCCCTGCCTCCCAGTGGTGTCGTTGAGGAGGTTGCACTTGACGGCCTGGAAGTTGAACGACGGGGCTTGACGGGTCTGGGGGTTCCTGTAGCTTTGAGTTCTACATTATTGGCTTCCAGGCGGCGTTCCACTTTACTTTCCTATGGTAGACATTGGCGGGTTTTTTCTTCTTGGTGTTTGAATCATGAGTTGGATCCTACCTGCGCATCTATCTTTGAAGTGATGCAGTTCCTGCAGGACGGTGCACAATTGGGTTTGTCAGTAGCATCTCTAAGGGTACAGTAGGCGGCGATTCAGGCATTCAGAGGTCCGTGGCGTAATCTTCAGGATGATGGGCGCCTGATGCCTAGATTTTTTCAAGGTCTGGTTAATTTGTTTCCTCGCCCGGTACGTTCTTTTCCTTCCTGGGATCTTTCCTTGGTTTTGGATGTTTTGACGGAGGCCCCATTTGAACCATTGGGGGACTGTGATTTGCGCCATTTGTCTTTGAAGACGTTCTTTTTGGTAGCCATTACTTTGGCTCGTCGGTTAGGGGAATTGGAGGCATTGGCCTGTTCCTTTCCTTTTTGTAAGGTTTTTCCCGATCGGGTAGTTCTGGTTCCGGTGCCTTCCTTTATTCCGAAGATCAATACTTCATTCCATTCCCGTCAGGAGGTTATCCTTCCTTCATTTTGTCCAGATCCCTCCTCAAGGGAGGAGGTCCGTTTGCATTCATTGGATGTACGCAGGGCTTTATTGGAGTACCTGCGGATGGTGGCTCCTTTTCGTAAGGGGGATTCGCTTTTTGTTAATTTCGGTCCGGCACGTAAAGGTGAGAAACCTTCCACGGCTTCTTTGAGTTGGTGGGTTAGATCTTTGATTCTGTTGGCCTATTCCTTGAAAGGGGTGGGTCCTCCTCAAGGGATTCAGGGTCGGTCTACCAGAGGTATGGCGGCTACAGTGGCAGAGATTCAGGGGACTTCCGTGGTGGAAATTTGCAGGGCCGCCACTTGGGCTTCGCCTTTGACGTTTGTGCGTCATTATAGGCTAGCGGACTTGGGTAATTTGGAGTCGGTATTAGGTCACTGAGTCTTATCCTCTATGAGGTAATAGGGGTAGGATGTTTTGGTGTCCTTGGGGGCAGGATATGAATAAAGGATCTTGCAACTCACTGTCCGTCTCCTGTGTTTTTCTTGCTATGTCTCATTGGTTTAAAAGGAAGGCGAGGGAGGGACGGGAGGTAATGCTTCAATTTTCTTGCGATAATGGCATTACTCGTAGTCCTACTCCCTCGCCTTCCTTTTCCGTTCCCTCCCACCCTCCCGGTACGGACTGTCCGAGTTGCTGCTTGGTCTTGGTTTTTGTACAGGAGGGGATAAGGGTGGGGGGGGGGTTTAAAAGGGGAAGGGAGGGTCTAGGGGGGAGGCGGGAGGCCTCATTGGTTTAAAAGGAAGGCGAGGGAGTAGGACTAGGAGTAATGCCATTATCGCAAGAAAATGGAAGCATGACTAGAAAAGGTTCAATAATGAAAAACGTTTTGTATAAAAAAAGAAAAGTATCACATTTTCAATGTAAAGACCTTATTTGTCGGAAATGCCCCCTACTCCCTGCACACACCCACTCAAACCTTACAGTGTTCAACTAGAAAGCTATGTGCAGTATAAGGGCTGGTCTGCCAATTTGCAAAGACTGCTTTTTGTTCTCAGTCTGGCCCTGCCCTAAACTTGTCACAGGAAGCCTTCGTGGCAGAATGTTTTTTAAACAAACTGTAGCAACTTTCGATGCAAAGTCATTTTTGCAGTAGAACTTCAGCTATTCACTTCCATTCAGAGGCATAACCCAGGCCTGTTCTTACTCTGTGGTACAGAGAGGCCCCCAAGCCCTCAGGGGCCTCCAAACCCTTCAGAGGGACCGATTCCGACCATGGCTATTAAGATATGGGGGACTGTGGGGGCCCACTTCCATTCTGCAGAGGTGGGTGGATTTCATCATTTTACATTACGTCACTGCCTCTATATTCAGTTGTGCCAACACAATGTGTATAACTGACACTCCTGTATAGATCAATGCAAAGTATTTCAGGTCATTGGCTTGTATTATTGCCCGTAATTTGCACTTGGACTCATTCATAAAGAACACGACAAATCCATACGACCTGGGACATGAAACAACCCCCTTGTATTGCTGTGGAAATGCCTTTCTAATTCACTCAAACACTTCTGCCTGAACAATGAATGTTCTGTCTTTAGACAAAGGCACAGCCAAAGGAAACCAACAGGTGTCCTGGGCTTTAACACCACTTCATTGTGTCACCCCACAATGCTGAATACAAGCTGCACAATCACACCATTAAAGCTTCTTGTGCGAGGTGCCAAGCGTCTGTCCATAAAACAGCCTTTGTCAACGCCGGATTGTGCTGCCTTGGATTGATTTCAAAGGGATCCGGAGGTGTCTGGAGTGCTTTTTCTACGGGGGTTAATAACACAACTTGACAAAGATGTCATTTTCACACAAGGACATTTTGGTGACAGAAATAACTGGATGGAAACATAATGTTCTTCAGATATTATGTTACATTATTAAGAGTGGATATCAAAGACCTCGGTGCAAACTAGAAGAGAGCGCATCTGCATAAACCGAATCAGGCTTTGATCTGCGATGGAAACCTTGGAATCGTTTCCAAAGACCCAGATTACCTAAAGCGCTATGAAGCCACACTCATGACAAATTGTGCGCTAGAAAGATGATAATACCTTATCATCACTAAAATTCACAGAGCACTCCAATTGGTATGGGAGAAAAATCAAGCAGAATCTAGAGGTCTTGTTCTTTAACACTGTCCTAACATGTGAGGTGAGTCTTCACCCTCAAGACAAGCAATACATTTCCCCTCACAAAAATGTTTTTAAAGAAAAGACACTTTCACCCATCAGTCTTAGCTATAACGTCCCCCAGGCACACATCAGACATTGTTTTGCCTGTATATTTTACACGGTGTGCTTTACTAGTTCCCACTTTATGGAGCCAGCATTTCTTATTGCATATTACTTTGCTTCTTTTCTTGTGTATAAGATTCTTTTTAGGTTTTCTTTGCGTTTCTGAGGCCTTTTGCTGGTGGCTTCCTCCTGGAAATTACGATTTCGTAGCTGGTGAAAAGCTTTGCTGTGCCCACTTGCTTCAGGGCTGTGCTGACTGAGCTGGTTGCTATCCTGGTTCTTCCCTTCTAGGTTAGGCCCTTACACCTAATCTCAAGTGACAGCTATTGCATTTTGTGGGACTGCAAATATTGGGCGTTGCTTGGCACGGTGAGATGTCAGAATCAGCTGCAGAGTTTTTCTCTCCCACTGGGCATTCCTCATAGTTCTGGCACGCATACCTTGGATTAAGAAGTCTGAAGGTGACAAAGTCTCAAATGCCTTCCGTCCAGGACATTGAGCAGCCTGCTTCTATCATTACACCTTCTCCCTGTGCGTTAACGAGGCATTATTAATGCTCTAGATAGCACCTTCCATCACAGTTCTGCATCTGAGCCTGAGCTCATGCAGACTTCTACCAAGGATGTTGAAATTGATAAGAAGCTGTAGGATGGTGAGCCCTGTGGTATGTATGTGGTTGGCTCTGACTTGTTGGCTGGTCTACAGTACCTATGTAAAAACCTGGGCTTCTTTCTTTCTGTGGCGGATGAGGTACAGGAAGAATTCTTTGCCTGTTTCCTTTCATAGGAGATGAAATCCCGGCCTGTGCATAAGGATAACCATATTATACTGGATAAAGAATGGAGGATCATTGAAAACCTACCCTTTCCCAGTTTCTCTGCCACAAACTACCCGCTGGACAGGTTGAGGCAGAGATGACTTCTATCACCATGGTGGTTGCCCTGTTGGCAAGTGGTTCGTCTCAGTCTGCTCTTACTTCAGAAAGTGCAACTTTGGCTGAATTCATGCAGCAGAGGTTTTGTCTGCCCTTGAGGTGCTCCTTTCCGGCACCAGTATTTTTCTATGGTCTGGGACGTATGCACTTTTTACTCAATGATAATCAACTCCTATTTAAGGACTTACAAAAAGGTACAGATCCTGTCCCACTTCTGGCTTCATGGAAGAGTGAGTCCATTTTCTTTCAATCGTCATTTGTTACAAACTGTCCATGGTGTCTACGGATTCTGTAGCCTTCACTTCTTGGAGACCTCATGTGTACATGAGGACTTGGAAGGTTGACAGTGCTCCATATGCCTTTTCTTAGTACTGTGTTGTTTGAATGATTCTATAATCTACTGCCCTTTCAAAAAATTATTTGGAGGATCATAATAGTCTTCAACCATTTTGTCAGAATCCTCCATTGGTCTTAAGGCAACACATTTCTGATTGTGGCCAACAGTAACATTAACAGCAGCCTTTTCAAGGCAGAGCCAAAGTTTGGGAGACGCACTCTGGACTCAGTTTTCTCTTATCTCCTCTGTCTTACCTACGCGAGCAAGTAATGACTCCCCACCCATGTCTTTCACACTTTTGGAAATCCAGTGTGTACCTTGCTTATTCACTTCCTAGATCGGTGGAGTTTGTTGGTACCTGATCAATGTGTCCTTGCAATTCTAGAACTGGTCAGTGCATAGAGTTCTCTTGCTGGCCAGGTCAGGGCTGTTTCTGGCCCACTCCTCTGCTACATTTTGTGGTAATAAAGATCTAGTCCCCTGTGAGGTATTCAGTCACTGCTTTCCTTGCATTTTGACTGGCCTATACCTACGGGGGAGGCAGGAGAGGATATGCAATCTACCCTAATTCTGGTGGGCTGGTTTCACCCTCATCTGAACCAGAAGCTTCTGAACCAGTACTTACTTCATTGTCCTTCCCAGTTGAGAACCTATCAAGGCATCTGAGCTTTGATTTACCCTCGACTTTCTGTTGTTGAGAAACCTGAAGAAACCTAGTACGATGTCCTGATACACTGCAGCCATCAGCAGTTTGAGGTTTGCTTTAGGATCACTACTAGTTGCAGGCGTTTTTTATTGGGTTAGAATCTACCTTCAGTCTTCACTGAGGGTCCTGCTGCTCTGCTTTTGGCTATACTGTGGAGTGGTGTGTTTCCTTAACTGGATGCCTGTGCAATTGGTGTGCCTTCTTTTTTAAAGATTGTGAAAAATACTTGGATTACGTGCCAGATGGTCCACGGCTTGAGGTGGTTTCCAAGGCTTCACATGGTTTCCAGATAATTGCAGAGACATTCCATCATCTGACATTGCACAACCAAATATTAATTAGGGCTCAGTTGCTAGAAGACGTGGGGAAGATGTTTTTGACCTTCACACTGGTGGTCCACTTTTAGTTGCATATGTCCTTACAGTTAGCAATGGAGAATTTATTCCAGGGAAAGTCACTGGAACTTCCTGTTCCCTTGGTCCTGATTACCAATTACAGTCAGTTAGATGAGGAAGAGGGACTTTATGGAAAATTTCAACACGTGTCATTGTTCTTTGTAGGTGGGCCAGACATCTAATTGACAGGAAATGATTACCAATTCTGGAGTTGTTTGATTCTTCTGAAGCAGCTGCAGAATGATCACTGCACGGTCTAGACAAAACTCAGCTATTATGGGGGAACAAGATCCCTCTGTTCATTCAGGGTCTTTTGGTTCATTGGACATCAGGTATCCTCTATACAAATGTCAGCCTAACACACTCTTTATTCATTTCAAACACCTAGGCCCTGTACATGCACTACATACACAGGCACGTGGCTGCCTGATCTGAACTTTGCTGGGCTGAAGATTTCTCAACCCTGTGGGCCTGACTTCCTCCGCCCAGCAAAGCATTTAGAGGTCCTCATCCTCAAGGGGCATGTCACAGGTAGACTTTGACCTGAGTGCATCAGTTTTAAGCCCTGAGGTGCCCAGGGCTGACTATCCTTCAGTGATGCTTCATCACAGAATGGTGTGGGGTCAGCAGGCTCACATACCCAGTCGCAATCTGTGAGAAGCAAGGGACTGCCGCCTTCTCTCATTAGCTGTCCCATGAAAGAATGCTGCAGCCCCAATCCTCCAGGAACCACAGAGGCTTTCCTCCTGCCACCCAAGATCACCAGTGTGGCCTCATACGTTTTTTGTTTGATGTGTGGTGCATGTGTCTATGCATGAATGCATGTGTATTTGTGCATGTGTGCTGTGGAAGGGTGTGCGTATGTGTATGTGCTTGTGAATGCTGGGTGTATGTGTGCTCTTGTAAATGGATGGGTATGAGTGAATGTGCATGTAGATGGTTGAGTGTGAGTATATGTGTGTGAGTGTGGCCCCCTGCTGGAATTACCGGCCACCACTGTGAGCTTACATACACATGTATGTGTGTGTCTGTGCTGAAACCAGAAAGAGATGAAAAGGGAGAGTATGATCACCTGGTTTTGATAACACCAAACAGAACAATAACCAGTTTTGTTTTATACTACACAATTTGATATCACAGAGCTACACATGCTTATTTTACCCACGTTTCAACTTGAGGTACCAGGAGATAAAGTTATCTGCTCTGAATAGCAGCATTTTGGATGCAATTCCAAAGCAAAGTTTGAAGATAAGGAAATTAGCTACTGGAACAGATAAAAATACAACTTAGAGCTCAGTCAAGGTTTAGCATTTATGTATCTCTGTCTCATGATTCATGACTTTCTGTCTTGCTTTTAGTGCTTTTTCTCGTGGGGTCTGAGTAGACTCTGCCTGTGCTAGTATTCACAGTTTTTTCTGACTATTCCCTGAATTTTCCAATGTCATGCATTCCCTGACCTGGTGTGTGTTCTTTCTCACATAGAAAGTGTCCCAGTCACACAGCATGTGCGTTGTATGAGCACGTGTGTATCTTAAGTGACCGTGTTCCTGCATACGAGTCTACCTGTCCCAGAGACCACGATGTGCTGCTGGTGTAACATAGCTCTCTTATATTATGTGCCCTTGTTCTAGTGCACATGACTCTTTATTCTAGTGTAAGTGAATTCGCTTTCCTGGTATGCGTGTGTTCCTATCCCCATTTTCAATACCTTGTTTCCGTGTGAATGTTGTCTCTTCCCTACTGAGAGTGTGCGTCTCTTGTGTAAGCCCCATTGTAGAGATGAGTGTAATCGTAAAGCCCTCGTCTGCGGATGAAGAGGAGAATGCTTGGAACATCTGGAAAGATTAAGTTAACATTAACCCGAGAATCAGGACTTCCATGTGTTGTGATCTGAGGTGATCAATGCCCCGCATGGGATCAATGGCTGGTACAAGGAAAGTCACTTCCGAGGGGAAAACTGTTGTCTTCTTCGTAAGAGGTCTTCTTTGGAAAGATGATCATGGCCTACATAATGGGAAGGCTCATGCAATTACGAGTTTGCAAAAAATGTACTATCAACGAGTGTACTAGTAGTCTAGGATATTAAAGGTCCCACAGTGGATGCCACTAAATTCCTTGGTAACTTTTTAAAGCTTCACATGGAAATCTGGTCCTGCATAAATTTTTTCTTATTGAATATCTAATACAATTTGCCATAATATGGCTACATATCAGAGGAGCATACACACATGTTCAAAACAATAAGACAACCCTTCGGTAGTAAGTGTGACCGTGCGTTTTTCCGTGGCTTTGTAGTTCACTTTGGTGGGTACAAAATTGACATTAATCCGCCACTATCAAAAGATCGAAAGGGGATGTGTTTAATTAATCTCCGAATAATCTGAACCGCACTTTCTCCTATTAAGTCCCCAAACGCTCCAATAAAGGTTCTCAAATTGTTGGCTCGTTTAGGCCACTCTGGCTTTATTGATATGTTTCTCTGTTGATGAACCGGCTCTTGAGGCTACATTATTCCCTAGTGGAGAAATAATTGAAGATCTGTCCTACTCACGCTTTTAATACAAATCTGTCTGAGCACATTTATGATGTTCTTGGAGTGTCACTTTTAGGGAACATTAATATTTATCAACTGTTACTCTAAAACAACCCAAGTCGTGGAGACCATTCCCTGTCTTACTTATAAGGCCGATAAGAGAAAGGTGACCTGCTCAAAAATTATTTTAAGACTCTTTAAATAAAATCAAATAGTAAAAATAATCCGACCACCAGAGTAAACGTAATTTTAACCGACTCATTTCTGTGACCCGAACAAGCCCTGCCATTGTACTTTTATGCATTATCCCTGGTATGTTTTAAAGTGAGTGTCATATTTATACATTACAATATATGTCATATATGGATGACTCACAATAAAAACTTGATGATAACTTGATCTATGGATGACTGATTTTTCGGATCAGTTTCACGAGACTTAACATATTCTTCGGGACACATTCGCTAATATTTGACACAATGCAACACAGCATGACAACTTGCTGACTGCATCAAATGGAGAGAACAGGAATGCACCATATTTACTAATGTATGGCACATTCCTGTTCTCTCACTACACTGCTGCATTGACTGCTGCCTAGCACTAATGCAGGCACCCTTTCGCCATGGAGAAAGGGTGCATGTATTACAGATAGAATTGTTTTTGTGCAGGAAGGGACACCTTCCTGCACAAAAACAATCCTCAGGGCATTTCCTCCTTCTACATGGGCTGCAGAATGCAAAGGTCTTTCTCTAGAAAGAGTTTAAACTCATTGTATAGACTATGCCTGAGAAATCCACTTCCCCTTCCCTCAGTGAGGATATTCGTAAGTATGACTTTGACACAGAGCTTAAATCTACCCCAAAGAGGCTGTGGAAGCTATTTTCACAAAAAGGAAGAGAGAATCTCCCTCTGAGGATGATTTGTTCTCTCCCATTATCATTAAGAAAGGAAGTAAGGTCTCTAAAAATCTAGACATTTAATAAGGGAGGTTCCTAGAGTCGATATAGACCTGAGACAAGGTAGCCTAAGGGCTACAACAAACTATGGTATCCAGCGCGGCACAATTAACAGGAGCAACCATGTTGGTGCAATGGAACTAGGTGTCACTTGCAGCACAAGTAGAATGAATGGCACAAAAGATGGTAAATACTACCGCAATACACATACTGATGATTTAATGTATGACAGCGATTTAGAACAGGTGGATGAATATATATTTGATCCACAAGAGATTTTGGAAATTGACTTCCTAGATGAGAATTTCGAACAGTCTTTGACATCCAAGGCTTTCAAAGACCCATCGGGTGCAGATATGTTTAATTCTACCCTCATTCCTCATCCAAGAGGGTCAGACTGATGGCCTATGAACCACTTGAACGCATTCATTACATTTTGGATTTGTAATTCTCTAGATAGGGAGGCTCTTATTTGATGAGAGCTGAGTGCCCAAGACCATTCCTGCATAATAAATCAAGAATAACTCCAAACCTGGATCCAGAGTTAATGATCTTCCTGTTTAAATCAGGGTATGATTCTAGGAAAGGACTAGAGCGCTGCCTTGAGCAGTGCAAGGATAGAGTATTGGACATTCTGGGTCCGCTCTCCAGGATCTTAGATGTGGCTGAAGAGGCTTGCTTTAAATAAATCCCAGTAAAGTTGAACTACTTAGGGGTTGAAGCCAACAGGCTTCATGCCTGCTTGGAAATGCCAATGCTGGACTAATAGCCTAAGGAGAAGAGCCATCCTTATGAGGATAAATCCTAAATTGAGAAATCTAGCGAACAAGGAAACTCCAGGTGACCTGAATGGTCTACTTTTTGGTGAAAGTTCTGTTAAAACATTAGGCAAGTACATTTCCACGTTTACTGTCTTCAGAAGAATCTAATAAGCACCACATGTTCAATAATATAATTTTTGGAAGGGCTGACAGTCAGCTGGGGGTCGCAAAGGTCCCAATATTACTACCAAGATCAATGGGGCTATGGAAAGAGTTCCCTATCCAACATTGACTTCTTCCCACAGACAGGACAAACCTCTTGCTCCTGTGGCAACAGGGAAAGATCGCAAGGAGCTGGGGATCAAGGTAAGCTTCAAGGGGAAGACTACGATCCTCTGCTCAAAACTGGTTGGCCATAACAAAAGATTCCTGGGTGATGAAGACCATGAAAGGTTTCAAAATGAGATTTTGGGGCACTCCTTACCAAAGTTGTCAGCCAATAGAATTATCATTAGACCAGGAGATAATGATGCTAGAAGATACAAAAGTCACTCAAATGTTACACAAAGGAGCAATTACCAAAGTTATAGAGTCAGAGGAGGGTTTTATAAGTACTGTTTTCCTAGTCAAGAAAAAAGACAAAGGTAGTGACCTGTAATAAACTTAAAATAATTAAACACATTTTTAGTGTACAGGCATTTCAAGATGGAAAGAATCCAATGTCTTGTGGGGCATTTTAGAGGACAAAGACTGGATGGTGAAGTTGGATCTAAAAGACACCTACTTTACAACCCCTATGGGTGCAAGTTCTCAGAAATGTTTACAGTTCTGATGGAGAGCTATTCTGCACCAGTTCTTCTGTCTTCCCTTTGGTTTTTCATCAACTTCCTGGTGTTTCACCAAGGTGATGCACCCAGTAGTTGCTTTTTTGAGAAAGAAAGGAGTGCGTTTGATAATTTACCTAGACAATATACTACTGATGTCTCAAGAAGTACATGAAGTGGACAAGGGATCTCCTAGGGACTTTAGGGTTCTGTATCAATGTAGAGAAGTCAGTCTTCATTCCTACACAAAATGTAGAATTCCTGGGGTTTCAGGCGGATACCAATCTGGTCCATCTCTGTCTCCCTCAGAAGAAACTAACAAAAATCAAAAAGGAAGGAAGTCAAGTCCTAGCAAACAAAGTGGTGATCTTGAGGGATCTGGCAAGGGTGGTAGAACTTGTGTCATCCTTCATTCAGACTATTTCCCTGGGCCCGCTACATTACAGGGCTCTCCAGAGACTAAGGGCCATATGCAGTAACCGTTTTGCATGGCGCAAACTCCGAAAATCGCAGTTTGCGCCATGCAAAACGGCCACCGCGATACACATTCCCATTTTGCGAGTCGGTACCGACTCGCAAAATGGGAATGCGACTCGCAAATAGGAAGGGGTGTTCCCTTCCTATTTGTGACTCGCACCGCAATGCAGAATTGCTTTGTGACCGCGAAAGTGGTCGCAAAGCAATTCGCAGTTAGCATCCACTTGAAGTGGGTGCTAACTCATTCGCAAAATGGAAGGGGTCCCCATGGGCCCCTTCCCCTTTGTGAATGTCACTATAAATGTTTTTTCAGAGCAAAAAACTAAACCAAATGGTTTCATTTTTATTTTGTATTGCAACTCGTTTTCCTTTAAGGAAAACGGGCTGCAATTCAAAAAAAAAAAAACTGCTTTATTGAAAAAGCAGTCACAGACATGGAGGTCTGCTGTCTCCAGCAGGCCACCATCCCTGTGAGTACAGGGAATCTCAAGGGGGTCGCAAATTGCGACCCACCTCATTAATATTAATGCGGTTGGTCTTTGCGACCCCCTTGAGATTCGCAGAAGGTGTCTGAGACACCATTCTGCATACAATTTTGCGAATCGGAAATTGCAAGTCCAACCAACTCACAATTTCCGATTTGCAAAATCGCTTTTTGCTACATCTGGCCCTAAATACCTTATGTTTGAGTAAGGGCCTTTGGTATGCAGATGTAACTCCACTTTCCCAGGAGGCCTAAAAGGACTGAGAGTGGTGGCTGAACAACCGGAAGAGTTGGAACGGCAAGGCAATGTTCAGAAACACTTCAGAATTCACTGTAGAATCAGATGCAGGCAACCTTGGTTGGGGTGTGAGATTAGGAGAGATAGAAACTGGAGGGAAATGGTCAAAGAGGGAACAATCCTTACATGGAAATTGTTTGGAGATGTTAGCAGGTCTGAATGCTTTGATGAGTTTCCAAAAATGTTTAGCAAACAGTGTAGTGTTGATCTGGATGGACAATTTCATGGCTGTATCTTACATCAATCGTTCAAGAGGAGCGAGATCAAAACAACTTGTAGATCTAGCCAAAGAGATTTGATATTTTTGTTGGGAACAGAAAATTCTATTGAAAGCAAAGTTCATACCAGGTCAGCAGAACCAGAGAGCAGATTGGAACTCAAGGTTCTTGAGGGATACCAGCAATTGGAAATTGAACCCATTGTATTTTGAATAGAGTCAGAACTAAAGGGGTCCATTTCAGATAGATCTGTTAGCCGCCAAATTTACATTTCAGGTACAAAAGGTAGTACACTTGGAGACCAAACCCCACAGCATTAGCAGTGGATGCATTTGTGCAGATTTGGAAGGGAGAGAATGGTTATGCATTCCCTCCATTTGCTCTAATTCAGATAGTACTGTTAAAATTTCAAAGGAAACATTGCAACATTGTTCGAGTGACTCCCTTTTGTATTTCTCAGGTTTGTTTTTCTGGAGTACTGGAACTAGCAGTGGAAATTTCCCGTTTGATACCAGTGAGCCTGGGCCTTTTGGAAGGTCAGGACAGAGAGGAACATACTTTAGTGCTAGAAGGGCACATGAACCTTCTTGCCTGAAGGATTTCAGGGGATCTGGTAGAAACCCTGCACTTTTCGGAGAGGCTAAGAATCTATTGGATGAGTCATGGGCTCTAGGTACCAGGAAAAGATGCAGAGGAGTGTGTAGAATGTGGCATTGTTAGTGCATGTAAAGGAATTTGGACCCTGTGAAGGCTTCTACAGTAGAAGTAACAACTTGTCTCACTGAACTGTTCAAGTCAGGTCTGTCTTACAGAACGGTTAATTGTTACAGATCAGGTATTTCAGCGGGGCATCCCTTGGAAAATAATTTTGCTATTGGCTGTGACCATTTGGCCCACAGAATGATGAAGGGAATAAGGCTTGAACAGCCACCTAGGGCTCTTTATGACTCTTTATGGAACATCAGTCATGTTTTTGACCTTTTTATTTCCTGGCCAGATAATATGTATCTTTCACTGGAGCAAATATCATGGAAATTGGCAACCATGCTTTGTCTAATTTCTTTTAGAAGAGTCTCAGTTGTTAAGGCATCAGAGACCCACAATAGGTTTTACTCCCGAGATGGAGTCCATTTTAATATTTGGAAAATATTTGGAAAAGATGATTTCTGAGAACATTTTCTATCTTATTTTCAATGACTACAAGAAAGTGTATATTGAAAATTGTATGAGAGTTTAAGGATGAAGGAAATTAGTCCAGATGGCAAAGAACAATTATTAATACCTAATAAACCTTATAAGGCAATAGCAAAAGCTACAATTTCACGGTGAGTAAGAGTAGTGATGTCTGAAGCTGGAATTGATTTGTCCTAGTTTGGAGTTCACTCCACTAGAGGTTCGATGGTTAGTAAGGTTTCTTTGAGCAGGTGGTAAACTTGCTGACATTCCAAAGGTGGCAAAGTGGTCAAGTGCTAGCACATTTGCAAAATTCTATCGTAGACAAGTGGAGCATGTGAACAGTATGGCAATGGAGAGCTTTAACCATGCATAATGGTAGCCTCCTGTCTTATAATAAAATGGTCATTCTCCAAATAACAGACAGAGAGAATCTTGATTTCATTAAAGACAAGGGAGGCTAACATACGTCCAACTACAATCAATTTGGTTACGATCAAACAGTATATAATATTGATTTGTTAATTGGTTTACTTTAACTATTTCATTAATTTGATAACTTTACAGATTGAGATGGTTGTTTATTTCACTGAATTTGTGGTACCACTTTGTCTTTCTTTCTTTCAGATATGTCTTTGCGATAAGAATGTTTTCCTATCAAGCAAGAAGAGTGTCTTATATTTCATTGTAGCCTAAAGAGAAATGTGCTTATGTTATATGGACTTACATTGTTTTGAAAATTCCAACCTGGAAAATTTGTTTATGATGTATTTGATGTTCCTTAAGGGGCTGCATGTTAGGGTGTTGGGACAGCAATAGAGGTTGCATGCATAATGTTAGCCTCCAGTGTCTTCAATGAAATCAAGGGCCTCATCACGAATCTGGCAATCCCAGAACTGCCAGACTCACGGTCGGACTGCAGCACTTCAGGCAGTCCGATTGTCACATTATGACCCTCAGACTCGTCGTCAGCCACGGCAGTGCTGAACTCAGTGCCACCGTGCTGATCACGATTCCTGTTTCCGCCAACTTTTCCATGGCGGTGACCCCGCCATGGAAAGGCTGGTGAAAACACAGTGCAGGGAGTTACCAGGGGGCTAATGGCATGGGCAATGCTAGGTCACCCCCCAGACAGCACCCTCAGAATGAGCACTGTCTGCTTTGCAGATAGTGTGCATTCCAAGGGTGCTGTTGCGCTACAATATTCTCCTCTGCTCCCCGAACATAGTGATGTTCCAGTAGGGCTGACCAGCAGGAACATCGTATAACTATGTTCCCGCTGGTCAGCCCACTGGGAATATTGTAAAATGTCAGGGGTGATGCAGCCGGGTTGACAGCTGCGTCATCTCCCGAGTTTGGGGGTCAGCTCGCCCAACCGCCAAACACATAATGAGCCCCCAGATTCTCTATGTTTGTTAATTGGAGAATCACCATTCCCTGCTATTATTATTGTTTATCCTTATTCTAAAATGTAGGGTCATTGTGGTAGAGAGAACCCTGTAAACGTTATATTCTCTGATTTTTCTAAGCTATCAAACAAGATCCAAATGATGACCTTATATATAAAAATTATAAAACTGAATCATGTTCACATTCTTTCTTAGTGGCATAGATATCAAGCACACCACAGACTACATTGAAATAGGGCTCAGAATGAGTTGTTCCTAAGAACATTTTATATTGTCAGTAAAATCGCTCCAAGAAACAAAAATAAGATTTCATGGTTTTTACGATATTGGAAGACAGTGGGAGTATCTCATGTTACCTCAAACAATCCTGACCCTCTGAAGCATCATTGTTTCCATATTCATACTTCATGGGAGGGAAGAGCACAGGTTTAAATTAAAAGGGTAACTGTACTGCAATAAATCTCCCTCAGAAGCACTGTATCTCCAGTTTTGCAAGCAGGTAATGTGTATGGACAGAAACAGTTTACCAATTGACATTTGAAGTCTTACTTAGCCCACCTGCTTTACATGTAAATAAATATATATACATATATATTTTTTAAATTAGGTTTACTATGTATCATTATAGTTGTACTATATTTTAGTTCCAGCCCTTGCTACTCATCCAGCTACATTTGGAGAGTCTGGGAGCTAAGTAATTACTGCCTAAATATATGAGATAGCAGTACCCAAAAAGTGTACTGGAAAGTAACCACTAACCACTGACCTCAGGAAAATGCACACAGTACTTCAGTAAACATTTAAGAACAAGTGATCTCCACTCACACAGGGGTTGTAACTAAAGAAAATCAAGCTGCATCTCTAACATATTGGACCCTAGCCTTTAGTCCATTGCTTCTACATGCACCTTGTCAAAACACACAAGGCTCTGAGGTCATAAAAAGGTGATCATAATCATTTATTCTTTGCAAAACGCAACATTGAGACCAAGTATTGGTGCGCAAAACTAGAATACACACCTATGTATAATATTTGTTAATACTGCCCTAAAAACAATAATTGTGTGATATTGTTGGAGGACTTAACATGTACAAGTAATGCTTTGAAAGGAAGGTAAAAAAAAGTTGTGCGGAATTTTAACCAGTGGCGGCTCCTCCACTATGGCGGAGGAGTGTCACCCCCCTCACTCGAGCCAGCAGCAGCAGCAGCTGCAAACCTTTTACTACAGAACAATAATAAACTCTATTTATTATCAATTTGTAGTAAAAGGGATGGGACACTGTGGATTGAAAGCTATGGAGGGGAGTGCACAGAGCACTCCCCTTAGTGTGCATGTATTTTTGCCCGGCTGTTACGGGCCAGCCAAACACACATGCGCAGTGTGCTCTCTCGAGCCCAGCACTGTGTTGCTGGGCAGGAGAAAGCAGGCACTGGCTCCCAGTCTGCCTGTGAGCACCCTGGCTGAGTGCTCTCAGCCAATCCTAATGCTGCTCTGAACAGCAGGATTGAGCAGGATTGGCTGCAGGGCAGGCTGGGAGCCTGTGCCTGCAGCCTGCAGGAGAGGAGCGGCGTGGTGGTGGCAACAGCGACGGCGAGTGAAGGTAAGTGTATATTTGTGAAATTAATTTTCCCCTCCTTCCCCCCCTTCTGCACGCACCACTCCATCCCACCCCTTCAAAGCCCTGTGAGCTGCTCCTAATCGTAACATGCCCAACGTTCCTTGCTAATGTGGAGACCACTGGCTAAGTGGATGTAACAATAAAGGAGTGATAGAGAAATATTAGAGAGCAATAGATAGACATTAAAATTAACAGAAGATGAGACTCGAGTACCATTGTGAATAGAGACTACAGGCATTGCATCTGTGGTGGATTGTGCACCTTCAGGGCTCCTAAGCAAAATTAGAAAGCCTGAGTTGTAATAATTATTATCACACAAGCAAAATACAATAGCAGTTCGACCTTAGGGTGTGATGGATCCACCTGCACTCGTTTAAGTTCCATTTTAATTATTCCAAAAGTGAATGATAGCCAGTAATTTATTAGCGGCTAAACAAAAAAATGCTGACCCTCATTGTGAGCGAAGGACTAGCAGCAGCCTTAACAAGTGAATGTGTCTGCAGGCTGGTGTTCGTGAGAGTTCGTGAGAGTGCAAGTGAGTGTGAGTATAAACCTGAGTGAGTGCATGTTAGTGTGCATTAGTCAGTGAGAGGGTGCAGTGTGTAGGTGAGTGTGCAATATTTGTGAGTCTGCTGCTGGCACTAGGCGATTGAAGTTAAGTATTTGCATATGGGGCATCCATGGTAAAATGCTGGCACTGGTACACTAGAAATTAATGTTGGTGAAGGGCCTTCTGTAACAAAAAGCTCGCAAACTCGATGCAATTCTTGACATGAGAAAGGACAACCAAGGCATAGGAAGTGAAGGTACAGGTAACAGTGACAAAGTGCTGGTCCTGCCAAATTAGAGATAATGGTGCTCATTTTGACTTTGGCAGGGCAGAGCGCTGACAGCCATGCTGGTGGCCGCCAAAAGACCTCCAGCGCGGCGGTCCTCACACAGCCATATCACGACTGCTGGTGGCTTTCTGCCATTTTCCAGGTAGCAAACCACCAGCATTCATATTGGTGGTCAGCGGTCTAGTGGCGGTTGCACTGCCGACACTACCAACAAAACACAGCCTACTGTATTTCAATTAAAAAAACAGCGTAGCGTTGTTGTGTTTCTGGGGCGCTGGTGGCCGTGCAAGAGCCAGGACCCGTTCCCTTCCAGACAACCACCTAGATGACCAGGTAAGGTGACTGTCGAAAAGGGGAGAGGGGGAGGGAGGGTGTTGTGTGTGTGTGTGCGCACGCAAGTTTAAGGGTGTTATGAGTGTGAGTGAGTGAGTTTCAGGGTGTGCATGTGGGTGCGTGTGTGTGCGGGTAATGGTGTTGTGAGTGAGTGAGTGTCAGGGTGTGCATTTGGGTGCGTGCATGTATGCGGGGATAAGTAGAGGGTGCGGGGGTGGGTGGGTTACTATGGTGAGCGGGGTGGGGGTGAGAATGTTGTAAGGGAAGGAGGGTTGGGAGGCTCTTGAATGTAGGGAGGTGGGGGAGTCGTCTACCAGTGACAGGAATGCAAATTCCTGTCAGCAGTAGCCTTTTCGCCAGGGTTTTCATGCCCGGGCCTCGGCCACAAAAACCCTGGCAGAAAGGGAACACCTAATACCGCCGGCAGACTTAGGTGGGCCGCCAGGTTGGAGATGCTTATCTCTGGCCCATCGGTCCGACTGCCATGGCAGTAGGAATGGAAAAATGGAGATTTGGCACAGGCCAAACCGCCACACTCATAATAAGGCGGTCCACACCGCCGGCCCATCGGCGGTGGGACCGCCACCACGAGTCTGTTGGTCTCTAGACCGCCAGACTCGCAGTGAGGGCCAATGTTTGGTGTATGGGTCACCCATGATATATGGAAGGTGTCAATGGAAAGATTGTGGCATTGGCATATTGCTTGTAATTCTCGAAATAATGGGGCTCCTACTTACTCTGGGAGGCACCCATGACAAAATGGTGGCCCTGGCACAATGAAGGCAATTATTGACAAGTTGGGGGGGGTCTCCTGCTGCATATTCTGAACAAGTTGGGTAAATCGTAGGAAATGTCAGGCTTAATTGGGTTAGCACATCATGAAATTACTTGAATATTTGATAAGTGCCCTTTTGGAGACTAAGCCTTTCAAAATCTTCCTGTAAGACCATCTTTGGTGGGGAGATTTGTGTTTCTTACTTCTTTGAGAGAATTTTACTCATTGAACACAGAACACCCCTGAAATAACTATGCTTGAGTTATGAAGGAGAATGGACATCAATGATGTCTTTACCTTTTGTTTCTAATTTCTCACACTTATTCAGCACTCAAAGCCAGAGGTCAAATGTCAGGCTAATCTTACAAATTAGTACTCATGTTTTTTAACAAGGAGATTGGTGTTTACTTTTCTTTCTCTGCAAAGTATGAGGATTTTGTAAAGTGAACTATATAATAATCTTGCTAGCTCGAAAGGAAAGGCTGTAGGATGTCGGCTTTTGATGAGACAACAACATTTAATTTCCACACATTATTGTTCATGCAGTATATATATTTTTAGCTATAAAACTGCATGTCTGTGCAAAGTCATTCAATTCAAAATATAGATTTTCTCCAGCTTGGTGGACAGAACATCTGGGTTTTATTAAAGATACAGAGGTTAATATTATTGCAATCTCCTTTATATAAATCCAGATTCTTTTGTCCACCCAGCTGGGGACAATCTATATTTTACATCAAGACCGGAGGCTAACATTATTGCAAATTCAAAGCTTCTCTAAAACACAAGAAACAGCATTATTTACAGGTTTAAAATAAAAACTTAAAATAAAACTTCCTAAAGACTCCATCATTTGACCAATCTGCACATCTCAAAATAACTTGCAACACACCTCTCAACATAAAAGCTTTTGAAGCAGAAGCACTGCTCACAGAATGAGCCCTAAACAAACTGACATCCACACCTGCATTCTTCATAATCACTTTCACCCAACGAGCAAAAGTAGACACAGGCGCAGCTTTATATGGATGTCTAAAATAAATGAATGACTGTTTCTCTGCCAATCTGAACTGAGAAGTCCTTTTTTCATATCCCTTCACACAACAAGCTATACACAACTTGTCATACTCATCGAAATACGGATACAAGATTGTCTTGGAGTTTGTTTTCATCCTTTTATTCAAATAAAAGCATACACCTTCAGGACTAGAAATTCTGGAACTAATACCCAATGCCCTTACATCAGACACTCTTCTGAAGAACAATAAGCACAACAATATGGTCAACTTTTCAGACAAATCTCTCAAACTCAAATCTGCATTAGTTCTCAAAGACTGCAGATAATTGAGTACCTTTGTAACATCCCAAACAGAGCTGTATCTCGAGACTGGTGGTTTTGAAATACCTACACTTCACATCACTGACCAACGCTATACCATCCAATAAATTATGTCCTGCAGCAATTGCAGATCTATGAACATTTATGGTCCTGTAAGACAAGTTTGTCTGAAACAGATGTGACAAATAATTAACAGCCTCTACTACATCCACTGAAAAGGTATCAAAATCCCTTTCCAAACACCAGCATACCCACTTCTGTCATGCCATTCTATATATTGTTTTTGTTCCTGGAGCACAAGATTTGCTAATAAGACCAGTAGCCTCTTTTGAAAGTCCTGGTATCTCCCAGACTCTCCTGAAATGTCCCATGCAACCAACCTCAACTGATCCTCTACTACCAAATCATTATTCCTCAGTTCTGACCCTGACTCATACAATAATCCCAAAAGATTTTTGCAAAATCCGCAAAATCGTTTGATTGTGGACCTCCCATTTTGTTCACACAACTCACCTCCAACACATTGTACTTGTTCAAGATTGCTGAACACTGCATCCTGCTCTTTGTAAAACTCTTCATGGCAAAGGATCCTTCTAACAATTCTACACAATTGATATGCATTTTCTTTTCCTCCTCTATCCAATAACCACCTGTTGAAGTGCTCCCATCCTGCCAAACACACATCTCACTCTATGATCAAATCTGGGCTCTCTCCAAAGATAGCTCTCCCATTCCAGGCCTCCATATTCCTTAACCACCACACAAGCTCCTCTTTTGCATCCTCTGAAAATACAATCTTTTCTGAAGATCTCATACCACTTCTAAATTGTTTGGCCTTCAACCTCTGAAGCGCCTAATAGTTTAGAGGTCCTGGAAAAATAGCTTGAATCTTGGAAGATAACAATCCTACTACTCTTGCTAACATTCTTAAAGAAAGAATCTCCAAACTTAACACTTCCCGCATCTCTTTCCTTATTTTCTTTAATTTTTCCTTGGGAAGTTTCAACTGATTTTGAATAGTATCCACCAAAAACCTGAAAAACTGGGTCTCTTGGCCTGGAACCAGGCACGACATTTGTCTTGTCACACCAAAACCAAAATCCTTTAACAACCGCACAGCCAGGTTCATGCAATCTTCTACCCTCAACCCGTCCTGATCCATTATCAAAATGTCATCCAAATAAATTATCTGACAAACACCTTTTTCCCTCAAATACGCCGTTATAGGTCAGAGAACCCTTTGTAAAACACCATGGTGCGGAAGATAGTCCGAATGGAAGACATATAAACTTCTACCTCTTTCCTGCCCAACTGAACTGAAGGAATCTTTGATGCAGTTCCTAAACTGGTACTGTCAAATATGAATCCTTCAGATCCAGATGTGTCAAACAGCCCCCTGTCTGCAAAACATCTCTCAACATATGCATTCATTCCATCTTGAAATGATGGTGCTCTACCCAATCGTTCAGGTTTCTCAGGTTTATTACTGGCTTCATACCTTTGTCTTTCTTTTCCACTAAACGGATGTTGCTTAGGAACCCATCCAAGTATGATATTACCTCTGCAATTGCTCCTTCCCTCTCCAACTCTCTTACTTCCTCATCTACCAACCCTGACAATTCTGTGCTGAATTTTATCACCTCCGGAATTTGTTCCTGAACCAGATCTTCCACAAAATCTATATGATAGCCTAAAACCATCTCTAGTAACCAAGGATCTTTTGTAATGAGTCAATTTATGATAAAATTGGGCAAGTCTGCCACCCAATCTTGCATGGATAACACAAAGGATTTACTTACCTGTTTACTGGGTTTGTCAGTCTCCATGGCTACATCTAGACCTTGTTCTCTGTCTTTCTGGGTAGATATTTCCCAGCTGATAGGAGGTCTGCAACTGGTAGAGTTTATAGCCTTGTGAAAATGATGATCTCCTGATACCCTCTTTTATAAAAGAGTCACCAAAAAGCATTCCATTTACCCCTGGCCATGATTCACTTATCGCCAGTTCCACCAGTTTTGGGTCTATCTTTAATAAAATTATTTTCCTTCTCCCCACCAAGATAGCTGTATTGGCATTCCCAAAAAGGCATACTGCCCTATGGACCCACTCTATCAATTCCTCCACATCTAGAGGTTTCTTAGGGCCAGATGTAGCAAACTTTTGCAAGTCGCAAATGGCCCGAATCGCAATTTGCGACCCCGCAAAATCGGAAATGAGATGTAAAAATCCCATTTCTGACTCGCAAAATGCGCCGCAAGCCATTACCGAATCGCAAAAATAGCGACCCCATTTTGCGCCCCGCTAACAGGAAGTCGCAATTTGCGAGTCGCAAACAAAATGCAATAACCACTCGCAAATTGCGACTAGTCGCAAAAAGCCCATTTTGCACTTCCAAATTACCACTAACTCAGAGCAGGTGGTAACCAGAACCAAAGTATAAAAGGAGACCCAGAAGGCATCTGGGTTACTCAAGATGGTGGAGATATATGTGATAGGAATGAGGAGGAGAGCCCACGCCGCACAGCAGAGGAGGAGGAGGAGCCAGAGACAGGAGAAGATATACAGAACCAGACAGACACTTTTCCAACAAACTGAGGAGGAGATTTATGATAAATATAGACTCAGCAGTGCAGCAATACTAGATTTAATAGATTTACTCAATCCGCAGCTACAACGCCAGACTGTGCGCGGCTGCGCCATCCCTACGCATGTGCAAGTGCTATGCTCACTGCACCTCTTAGCCTCGGGTAGCTATCAGGGGGTCATTGCTGTGGCAGGTGGTGTATCCCAAAGTTCACTCTCACGGTTCTTTAGGGCATTCCTAGATGCCTTACTCACACACATGTCCAGATACATATACCTACCCAGGAATGAGGCAGAAATCAACAGCACCAAGTTGGAATTCTACAGGATTGCCAACTTCCCCCATGTCATAGGGTGTGTGGACGAGACACATATACAAATATGCCCTCCTGCAAACCTGGAATACCTTTTCCGCAATTGGAAGTGTACCCACTCACTGAACATCCAGGTGGTATGTGACACCCATTATGTTATGACTGACATGGTTGCCAAATTTCCAGGGAGTACACATGACTCCTACATTTTCAGGCACAGTGGGATACGCCAACGCCTAGAATGTGGGGAGTTTGGAGACGGATACCTCCTAGGTATAGCTGAATACACCTTGCAGACATACACACAGGTCAATGTGGAAACCATTTATGCACAGCTAACATTGTACATTTTGTGCCAAACAGGTGACAGTGCATATGCACTACGACCATGGATACTTACCCCGTACTTAACACCCAGCAATGAGACAGAGAGGCGATACAACAGTGCACATAGGATGACCAGAAATATCATAGAAAGGACCTTTGGACTGCTGAAGGCAAGATTCCGATGCCTCCACAGAAGTGGAGGTGCCCTCCAGTATACCCCAATAACAGCTTTCAAGATCGTTGGCGCATGCGCTATCCTGCACAACATTGCCACCAGACGTGGGCTACCTCTCACCCCAGAAGACCCAGATTCAGAGGATGAAGAGCAAGAGCTACCAAATCGCCATCATGGGGAAAGAAGCATTGCAAATCAAGGCAGACTGAGACGGGACCACATTGCAAACCAATACTTTGGAAGGTATGTGCTAACTGTAACCACACTCACTAATGTCACACACAAAGAGTCCAGGTGTGAAGTGAAACTAACAAGTGATTTAATTTGTGCACCAAAAAAAACTATATACATTGAGAACAGTTCTGGGGCTGCAAAAGTCCACCTGGCATGAGGACACATTGACCTCATGTGCCTCTACCCCAGGACAGTGTGGAGCTCATATTCTATGCCAGCCTCGGCCAGCATGGCTGGTACCTGGTGTGTCAGCAGTGCCCTGCCTTGCGCTTCCACTGCGCAGCACCCTGGTGTCACTGGCTGAGACACTGCTGATGGTGGAGCCCTCCTCGCTATCCTGCGGCGTGTCAGCCGCGCCCCTAGCCACCTGCCGTGCCTCCATGATATCTACGGTGTGGCTGAGACGTCCCAGTCCACGTGCCACATCACTGACAAAGTGGCCCATGTCTACTTGGAGGCTGACCGTGCGCCTTGAAAGGCCAGTAGTGTTCACAGCCAGCCTGACAATGGAGGCAGACGTTCGGTCCAGCCGGTGCATTAGCTGCCTGTCACGACGCCTTGCACCCTCTCTCTCAGTTATGAGTTCTGCCACCAGTTGTCTCATGGAGAGTGCAAGGTTGCCGACATGTGTGCTAAGTTGTTGCAGCTCTGTGTGTACCAGCTGCATACCACTGCTTTGGTTTTGCTCCATGCGCTGCATTGCCCCTGATATTCTCCGTATCTCCTGTGTTTGCAGGCACTGACCCCGTAGGAGTGCGGCCTCGGCGTGCGACATGGAGGCGTCCCCTGACTCAGCCTGCGGCTCTGGTGGTACATTTACACTTCGCCTGCAACGCAGTGGAGGCTTCGTGTCATCTACAGTGGCACTGTGGCTGGGACCAGGTGCTGGCTCACTCACCAGTATGGCAACTGGTGCATCATGAGGGGACTGTGTGTTGGTGGTGCAGGTCTCTGTGGTGGCTGGTCCTGACTCCTCTGCAAGCTGGTGGCTGACCTGTGGCCCCTGGATGCTTTGGTTGGCGGTGGTGTCGTGTGGGAGACCTGTGGGACATAGGGAACACACTGTCAGTATCTACCATCTGTTATCAACTTCCTAATAAACTGTTGCCTATCAACTGCCTACTTGACTACATTGCCCATAATGCACCATTCTGTTTGTTGCTACTCTGAAATGGAGCTATTTTGGTTGTGCATGCTACTGTGTACAAGGTGGGTGGGGGTATGGCATATTTGGGTGTACATGCATGTCTCATGGTACTCACCGGTTGATGGTCCTGGCTCTGAAGTATCCAGCTCTCCCATCCCGCACACTGCCTCTGGCTCCAGGGTCTCCTCAACTCTTTCCTCCAGGGGTGTGGGTGGTGGTATTGTGGACGGTCCCCCTCCAGTGCCCCTCATCTCCCGGAGCCGGTCTGCCACCCTCTCCTTGGTCCGTGAGCGTAGGTCATACCACCGTTTCTTTAACTCTTATATGCTCTGGTGGCTGACACCCAGGGAGTTCACCTTGTCTTGGATGTCCGTCCAGATTCTTCTCTTCTCCACCTCTGGCACACTGAGGGCTGGCCTCCCAAAAAGTTGTTCATGGTGATGGCAGCACTCCTCTGTCAGCACCTCCAGCTCTTTCTCTGCAAATTTCAGTTTGCGCTTCCTTGGTGTCTCAGCCATGGTAGCTGCTGTTCTCTCACTTTGCAGTTCAGCAGTTTAAAATGGGTGTGGTTCTCCCTCCTCCCAGGTGTATTTGTAAACTTCCTGGCTGTGATGTCATCATCAAGAGCCAGGAAATGTTTTCCAGAGTGTTCTGCTGCACCTGCATTCAATTTCCAGCACAGTCGCAATTTGCAACACCCACTCGCAAATTGCATGTTCGTTTTTAGCGCGGTCGCAAAAAGCGACCTCGCAAACAGCGGGCTCACAATCTGCAGTGCAACTTCATTTGCGAGTCGCAAATTGAAGTCGCTTTTTCTTCTTGGATACCATTTAGCGAAAATTTTCCTACCTACATCTGGCCCTTGGTCACATAGGCATTCTCTGCCATAATAAAAAAAAATGTTAGTGGGCCTGTGAGACTCAGAAGTCGATCTTGATACATTCTAAGACCCTTGTGCAAACCTTTCCTTGGATCTCAACCATTTGTTCCTCAGAAAAGCCAATATCTTTGAGTCCAAATCTGGTGTAGCCGTGATTTGTTAGCTAAATTGGGTCTAGGACACTCTGAATGTAACCTCATTGTCACATCTTTAGGGAACTGCTTTGGAAGCCAAGTCTCAATGTATTCCGCGACATGCGGTGCTGGGATACACTCAGGGAAAAGTGGATGTTTAATCAACATAGGATTGAACATGTAATCACCCAACGGATCTATAGGAGATCCTGGCAAATCCCCTTTGACATCAATATTAGGTCCTGACCTTTGTGACAAACCTGCTTCCCCTTCCTCCGAATCAAAAGCTGACGAACAGCTTAATTCCATTTCTGCACTGCCTGATGAATGATCACAGAATCAGAAGAACAGATGAATGTTTATGTACTCTTTTATGTTTTTTCATTATTCTTTCTGGATCCTTTCTCTGGTCCCCTTGTGTGTCCTCCACACCACCTTGTTTTGTGAGACCACAAAAACCCAAGTTTGTTTCTAAGGACTGATTTATTTTGGAATACTTTGATCTGTTTCTAAATGTTTTCTTTTCCTGCTCACTTTTCCCCGCCTTAGCTGGCCAATCACTAGTAGACCAAAACCTCTCCTCCTGACTTGTCACTCCTTTTTCTTTTAATAAATCATCAATCTTTTTCTCCAGTTTATTATCAAACTTAGTATTACATTTATTTAGTAAATTACATATCTTTTCCTCAAGCAAAGAATCCATTTATCCCATGCGATTAGAATCTGACACCTGTTCAAATCCTAAATTCTATTTACGATCAACCAATAAACACACAAACTACCACTAAGCTACCAAATTGTAAGTAATAAAACTGCAATGAATAACACTAATCCAAATTCAAGTGTTGCCCCCTACTGTAAACCACTCCTCAGATCACCAACAGTCTTCTCAGGAATGAAAGACAGGTTCAATTGAACTGTAAAATTTTAAATAAACTAAACACACAAATTACATCTACCAAACTGAATCCTTCTAAAACACCCAAAATGTCTGCCACATACAGGTCAGCTTCCCTTTTGTCCTCCCTTTATTTTTACATTGGATCAAGATCCTCACTCTCTGAACCCTTAAGCGTAAGAGAAATCTTACAGGTGGGGGGCCGCAGTAAGACCAGTCATATCTCAAACAGACAGACATTTACTCACTCAACATATAGCTGACCGTGCAAAAGGACCCAATGCAAGCCAATTTCTTGTGTTAGAGAATATAACATTCTCTGGCTGTATTTATTACAAATCATAAACATGACAAATGTTTAGTTTTTCATATAAAGCCACAATAAGTACAGTACAGCATAGTGATTATCACTTGGGCATATCTAATATATACATTTCCTGGCAAATACTCTAATAGCTAATACATGAATACATGCAATTTCATAGCAAATAAGGAGTCATAATTGACCACCCCTCAGGCCTTTGTGACACCGGCTGATTCAATTGACTTGGACCCAGGACAAAACCCTGCTGGTCCCTCCATAAGTTTTTCCTACAAGGCGAACACATCTGTACCCTCAAGACAGAGAGAGCTTGGGCCAGCATAACATCTGGCCCCACAAACAACCATGCCAGAACCACCCAATACAGGGATTCCTCCTGACACTCATTGGGAGGTGGACCTTGGCAGCAGGCCCATACCTTGGTCACCTACCAGCCCACCATCCCCAGTATCCCCAGGGCCATGTAATGGAGTATCCTGGCTGGCTATAAACAATCGATGTAGCGGGCATCCCCAGCTTTCAATTACAGACCACAGTCCCCCCTGCCCCGGATTGAGCTAAAGGATTAAAATGCAATTCCATCTTGAATTTGCCTACACTTATAATCTTGATTCCAAGGTTGTCTTCTGTTTTTAGCAGCAAAACACGTCTCCTCTCCTGCCCCTACTCCCAACCAACAATAATCAAAGGTTCCCACTCCAAGTGAACTTAATACGGGGATGGGAGGGTGTGGAAAAGAAGCACTCCAGTCCTTGAGCTGGCAAGGGCGGCGGCAGCCATCATCAGGGGCATGCAGACATTGATGTGAAATTCGGGCAACCTTGCCCACTATTTAACCTATCCTGCTGCCCCTGACGACCGCTTCGGTAACACCGCCAGTGGTGGGGCAACCGCTCACTCCTCCCCGTACAGCACCGAACAGGCGCGTTTGTCTTCGCTTCAATAAAAAATGATGAAGAAGAGTTGAAATGCAAAGCGGATTGGTCCCTTTTCCTCAAAAGCCTAAAATAACATCTCCAAGTAGGGGAGTGTGTTAAGAAAATAACACACTCTCCTACTAAACAAATACCCCCGCACCATTGCATGAGCTAAGAAACGCCAGTGGTTCAGCTCTACCCTTCACACGCTGGCAGATCAAAACGGCACTGAACTACAACAATGAAGATCCTGAAATCACTTAGGGGCATATTTATGCTCTGTTTGCGCCGGATTTGCGTCATTTTTCTTTTTTACGCAAATTTGGCGCTTGCATCATTTTTTGGACGTGAAAACCTACTTTGCGCTAATGATATGCAAGTTAGGCGTTCCCATGCAAAAAATGACTTTAAGGCATCTGCGCCTTATTTTTCCTCCCACATCATTGTGACGCACAGGAGGGTGCAGGCCTTAAAAAATGGCGCCCAGCCTGATGTGCGCCGTTTTTTAAAACCTGGGTCAGGGCAGGCGTTAAGGGACCTGTGGACTAATTTCCATGGTCTCCGACCATGGAAGCAGTCCACAGGTGCCCTTCCCTGCTCCCAGGGACACCCACTGCCACCCTCGCCCACCCCTGGAGGACACCCATGGATGGGGGGGACCCATCCCAGGTAAGTACAGGTAAGTATATATATATATTTTTTTTAAATGGCACAGGGGGGCCTAACTTGGGCCCCACTACATGCCACTGTGCCCAATGGCATGAAGTCACCTGGGCATGGCCATTGGGCAGGGGAGCATGACTCCTGTCTTTGCTAAGACAGGAGTCATTTCAATGGGGGTTGTGCATCAAAAAATGGCGCAAGTCAGGTTAGAGCCAAGATTTTTTACTCTATCCGGACTTGCGCCATTCTTTGACGCACAACCCCCATTCTTCTCTACGCCTGCACTGCCCGGTTAAAGTAATTTATTTTTACACTAACCAGGCCACAGCGAGAGCTAACATCATTCCATTAATAAGGCTTCCGGCTGGTGCGTTGGAATGGCGTTAGCCGTGGTAAACTTTTTGACGCAAACCTGCACTGGCGCTGGTTTGCGTCAAAAAGCTAAAATATGGGCCTAACTTGTCTAATAACACATATTCCTAATCAAAGTTAAATGAGTCAAGCAAACGATCAACCTCACAAACCACACATACCACTATAAATAACTTAACCAATCCCTTGTTCACTTCAACCAAACACAAGCTGATAAATATTGATTTATAATTAAATCTGCTTAAAACAAATACTCATTCATGCCAAGTACTCTTAGAAAACCGAGAAGATAAAGAGAGTACTTATCTCTGTGAGCTGCAGCAGAAAAGAAGAAAGATGGCTGGGTGTTCTGGCCAGCCTTTTGTTGATGTTTGTAATTTTGTTGAAGTTCTACATTCTTTAAAGGAGCTGCAGTTTGTGGTTGCAATAAAGGAAAAGGGCCGGCATTAGCGCTGGTAGCGTCCTGTGCGACAATCTGTTTCGGTGCCCCCGACCCATGACAACCTCTTCTGATTCCCTCACTGCCACCCGGCAAATGTGCCCCTCATTTCTCCATAGCCCCCCTTTCACATATAGGTATTTGTTTTAAAACGCTTGTAAAGGCTGGCTTTTCTGTTCCACTCAGCTATCCACATAAAGTATAGTTTGTTTTTTGCAGCAGGCATATTAACTCTCTACGCTGCTTTATGGCAAATTAAAGATGCTGCTAGACAAAACTCCCATCTCCATCCCTAGTAGGAAAGTTAATCACAAGAGTTATCTTGACATTTTAATTGCTTCCAGAAGGCTGGACGCACAAGGAACATTTTAGCAGGTGCTTTTAAATTGCAAGTTTTGTAAGTTATTGCTAAACACAGCGCCGCCCTGAGGTCAGCGTCCCACAATCCAGGTCAGCACCCGGTGTGGCCGCACTGCTCACACCGCCCTTAGCCAGCTCTGTAAAGGAGATAGCAATAATGTTAGCCTCCCGTCTTGACATGAAATTTGCTGTTTTAATCGACTGTGTACTACCAAACCATACTTCAGTAATATATTTGTGACAGTGTGCTTGAAAATGGATCAGGCACATATTACACCATTACCACGCTCTTGCTGAATGGGTGTTGTTCATTTCGACACTTGCTCTTTATGTGATGCTTGCATTTTTCAGAATTCATATAAGTTCAGTGCTGTAACACTAATGGCAGCACCCCCATTCTGAAAATTGGTTTAGCACCACTGGCTCACTGGTAAGGAGCCAGTGGTGCTAAACCAACTCACGAGGAAGACAGAAAGAGGTTGGTAATCCTCTATTTACTTTATAAAAATGTTAGAAAAAAATTAGAGAGCTCATGTAGGAAAATGGCTCCCTGTTGCAGTTACCCCCCACTTTTTTGCCTGATATCGATGATGCTGACTTGACTGAGAAGTGTGCTGGGACTCTGCTAACCAGGCCCCAGCACCCGTGCTCTTTCACTAAAAGCGTACCATTGTTTCCACAATTGGCACACCCCTGGCACACAGATAAGTCCCTTGTAAAAGGTACCAGTGGTATCAAGGGCCCTGTGACCAGAGAAGGTCCCTAAGGGCTGCAGCATGTGTTGTGCCACCCTATGGGATTCCTCACTTAACACATGCACACTGCCATTATAGATTGTGTGTGTTTGTGGGGAGAAAAAGGCAAAGTCGACATGGCATTCCCCTCAGGATGCCATGCACACAAAATACTGCCTGTGGCATAGGAAAGTCACCCCTCTAGCAGGCCTTACAGCGCTAAGGCAGGGTCCACAGGTGAGGGCATAGCTGCATGAGCAATATGCCCCTACAGTGTCTAAGTCAATTCTTAGACATTGTAAGTACAGTGTGGCCCTATTAAGTATATGGTCTGGGAGTTTGTCAAAACGATCTCCACAGCTCCATAATGGCAACACTAAATACTGGGACGTTTGGTATCTAAATTCTCAGAATAATAAACCAACACTGATGACAGTGTTGGATTTATTACAGAATGCACACAGAGGGCATCTTAGAAGATTCCCCCCTGTATTTTACCCAATCCTTCAGTGCAGGACTGACTGGTCTGTGACAGCCTGCCACTAAGACGAGTTTCTGCCCCCTGGGGTGAGAGCCTTTGTGCTCTCTGAGGACAGAAACAAAGCCTGCATTGGGTAGAGGTTCTTCTCACCTCCCCCTGCAGGAACTGAAACACCAAGCCGTGAACCTCAAAGGCTCATGCCTTTTGCTACAGCACCCCAGTGCATCCCAGCTAGTGGAGATGCCCACCCCTCCAGCCACTGCCCCCACTTTTGGCAGCAAGGCAGAGGAGGCTAGTGAGAAAAACAAGTAGAAGCCACCCACCAGTCAGGACAGCCCCTAAGGTGCCCTGAGCTGATGCGACCCCTGCCTTTAGAAATCCTCCATCTTGAGATTGGAGTATTCCCCCAATAGGATTAGGGATGTGCCCTCCTCCCCTCAGGGAGGAGGCACAAAGAGGGTGTAGCCACCCTCCAGGACGGTAGCCATTGGCTGCTGCCCCCCAGACCTAAACACACCCCTAAATTTAGTATTTAGGGGTGACCCTGAACCCAGGAAATCATATTCCTGCAACCTACAACAAGAAGAAGGACTGCTGACCTGAAAGCCCTGCAGAGACGACGGAGACGACAAACTGATTTGGCCCCAGCCCTACCGGCCTGTCTCCAGACGCAAAGAACCTGCACAGCGACGCATCCGACAGGGACCAGTGACCTCTGAGGACTCAGAGGACTGCCCTGAAACCGAAGGACCAAGAATCTCCTGAGAACAGCAGCACTGTTCACTAACAGCAACATCTTTGCAACAAAGAAGCAACTTTTAAAGAACTCACTCTTCCCGCCGGAAGTGTGAGACTTCACACTCTGCACCTGACGTCCCCGGCTCGAGCTCCAGAGAACTAACACCGCAGAGAGGACTCCCAGGCGACTGCGACCTCGTGAGTAACCTGAGACGAACCCCCTGCACCCCCACAGCGATGCCTGCAGAGAGGTTCCAGAGGCTCCCCCTGACCGCGACTGCCTGATAACAAGGAACCCGCGCCTGGACCCAGCACTGCACCCGCAGCCCCCAGGACTGCGAGGAACCAAACTCCAGTGCAGGAGTGACCATCAGGCGGCCCTCTGCCTAGCCCAGTCGGTGGCTGGCCAGAGAAGATCCCCTGTGCCCTGCCTGCATCGCCTAAGTGACCCCCGGGTCCCTCCATTGCTTTCTATAGCAAACCCGACGCCAACTTTGCACACTGCACCCGGCCGCCCCTGTGTTTTGTGTGCCTGTTTGTGTCCCCCCTAGTGCTTTACAAAAACCCCCTGGTCTCTGCTCCCCGAGGACGCGGGTACTTACATGCCAGCAGACCAGAACCAGAGCGTGCCTGTTCTCCATAGGCGCCTATGTGTTTTGGGCCCTCCTTTGACCTCTGCACCTGACGGGCCCTCTGTTGCAGGTGCGGTGACTTTGGGGTTGCCTTAAACCCTCTACGGTGGAGACTGAACTTGTAAGTGCTTTACTTACCTCAGAAACTTAACTATACTTACCTACCCCAGGAACTGTTGATTTTTGCACTGTCTACTTTTAAAATCGCGTATTGGCATTTTTACCTATAGTATGTGTACTACTGCTTTAATTCAAAGTTCCTTACTTACCTGTGTGGAGTACCTTGCATTTTATTTATTTACATCAAATCTTGAAGATATTTTTCTATATAAAAACTATTGGCCTGAAGTTAAGTCTTTGAGTGTGTGTTCCTTATTTATTGCATTTGTGTGTACAACAAATGCTTAACACTACCCTTTAATAAGCCTAGGGCTCGACCACACTACCACAAAATAGAGGATTAGAATTATCTAATTGTGCCACTATCACCCTTTAAGGGGAACCCTTGGACTCTGTGCACACTGTCTCTCATATACAGAGCCAACTTCCTACAGCTCACTCAAATGCTTTTTAAGTAGTTTATTCGTGTGCTTTCTGCTTACACACACACACATATTTCCAAGTAACTTTTATTAGAATGGACATACAAATACACGACAGGTAGCAATAGGCAGGCATATGAAATGCTCACCTAGGAGGAGGCTCACCCGGTAAAAGATGGTGTCTGTCACTCCGAACACACCTGTAGCATCAAATAATAGCTCCTTTGTAAAGGCAGTATTTACAGCACCCGTGTTCACTGCAACAGGTGGGAAATGCTAATGGCCCTTTTGGTCTCTTTCAAGTAATGAAGCTTCTGAAAACGGGTGGCCTGTCAGCGGCGGCAATTAGAATTTAATGATGTACAATCAGCGGTGAGTCACTCTCTCCAACCTTTCCAGCAGCATAGAGCAGCATAAAAGAACCAGCCCAGCTGTAGCTAACTGTGCAGAAATGTAACGCAGTGCTGGAAATCAGAAGATTACAAAAGGTCACTGAAGCTAGAGCATAATGAATCCAGCAAAACAGACAAATTCTAAAAAAAAAAAAAAAGGCGTGTTACATCTGCAGATACAGACAGGCTGAACCAAAAATGAAAGGTTTCGGCGCTCTAGTTTATGTATTGTTTTTTCCACCTGTGAACTGTAATGCATTGCGCAAAACGTCCCCATTACTAGAACAGTCCCGTTGTTGACTTCTCCAGGATAGCAGCGCATTTTTTATGGCTTCTGATAAGCTCCATTTAATTAAGATATAGGTGGCCAAAGAAAACATTTCTTGTAATTGTGTTTCTGTTTGCACCACGGTATTCCAAGTGGGTGTTTCAAGCAAGCCTGTGAATAGCAAATTGATATTTTTTAACGTTTGTCATCGAGCAGGAGTTTAGTTTCATAAAGATTAATCTTCCTCACAACTGAAGATGGTCCCCATACCAAGGGTAAGGGGCAGAAGGGACCTTCAATCCGTATACTGTTTTTTCAGAAAACCATGATGGAACTTGTACGTTTAATTTTCCAATTACGAGTCTGACACTACAAGTCCCAGCATGCTTAGTGCTTTTGGTTGAAAAACAGGGCAACCTGAAATTCAACCTCATAACAAAGGGAGATAATATCTAAACAGGAACTTCTATTCCTGAAAAATAAAATGAGATATTAAAACAATTTCCTTGTTTGAGGTATGTCCAAGACCACAATGCCTGCAGGCATTCCGAGCTATTGCAGAGTTTTAAACAATGCTATTTTCCAACTGGCATATTTTTGAAATTCTAAAGTTTAGTCGGTATTTTTCAGTATCTTATTCTACTCTCTAAATGTCGGTTTTTGCTTTATAAAATAAATATACAGAGAATATACAGAGATCGCAATAGTGCAGATCAATGCATGAATAGTTCACTTAGTCTAGGATTCATCTTTGTTTTCTGGGATTTGTAGTCCTTGGTTTTAAATGGTCATGATAGGACTGCAAATTCCAGAATGTATGGAAAAAAGTGGACTAACTGTATTAGGACTCGGAAGCCGCCAGCAGGCCCTTACCCCCAACACCGATGGAAGGAGTATTTATTTTATATATACTTTCATTAAAAATCAAATAAACAATTTATGCAAATCATCATATGCAAATTACTCTATTAAAAACATTTCACTGCAAAATTAATATATACTGTTATAGATACTTTTTTCCTTTGTAACCATAAATCATTTTTGACAGGATCCCTTCCTGTCCTAAACCTCCTTTGGACCACACAGGGACTGGTCGTCACCTGTATCCCTAGGGTGGGGGTACCCCTGCTTCCTCTGTTCCTTGTCCCCATGCTCAGGGTTCCGCCCCCTTTCCAAACACCAATCAGCCAAGGGGTGTACTGGGGGCGGCACAGGGCATAAGCCCCGTGACCACCCCAGTGATCTGGGCTCCCTAACCCCAATCAGGTGTGTCCATCCGCAGGTTGGTCCAGGACTTCAGGATCCTATCTCTGTTGTTATACCGGGACCCCACCCTTGGGGTCCCCTCTGTTGCTTCCGGTTACATTTAGTCTCTCTTCTTCCACCACGAGGGTGACCAGGGCCCCAAAGGTCCTTCGCCTTCCCCACCAGAAAACAAACACTTGGCGAAGAACCACATATCAGCCATGAATTGGTCAGTACTGGAGTTGGACAAGTGAACCAAGTCCCTATGAAACATTTCCGGTCCTTTTAATTGTCTATGAGGGATGTTCCACAAACGGCCCGGACCAGGGCATAGTTTTGCCATCTCCACGTTAAGTCTCCTAACTGACACATTGATTGTCCTTGGCTTTATTCCTGGGCCCCATTTTTTCCGTGGCACCATGTGAGACCAGGCGATGGCTGCGTTAGGGAATTGCTTAGCTAGCTTCGTAATTTCTAAAAATATAGCCTCCCTGAGGGCCTTCCGTCCTAAGTGTACCAAGTCATTGCCTCCAAGGTGAATGATGATGAGGTCCGGGGACTGGAGCCCTGTACATCCACGAGCCAGATCTACCAGCTGCTGAAGCTGTTTAATTCCTTTGCCGCCAACCCCGCACCACCTGAAGGCCACGTCTAAGCTTGCCGCCGGATTCGGTTTACGGAGCTGCTGCAACCAGTATGCCGCTCGACGAGCGAATGAATGCCCCAGTACCCAAACCACACGAGGAGCCATCTACTGTAAGAAAGGGAAAAATGCGTGAGAAATGATAATGAATTTTTCGATATTACAGATAACCACTGATTAGACCGGTTCTGGCCTAACGTAACGCTTGTAACAGTTGGATGCCCATCTTCCAATGGCTTTCACCTTTGAGATGGGCAAGCCTGCCCCTGCTGCCAAGGTAGCCGCGCCAATCCTGAATCAATGGGGGGAGTAACCCCGAGGTTCTACGTCCGCTGCCATTAGTGTAATCTTCAGCACCTCTGCAAATTGGCAGCGCGACAGACAGTCCCCATTTGCATGTATGAATAGCGCAGTGGATTTCTCTATAGGGCGCACCTTTAAGTAAGCAGCTAGATTGGCTACAGGACAGATAATTGACCCATGCGCAGCCCGGAGACCCTTGCCTAACTGATCAGTTTTAGACCTACGCAGCTGTATGGTAGTAAAGTTTTTATCGATTATCACATCGTGCCACTGGAGACCCCGCGTAGTCATTCTTGGAAGTACCTATCATTTCCCCAATGCGGAAGGCCCCATAAAAAGCCACTGAAAAGGCCGCTGTGAATAAGGTAGCCTCAAAAGGTGACGATGTAACTAAGGTGACTGAGCCCAGCAATTTTTCTAATAATTGAGGGGTTATGGGCCACCTGGAGTCTGCCCTGGGACCGTCCGTTCTAGACCACCCCACTAGCGCCTGCTTAATCACAAAGGCATGGTTTACCATTGCTCTTTAAATGTTGCAAAAAAGCACAGGTTGCTTCGGATGAAAACCAATCTAAGGTGTTCATGGATTTCAAAAACAGTCTATAACGCAAGAAGGCCCTTTCGTGTGCCCCCCTTGTGCGTGTCGCCAATGATGACACTACTAGGGCTGATAGTGCGGGACACCAATCCTCCACAGTGATGTTGGAAACTCTGTTGTCCTCTCCGACGCCTGTGGGTGGAACCTCTGAAAATCCTGCATTAATGATCGAGACAAGGCATCAGCTGCATTGTTATTTACCCCTGGAACATGTTTTGCCCGGAATCTGATGTTGAGTTTCAAACACTGTAACACCAAATGCTTAAGTAATCTAAGAACCCATCTGAAACTAGCTTTTTGTCTATTGATAGACTCCACGACTGCCATGTTGTCTGACCAAAATACCACCGACTTGTCTTTTAATATGTCGTACCAGACAGATACCGCGACAATGATGGGAAATAGCTCTAAAAATGCAATATTTTTGGTGAGACCTAGGTTAACCCATTCTGATGGCCATTCAGCCCTGCACCAGGCGGAGCCTAGGATATCCCCGAATCCCACGCTGCCTGCAGCGTCCGTGAATAGGCCAAAGGAGGGGCTATCTACTGGGAGATGAGGCCAGATTACCACCCCATTGAAGTCTTGTAGGAAAGCATCCCAGACCCTTAAATCTTCCTTTACTTCAGCAGACAGTCTGGTGTGGTAGTGTTTCTCCGTCAATCCCGCCATAGACCTAGCTATGGATCTGGAAAAAGGTCGGGCCATGGGAATGATCCTCAGGGCGAAATTCAGTTGTCCCACCAGGACCTGCAATTGGTGAAGGGTGACTTTATTATGGGATAGGACAGCTCGGATGGACCCCTTAAAAACCTGAAGCTTATCTAGAGGAAGGGGACACTCCTCCGCTTCAGTGTCAATTTCAATGCCCAGAAAAGTGATGCACATGGAGGGGCCTTCTGTTTCATCCTGTGCTATTGGGACACCGAATTCACTGAACATGGTTGTTAGGGACTGCAGGGCCCATAGGCATGTTTTAGACTGAGGGGGTCCCAAAACTAGAAAATCATCCAAATAATGGATCACATTTACATGACCGGTACGCCTGGTGAAAATCCACTGTAAGGCAGAACAAAACTGCTCGAAATAACTGCAGGACACACTGCACCCCATGGGCATACACTTGTCATAAAAATAATCCCCGTTAAATTGGAATCCCAAGCGATGGTAATCTTCTGGGTGGACTGGCAGAAGCCGGAAAGCTGCCTCAATATCTGTTTTTGCTAGTAGCTCACCGTGCCCCAGACCCCTCAGCTTCTCCAGAGCCTGGTCTACGGTAGCATAACGCACTGAACAGAGAACCGGGTCAATAGCCTCATTCACCGAAGCACCCCGAGGAGCTGACAGGTTATGGATCAACCTGAACTGACCAGGATCTTTTTTGGGTACTACCCCTAAGGGGGAACAAACAAAATCATTTGTAGGGGGAGAGGGGAAAGAGACTGCCAGTCTCCCTAGTGTGCATTCTTTCCCAATTTTTCTAGCAACTACACCGGGGTTCCTCACGGCAGACAGAAGATTTCTGCAGTGACCTAAAGGGGGGACACGGGTGGCGGGAATTCTAAAGCCCTGGGAAAAACCTTTAATCAGTAGTTCAGCTGAAGCTTTAACTGGGTAAACCTTCAACCAAGGGATAAGAGCATCTAAATGAATGGGAGAAGGCAAGGAGGAACTAGCCACTGGGCTTACTCCCCTCCTTAACTTTGTCCCTTGATTTCTTAAGGCATTTAAATGCGGGGTGGGAAGGATGTCCACAAAATGAACAGGAGTGCCTGAATTTGCACGTCCCTGGGGGGCGGGAACATACCTTCCTGTTGAATGCCCAACAAGAGCCTATTTTGTCATTTGAATACTGTGCTCAAAAGGGCTGCTTACTAGGTAATTTGTTATTTACGCCCTCTAACCAAACATTTACTTCAGTCTGGTCCCACCCGATCGCTGGGTCCTCTACCTTTGCCCACCTGAAATCCCTGTCATATTCTAGCCAAGCGTTCCCCCCATACATATGGTGGGCTTTTAGTATTTTGTTCGCATAGCATATCAAAGCCATACCAATTTCAGGCTTCTTTTCTAGCATGACCGACATAAACACATTAAAAATGAATAACCAATTAGTAATATTCTCAGCAATCTTTGGCTTTTTATCAGTAAATTATGAGGCTTTTGAATCTTTATCTTTTGGTTCTACCTCCCTTCTCTTAGCCCTCACTAGGCTGAAAATATCCACAAATTCCCCTTTCCATATTTTTTCTTTAATTTCAGAAGGGCAGCTAACTTCCCTGGCCTAGATAGCAATGTGTCCAAACCCGTCCCTTCAGCCAAAGCCGGTGTTTTTATGGCGCTAACACCCTGTTCAATAACCTTACCATGCTCTTTTTCCACTGGAGGATTCTGAGACAGCGAGCCCGGTGCCTGGCTGACACAGGGGCTTGAGGTCGTCACCTGTAACGAAGGAACATTACGCGCTGTCGCCAATGCCTTGACCTGGCGCTTAAGTTCTTGCACCGTATTCTGCAATGAATCACTAGCCCATGGGGTTGTGGGGGGTGGAGTTGAGGTTTGCACAGTAATATTGGCTAACATCTGTGACACCGACAACAAGACTTGGGTTGTTGGGTCTTGAGATGCCCCTGGGAGGGCAATTGCCACCTGCCCCTGCTCTGTGGTTGTGTCCGCACCTGGTGCCACCCCCTGAATAGTGGGTGATGCTTGGGCGGGTAACTCCTTGGTGAGTGCTGCCAATAACGCTAAAGAATGCCGTATGTCCGCCAGCATAGCTTCCACCGGACCCGGGATAGACGTCACCCTCCCGGGAGAGGCACAGTATTGTCCACAGACGGTGCAGCAGATGCAGGAATAGGGGCCCCAATGGTGACTGAATCAACTATAGGAGGTGGGGGGAAGAGACTGTTTGTGCCGGCCTATGTTGTTGGACTGCTGCGGCCTGCTTTTTATTTCTCCGTTTGACTGGAGGAAATGCTGCACGCTGGGCTACATGCGTGCGGCGTGGGCGGGAAGGGCCTTCCCCACAATCCTCTCCATCTGAAGGGACAACCTCCCCATCTGAGTCACCATCACCCAATTTCGCTAAGACCAATTTCAATAGTTGGGCCAATTCAGGATCGGTGCCCTTCCTTTTAACCCACCCTCACCCTATTAGATGCCATAATGCAAAAGACAGGTGAAACAAGGCGCAAGCGTGGCAAAGAACCTGCTAAAAGTAATCACCCTGAAATAAAAAAAAATTGTTAAACAACACCAACAGTAAGCTTGAAATCACAGCGGTTAACAGAACTATTCCACTGTATAACAGCAGGACAGGTTCCTGCAAAGCTGAGCGTTTTACTTTAGGGTCTAACCCCACTTTAGCCAGATTAATAAATGCAAAGCTTGAAACACTGTATTAGTCACGTAAAAAATTGCTTTCAATTAATACCAACAGGAAATTACCAAACCGACTTCCAAAAACATCTGCTTTTGTTAATAACAGTGCCACCAATCATAACATGGAACTACAAAATGACATTAAAAACCAATTCATGCCAATACGATCGCGCTATGCAGCAGATGAAAAAAGGCAGGGGTTAATACCCCTAAGATGCTGTTTAAATACCCCAGTGACTAAACTGCGTGAAACCTGGCACCATAGCTATACTGCTGGCCCAGCAAGTTAAGTGCGCCTGACGCTTATTATCCCAAAAGTGAAGGGGGAACCCCTAGCAGGTGAGAGCGCGCACAGCCAGAATCACTCCTAAAAACTGAGCCCAGACACCGTGCGCCCACTCACCTTAATTTAAAACTATAGAAGGAAAGGGGGAAACCCCTAGCAGGTGAGAGCGCGCACAGAATAGCAAGCACTCCTAAAAACTGAGCCCGACACCGTGCGCCCACTCACCTTAATTTAAACTACAGAAGAAAAGGGGAAACCCCTAGCAGGTGAGAGCGCGCACAGACCAACAACACTCCTAAAAATGGAGCCCAGCCACCGTGCGCACACTCACCTCAAATAAACAGCAGAATGACCAAAAAACACGCGTATGGATCACCGCTCCTCTTCCCCCAAAGACCTGCCGCCTTCCACGAAGGGATGAGTCTCGACAAAGTTTCAAATGAAGATAAGCAGAGTCCCCAACAAAAAGCCTGTCCATTCAGGCTGCCGCACCAGGAAGAAGAAGGCCGAGCCTTCTGGGGGGGGCGGGGGCGCTTTTATGCCCCCCACTGGCTCGCGGCGGCCCATACCGGTCTGGCACCGTCGTAGCCCCAACATCCTTAATGCAGCGTTACTTCCGCTCCCACGCCTCGCGAAGCGTGCGAGCGGAAGCCGCAGGCCAGCCCGCACACAACTAGTGCGAGGGTCAGGCCCCCGGCGTCCCCGACCCCTAAGGGCCCATGCTCCACCCAGGTTGGGGGGGCGCTTTTCCATACTCACACTTGGAAATGGAAAACCTGAGAGGTCTAATTTAATTATTTTGCTATTCTAAGATTGTATTTGCTTTCTGACAGTGCTAAAATGCTTTACCTTTATTATAAGTGTGTTTGTTTTTGTACGAAGGTCCGACTCAACAATAGATAGTGTCATTAGACAACTTGTAAAGCTGTACAGCATTACCTTAATTGATACAGCACTCAAGGATTCGCAATCTTTAGACAGCAGGGAAGGGAGATGAATTTATATGGGGGTTTGGTCGTCAGCCAGTATTATTTTTAACAAGGCATCTGATTTCCAAACCTGTCCTTTCATTTGACAGCCTAATGTGTTCTGGGAGATGTAGTCATAATATTGTTATAGTTAATAAGTTAGTGTCACGACAACAGAACCTGGGTAATCAATAAAGAACTCTAGTAACCCAGGGTTCTGTAGAGATTCAGTTGATGTGTTGTTTCCATGAAGGCTGCCTTCTTCGGTTGATGGTAAAGAAACAACAACTTTTTACACCGTGGACGTGTAGTTTGTTTGTAACTCTGGCGATTACTAGCCTGGGAGGAGACAGGCGTCACCATCAATCTCTCCTTTTCTGAACCCATGACTGTGAAGACGGACTCTCATTGTGTTGGATTGTAAGGAATGGATACTGCATCTTGTGAGAAAACAGGGCTGATTGCAGAGGCCCCATAACTTTTTGCCCCCATTTTCCACTTTTTGCTGGTGGTTTCCTGACTTTAAAGGTGCCCTGGGTACTGCTAACCAGTCCCAGGGCCTGTGCTCTGTGTAAAATGGATATGCAAATTAGGCTAATTATAATTGGCTAAGTTAACCTACCTATAAGTCCCTAGTATATGGTAGGGCATGTAGGTTTAGGGACCACAGCATAGGTGGTGCACACCTAGGTGCATTGCTGAGGTGCCCAGTGTCATTTTAAAAGCAAGCCTGCCTTGCTGGCTGCTTTTAAATTAAAGTTATATGCAAATTCGACTTTGGAATTAAAGGTACTTCCAAAGTCTTAAACTACCTTATTTTTACATATAAGTCACCCCTAAGGTGTGCCCTATGTGCCCCTAGGGCTGGGTGCCATGTAACTATAAGCAGGGACTTTATAAAAATAGATTTATAAGCCCTGGTGAGGTAAAAACAGCCAAATTCGTTTTTCCCTCATTGAAGTAAATGGCCTTCATAGGCTAGAATGGGCAGACTTTATTTTAAATTTTAAAGTCTCCTTAAATGTTACATACCAAGAATTTGGTATCAAATTGATTGTTGTAATAAATCCCACAACTTCCAGTTGTTGGATTTAATATAACTTGTCCAGGTAAAAAGTTTAGACTTTACCTAAAAAGTTGCCAATTTCAGCTCTGCATTGTTTTTGCTGCTGTGCTCTGATTGGCCAGCCTGCAGCAGCTTCTGCCAGGCTGCCTTGATGAGGTGTGAAGTGGCCAGACTTCACACAAAGGAATGTGCTTGGGGGAGAGAATCTCCCCTCAGCAGATGGTGAGGCAGGAAGGGGGAGGGCTGCCAAACTAGTCTTCAAAGGCAGAGAAGGACATTTGCAGCACCCAGCAACACCCCCACATCCTGCAACCCCAGACAGCTAGGTGCCCCCTTGATTAGATTAGGAGAGGGCAGGAGAGGGGTGTGTTTATGATTTTTATCCACACCAGTGGGTGGGCTCAGCCAGATGTAACCTCCAAAAATCAGATTCATCCATGTTGGATTTTTAGAGACTGTTGCCTTCTGGGATGGATTTTTGCCACACTTCCCAGGAAGTGGTCATCACAGGGGGACGACCCTGTCCCTGATTGGAGAACCAGGGCCCCCCTGCTTTTCACCCAAGAGCAAGGATAAAACTGGCAGACCTGCACCCACACCTCAGATCCCCTCCAGAATTCAACAAGAAAGGAACTAAAGAAGAAGAAGGACTGCCCTGCTGGACCCCTGGCCTGCACCTGGAACCTGCACTCAGAAGGACTGCACCAGCTGCACACTTGGGCTTCACCACAAGAAGGACTTTGCCTGGCTTCCACTGGTTCAAGGAGGGACTCCCTGTTTTGCTACAGGTGAAAAATTGCTAACCAGAGTCCCCTGCACCAACTCCTGAAGAAAGCGACCAGCTGACCACTGTCCAGTGGTCAAAAAGGAGTTTGCGCCAGGTGCATTCTGGGAGTTGAAGTCCGCACCCCCCAAGGACCATCACAGAACTTCTGGACCCTTGGGGTGAGCTGTGGACCCCAAAAGAACCTTAAAAGAACATCTGGGTGAAGCCCCAGAAGTTTGGAAAAGATTTGAGAATTTTTGGAAAAAAGCTCCAGAGAGGGACCGACCCGCCGCGGAAATTCTAGCCGGCTTGCCTCAACCGCGACCCGGCCTGACTTCGTGGTTCGTCCCGGTAAAGAAAAACATCCAAAAAAGAGACTAAGTCCGAAGGTAAAAAGTTGACCGGGACCTCCCAGCCATCGTATCCGAGAAGGGCTCCATGGACGTCGGATCAAGATCCAGGTTTACCCCGGTCGAAGGATTTTCATCTCGAAAAAACGACTAAGTCCGAAGGGAAAAGTCTCCACCGAGGAAACCCACATCGCGTTTCCGGACAAGGGCTCCAGGAGGCCAGATTCAACTGGCAGGTTCGTCCCGGTGAAGAAAAACTTCAAAATAAAGACTAAGTCAGAAGGTAACTTTTTAACCGAGGCCTCCCGCGACCTGTAGCCGAGCAGGGCTCCATCGCGGTCGGCCTGAAAGTTTGACTTTGCCCCGGTCGAGGTGCAACCAGATGACCCGATTGGCGCTTTTTGTTTCTAAGCGCTAGAAAAGTAATAATTCTTTAAAAATTCATATCTCCGGTTCCCCTGAACCGATTTTAATCGTTTTAGTGTCATTTTAAAGATAAAAATATAAACTATTTTTATAAATTGGTTTTGGATTTTTAAACTGTTTCCTGTGTTTTATTTAATTACTGTTTTGTGATATTTGAATGCTTTACACTTTGTCTCCTAAATTAAGCCTTGACGCTCGTTGCCAAGCTACCAAGGGTAGAGCTGGGATTAATTTACTGAGACCTAACTGTACCTATGTGGAGGTTAGTGGCTTGTTGCTAGGTGTAGGTACCTACCTGCCCTACCAATAACCCATTTTCCAACATAATTGGAAGCAGCGACGGGATCCTGTACTTGTGTTCAATATCACGTTACAGTTTTAGGTAAAACAAATTAAAAATCCTTTAAATTGTCCTAGTGCAAAAATTGTCTTTAATTTTTAATTTGGATTAATTTCAATTATTGAATTTTTGTAATTTTTCTAAATTCTTGTTTCCAATTTTTGCAAAAAGTTTTTGTTGACACAAAACTAGGGAACCATGGAGCTTGATCTGGCTAGCCTACCCACACTGACAGTAGTCCAGCTTAGGGGGTTGTGTATTGAAAGAGGATTGCCTGCAACCATTGATCTCAGAAAGCAAATCCTGATCACATCCCTGACAGCATGGGCTGAGGCCCAAGAGGTAGAGTCAGAAGAAGCTCCAGAGGAGGGAGAAAGAAGGGAGGATGCAAGCTCTAACCACTCAGGGGAGGGAAGGCATCTGAGTCTAAGTGAGGATGAGGAAGAACGGTCCTCAGTAGATACTGTCACTAGGGGCAGACCCAAAGCTAGTGGTGGGAAGGGGGTCCTTTCAGGAGGAGAGAACCCATCCATCAGAGAAAGAGAGCTGGAGGCCCAGCTAGCATACATAGCTTTGGAAGCAGAGTAGCTGGCCCTAGAAAAGAAAAAGTGGGCATACAAAGAGAAAAGAGATGGAAGCAGCGATAAAGAAGCTGAGGTGTCCATGGGTGGGGGAGTTTGCCCCAGATTACCCAAGGGGGTAGTTCCTGCTTATGTAGAGGGGGATGACATAGATAAGTGGCTGGGGGCCTTTGAGAGGGCACTCCAAATGAGAAGGGTTAGGCCTCAATACTGGGGTTCCCTTTTGTGGGAGTTGGTCTCCAACTCAGGGAGGGATAGGCTTCTGACCTTAAGGGGGGAGGAGGCAGATTCATACCCTAGTATGAAGAGGTGCTTAGCCAAGAAGTTTGGTCTGACCCCAGAGCAATATAGAATGAAGTTCAGGGACACCCAGAAGGTCAGTACCCAGTCTTGGGTTGACTTTGTGGACATTTCACTAAAGGCACTAGAGGGCTGGATTATTGGTAACAAAGTAGATACTGATGAGGGGTTATACAATCTGATCATGAGAGAGCACATCTTGACCAATTGTACCCAAGAAAGTTTACGCCAGCATCTAGTGGACTCTAAGCAGACCAACCCTAGAGAGCTAGGGGAGGCAGCTGATGAGTGGTTGAGAACCAGGGTGGTTGTCAAGTCCCAGGGGGGAGACTCCAAGAAGGGGGGGACATGTCCCCAAAAACCTAAGGAGGGAGGTGGTAAGCCCACCACAGAGACTCCCTCTGTACCCCAGAACCCTAAGAAGGAGGAGAGTAAATCCCACTCCCACTCTGACAAGCAGAGACAGGGAGACCCAGGGTTAAAAAAACTCTTGGACAGTAGGGCTTGCTTTGACTGTCAGCAGACAGGTCACTTCAGAGGAGATGCAGCCTGTCCAAGGAAGGTGGTTAGCACTGGGCTGTCCAGTGTAGCCATAGAGGAGGATTCCTCAGATGATGAAGTCCTCCTAGCATTGTGCTGGGAGACAGGACCAGATGGTAAGCTGGTGATCCCTGAGGGTGGGAGTAGGCACTTCCACCACATTCAAGTGAATGGGATCCCTACCACTGGCCTGAGAGACACCTGTGCCAGTCACACTATAGTGAGTGACCGGTTAGTGACCCCAGACATGTATGTCCCAGGAAAGACAAAGAAAGTCAGGATAGCCACAGGGGAGGTCACCTCCAAACCTGTAGCCATAGTGCCCCTAGAGAGGGAGGGTATCCTTGACTGGATTAGGGTGGTAGTCAGTGCTGACCTTCCCCTAGATTGTATCCTGGACAATGACCTCCCAGAGGTGAGTCTGGTCACAGATGGGGTGGTCGCCCAGGGCGCCCCCCCAACCCAAAGTCCTGGGGAGTCAGTCCCTACAGTTAGGAGACAGGGGTCCCCAAGAAAAGGAAAGAAGAAAAGGAAGGGTAGGCCACTCTTAAAGAGAGTTCCAGGGAGCCAAAGGCCTTCTGCCCCAGTAGGGGGGGGAGCCCAGAGTTGGCACTGGTGAGGCCTCACCTGACCCCAAGGAAGTCCTGAGTAGTCAGGCAGCTGTCCAGATGCAAGGTGTTGCCCCTGCACTGACAGAAGGGAGAGTGGAAGGAGGGTGTCTGCCACAGGAAGTGGTAGCCCCCCACTCTAGACAGCAAGAGGGGTGCCAGGACCCCAAAGATGCCCCTAAAGCAGCTCAGCCACCTGTCAGTGGAGAGCTTAGGGTGTGGTTCTGGGTACTGACAGCTGTCAGTAGCCTCTGCTGGGTGCTAGCCTTCCTGGCAGCACTGTACTTGGCCTGGGAGGCAGACCCCAGGGCCAATAGCAAATTAGGCCCCCTGACCCTATTGGTCATGGTGGGGTTGCTCAAGTGTTGGGTGACCTCTTTGGGTAAGCTAGGTGTTGCCCTAGCAAAGTTTGGAGTAGGGGAGGTGGGCACCTCACTACCCAAGTTGGCAGAGAGAAAGGAGGAAGACCCCCCTAGAGGAAAGTTTCAGTTTGAGTTGGGTCCTTTTACTGGTGGGATGGCTTCACTACCCAGAGGAAGTGACCCTGACAGGAGGATATAAGGCAGAGTAGGCCCTGCAAAGGGACAGCCAGTTTTCTTCACTGTCTTCCTCGCCTAACAAGCCAGGAAGACTCTCCCAGGGTTGGGCTGAGTCTCCTGGGCGTGTGGGCTGGGTGGGGGTTGTGTGAGAAAACAGGGCTGATTGCAGAGGCCCCATAACTTTTTGCCCCCATTTTCCACTTTTTGCTGGTGTTTTCCTGACTTTAAAGGTGCCCTGGGTACTGCTAACCAGTCCCAGGGCCTGTGCTCTGTGTAAAATGGATATGCAAATTAGGCTAATTATAATTGGCTAAGTTAACCTACCTATAAGTCCCTAGTATATGGTAGGGCATGTAGGTTTAGGGACCACAGCATAGGTGGTGCACACCTAGGTGCATTGCTGAGGTGCCCAGTGTCATTTTAAAAGCAAGCCTGCCTTGCTGGCTGCTTTTAAATTAAAGTTATATGCAAATTCGACTTTGGAATTAAAGGTACTTCCAAAGTCTTAAACTACCTTATTTTTACATATAAGTCACCCCTAAGGTGTGCCCTATGTGCCCCTAGGGCTGGGTGCCATGTAACTATAAGCAGGGACTTTATAAAAATAGATTTATAAGCCCTGGTGAGTTAAAAACAGCCAAATTCGTTTTTCCCTCATTGAAGTAAATGGCCTTCATAGGCTAGAATGGGCAGACTTTATTTTAAATTTTAAAGTCTCCTTAAATGTTACATACCAAGAATTTGGTATCAAATTGATTGTTGTAATAAATCCCACAACTTCCAGTTGTTGGATTTAATATAACTTGTCCAGGTAAAAAGTTTAGACTTTACCTAAAAAGTTGCCAATTTCAGCTCTGCATTGTTTTTGCTGCTGTGCTCTGATTGGCCAGCCTGCAGCAGCTTCTGCCAGGCTGCCTTGATGAGGTGTGAAGTGGCCAGACTTCACACAAAGGAATGTGCTTGGGGGAGAGAATCTCCCCTCAGCAGATGGTGAGGCAGGAAGGGGGAGGGCTGCCAAACTTGTCTTCAAAGGCAGAGAAGGACATTTGCAGCACCCAGCAACACCCCCACATCCTGCAACCCCAGACAGCTAGGTGCCCCCTTGATTAGATTAGGAGAGGGCAGGAGAGGGGTGTGTTAATGATTTTTAGCCACACCAGTGGGTGGGCTCAGCCAGATGTAACCTCCAAAAATCAGATTCATCCATGTTGGATTTTTAGAGACTGTTGCCTTCTGGGATGGATTTTGGCCACACTTCCCAGGAAGTGGTCATCACAGGGGGACGACCCTGTCCCTGATTGGAGAACCAGGGCCCCCCTGCTTTTCACCCAGGAGCAAGGATAAAACTGGCAGACCTGCACCCACACCTCAGATCCCCTCCAGAATTCAACAAGAAAGGAACTAAAGAAGAAGAAGGACTGCCCTGCTGGACCCCTGGCCTGCACCTGGAACCTGCACTCAGAAGGACTGCACCAGCTGCACACTTGGGCTTCACCACAAGAAGGACTTTGCCTGGCTTCAACTGGTTCAAGGAGGGACTCCCTGTTTGCTACAGGTGAAAAATTGCTAACCAGAGTCCCCTGCACCAACTCCTGAAGAAAGCGACCAGCTGACCACTGTCCAGTGGTCAAAAAGGAGTTTGCGCCAGGTGCATTCTGGGAGTTGAAGTCCGCACCCCCCAAGGACCATCACAGAACTTCTGGACCCTTGGGGTGAGCTGTGGACCCCAAAAGAACCTTAAAAGAACATCTGGGTGAAGCCCCAGAAGTTTGGAAAAGATTTGAGAATTTTTGGAAAAAAGCTCCAGAGAGGGACCGACCCGCCGCGGAAATTCTAGCCGGCTTGCCTCAACCGCGACCCGGCCTGACTTCGTGGTTCGTCCCGGTAAAGAAAAACATCCAAAAAAGAGACTAAGTCCGAAGGTAAAAAGTTGACCGGGACCTCCCAGCCATCGTATCCGAGAAGGGCTCCATGGACGTCGGATCAAGATCCAGGTTTACCCCGGTCGAAGGATTTTCATCTCGAAAAAACGACTAAGTCCGAAGGTAAAAGTCTCCACCGAGGAAACCCACATCGCGTATCCGGACAAGGGCTCCAGGAGGTCAGATTCAACTGGCAGGTTCGTCCCGGTGAAGAAAAACTTCAAAATAAAGACTAAGTCAGAAGGTAACTTTTTAACCGAGGCCTCCCGCGACCTGTAGCCGAGCAGGGCTCCATCGCGATCGGCCTGAAAGTTTGACTTTGCCCCGGTCGAGGTGCAACCAGATGACCCGATTGGCGCTTTTTGTTTCTAAGCGCTAGAAAAGTAATAATTCTTAAAAAATTCATATCTCCGGTTCCCCTGAACCGATTTTAATCGTTTTTGTGTCATTGTAAAGATAAAAATATAAACTATTTTTATAAATTGGTTTTGGATTTTTAAACTGTTTCCTGTGTTTTATTTAATTACTGTTTTGTGATATTTGAATGCTTTACACTTTGTCTCCTAAGTTAAGCCTTGACGCTCGTTGCCAAGCTACCAAGGGTAGAGCTGGGATTAATTTACTGAGACCTAACTGTACCTATGTGGAGGTTAGTGGCTTGTTGCTAGGTGTAGGTACCTACCTGCCCTACCAATAACCCATTTTCCAACATAAGTGTTGGCAGCAGAAATTGTGAGTTTTGGAAGCGATATGTGCTTCCTGCTTTTAATTATATTTCAGCTCCGCTTGTGGAATTACATATTTTACAGTTTGCGCACGTGCGTTACTCACCGGCAACTCTGTGCGCACGGCATTGGCTCACTAACGCGCAGCAAGGTGTCTCTTCATCGGCTAACTCACGCAAGGAAGCGCGCATTGGAAGCAGTATTGTTACACCGCAACCTCATTCGTCTGATTCATCTGGACTTCCCTGTTAAACGTGCACCTCGTGAGATCATGCACGCCTACCAGCTGAAATGTTAACCCTCGCATTTCAGCTCATTCCTTATGGAATCGTCTTTTGGGTCATTTCTTCAACAAGAATGACAATAAGAAAAACAAGTGGATGTTCTGAGAAGTTTAAAAAGCTTTTTGGCATGTTTAATATGATGATACAAGAATTTTAAGGCTTGCCATCATTTTGATGTTTCTTTAGTGGCATAATAATCTTATTATTAACTCATAATTCTCCAGAGTTAAATTAAACTTAAACTTTCCATAGTTATTATGGCAGCAAACAGCATGTCTGAGCCACCTGCCTTTTTGTCTGAAAAAGGTGAGCCAGTATTACTGTGGAAACGTTGGAAAAATCTTTTTGACTCATACCACCTGGCTATTGGAGGAGAAAGGTTTTCTGCTGCAGGGAAACAAAGTGTTCTTCTGCAAAACTTAGGAGTTGAAGGAAGGAATATCTATGATAGTTTGGATACAATAACTATTAGTGAAGCTGATGGCGAACCAAGGGAAATTTATGATATGCCTGTGGCAATGTTAGCCAAACACTTTGAATCTAGACTGAATGTTGTTTTAGAAAAATACACATTTTTTGCAAGGTTCCAAGGAAAAACTGAGAGTATCGAGAATTTTGTTTCAGCTCTACATACATTGGCACACACATGTGATTTTGGGGTTCTCACTGATTCTCTAATCAGAGATCAGCTAGTACGTTGTACCAACAGCAAACGTGTACAAGAGAAGTTATTGACAAAACATCCAGACTTAAGAGAAGATATAGCAATTGTGGAAAGAATAGAGAGCACAAATAGCTCAAGAAGAAAAGGGGAAACCCCTAGCAGGTGAGAGCGCGCACAGACCAACAACACTCCTAAAAATGGAGCCCAGCCACCGTGCGCACACTCACCTCAAATAAACAGCAGAATGACCAAAAAACACGCGTATGGATCACCGCTCCTCTTCCCCCAAAGACCTGCCGCCTTCCACGAAGGGATGAGTCTCGACAAAGTTTCAAATGAAGATAAGCAGAGTCCCCAACAAAAAGCCTGTCCGTTCAGGCTGCCGCACCAGGAAGAAGAAGGCCGAGCCTTCTGGGGGGGCGGGGGCGCTTTTATGCCCCCCACTGGCTCGCGGCGGCCCATACCGGTCTGGCACCGTCGTAGCCCCAACATCCTTAATGCAGCGTTACTTCCGCTCCCACGCCTCGCGAAGCGTGCGAGCGGAAGCCGCAGGCCAGCCCGCACACAACTAGTGCGAGGGTCAGGCCCCCGGCATCCCCGACCCCTAAGGGCCCATGCTCCACCCAGGTTGGGGGGGCGCTTTTCCATACTCACACTTGGAAATGGAAAACCTGAGAGGTCTAATTTAATTATTTTGCTATTCTAAGATTGTATTTGCTTTCTGACAGTGCTAAAATGCTTTACCTTTATTATAAGTGTGTTTGTTTTTGTACGAAGGTCCGACTCAACAATAGATAGTGTCATTAGACAACTTGTAAAGCTGTACAGCATTACCTTAATTGATACAGCACTCAAGGATTCGCAATCTTTAGACAGCAGGGAAGGGAGATGAATTTATATGGGGGTTTGGTCGTCAGCCAGTATTATTTTTAACAAGGCATCTGATTTCCAAACCTGTCCTTTCATTTGACAGCCTAATGTGTTCTGGGAGATGTAGTCATAATATTGTTATAGTTAATAAGTTAGTGTCACGACAACAGAACCTGGGTAATCAATAAAGAACTCTAGTAACCCAGGGTTCTGTAGAGATTCAGTTGATGTGTTGTTTCCATGAAGGCTGCCTTCTTCGGTTGATGGTAAAGAAACAACGACTTTTTACACCGTGGACGTGTAGTTTGTTTGTAACTCTGGCGATGACTAGCCTGGGAGGAGACAGGCGTCACCATCAATCTCTCCTTTTCTGAACCCATGACTGTGAAGACGGACTCTCATTGTGTTGGATTGTAAGGAATGGATACTGCATCTTTACGTGTTGGCAGCAGAAATTGTGAGTTTTGGAAGCAATATGTGCTTCCTGCTTTTAATTATATTTCAGCTCCGCTTGTGGAATTACATATTTTACAGTTTGCGCACGTGCGTTACTCACCGGCAACTCTCTGCGCACGGCATTGGCTCACTAACGCGCAGCAAGGTGTCTCTTCATCGGCTAACTCACGCAAGGAAGCGCGCATTGGAAGCAGTATTGTTACACCGCAACCTCATTCGTCTGATTCATCTGGACTTCCCTGTTAAACGTGCACCTCGTGAGATCATGCACGCCTACCAGCTGAAATGTTAACCCTCGCATTTCAGCTCATTCCTTATGGAATCGTCTTTTGGGTCATTTCTTCAACAAGAATGACAATAAGAAAAAAAAATGGATGTTCTGAGAAGTTTAAAAAGCTTTTTGGCATGTTTAATATGATGATACAAGAATTTTAAGGCTTGCCATCATTTTGATGTTTCTTTAGTGGCATAATAATCTTATTATTAACTCATAATTCTCCAGAGTTAAATTAAACTTAAACTTTCCATAGTTATTATGGCAGCAAACAGCATGTCTGAGCCACCTGCCTTTTTGTCTGAAAAAGGTGAGCCAGTATTACTGTGGAAACGTTGGAAAAATCTTTTTGACTCATACCACCTGGCTATTGGAGGAGAAAGGTTTTCTGCTGCAGGGAAACAAAGTGTTCTTCTGCAAAACTTAGGAGTTGAAGGAAGGAATATCTATGATAGTTTGGATACAATAACTATTAGTGAAGCTGATGGCGAACCAAGGGAAATTTATGATATGCCTGTGGCAATGTTAGCCAAACACTTTGAATCTAGACTGAATGTTGTTTTAGAAAAATACACATTTTTTGCAAGGTTCCAAGGAAAAACTGAGAGTATCGAGAATTTTGTTTCAGCTCTACATACATTGGCACACACATGTGATTTTGGGGTTCTCACTGATTCTCTAATCAGAGATCAGCTAGTACGTTGTACCAACAGCAAACGTGTACAAGAGAAGTTATTGACAAAACATCCAGACTTAAGAGAAGATATAGCAATTGTGGAAAGAATAGAGAGCACAAATAGCTCAAGAAGAAAAGGGGAAACCCCTAGCAGGTAAGAGTGCGCACAGACCAACAACACTCCTAAAAATGGAGCCCAGCCACCGTGCGCACACTCACCTCAAATAAACAGCAGAATGACCAAAAAACACGCGTATGGATCACCGCTCCTCTTCCCCCAAAGACCTGCCGCCTTCCACGAAGGGATGAGTCTCGACAAAGTTTCAAATGAAGATAAGCAGAGTCCCCAACAAAAAGCCTGTCCGTTCAGGCTGCCGCACCAGGAAGAAGAAGGCCGAGCCTTCTGGGGGGGCGGGGGCGCTTTTATGCCCCCCACTGGCTCGCGGCGGCCCATACCGGTCTGGCACCGTCGTAGCCCCAACATCCTTAATGCAGCGTTACTTCCGCTCCCACGCCTCGCAAAGCGTGCGAGCGGAAGCCGCAGGCCAGCCCGCACACAACTAGTGCGAGGGTCAGGCCCCCGGCATCCCCGACCCCTAAGGGCCCATGCTCCACCCAGGTTGGGGGGGCGCTTTTCCATACTCACACTTGGAAATGGAAAACCTGAGAGGTCTAATTTAATTATTTTGCTATTCTAAGATTGTATTTGCTTTCTGACAGTGCTAAAATGCTTTACCTTTATTATAAGTGTGTTTGTTTTTGTACGAAGGTCCGACTCAACAATAGATAGTGTCATTAGACAACTTGTAAAGCTGTACAGCATTACCTTAATTGATACAGCACTCAAGGATTCGCAATCTTTAGACAGCAGGGAAGGGAGATGAATTTATATGGGGGTTTGGTCGTCAGCCAGTATTATTTTTAACAAGGCATCTGATTTCCAAACCTGTCCTTTCATTTGACAGCCTAATGTGTTCTGGGAGATGTAGTCATAATATTGTTATAGTTAATAAGTTAGTGTCACGACAACAGAACCTGGGTAATCAATAAAGATCTCTAGTAACCCAGGGTTCTGTAGAGATTCAGTTGATGTGTTGTTTCCATGAAGGCTGCCTTCTTCGGTTGATGGTAAAGAAACAACGACTTTTTACACCGTGGACGTGTAGTTTGTTTGTAACTCTGGCGATGACTAGCCTGGGAGGAGACAGGCGTCACCATCAATCTCTCCTTTTCTGAACCCATGACTGTGAAGACGGACTCTCATTGTGTTGGATTGTAAGGAATGGATACTGCATCTTTACGTGTTGGCAGCAGAAATTGTGAGTTTTGGAAGCAATATGTGCTTCCTGCTTTTAATTATATTTCAGCTCCGCTTGTGGAATTACATATTTTACAGTTTGCACACGTGCGTTACTCACCGGCAACTCTCTGCGCACGGCATTGGCTCACTAACGCGCAGCAAGGTGTCTCTTCATCGGCTAACTCACGCAAGGAAGCGCGCATTGGAAGCAGTATTGTTACACCGCAACCTCATTCGTCTGATTCATCTGGACTTCCCTGTTAAACGTGCACCTCGTGAGATCATGCACGCCTACCAGCTGAAATGTTAACCCTCGCATTTCAGCTCATTCCTTATGGAATCGTCTTTTGGGTCATTTCTTCAACAAGAATGACAATAAGAAAAACAAGTGGATGTTCTGAGAAGTTTAAAAAGCTTTTTGGCATGTTTAATATGATGATACAAGAATTTTAAGGCTTGCCATCATTTTGATGTTTCTTTAGTGGCATAATAATCTTATTATTAACTCATAATTCTCCAGAGTTAAATTAAACTTAAACTTTCCATAGTTATTATGGCAGCAAACAGCATGTCTGAGCCACCTGCCTTTTTGTCTGAAAAAGGTGAGCCAGTATTACTGTGGAAACGTTGGAAAAATCTTTTTGACTCATACCACCTGGCTATTGGAGGAGAAAGGTTTTCTGCTGCAGGGAAACAAAGTGTTCTTCTGCAAAACTTAGGAGTTGAAGGAAGGAATATCTATGATAGTTTGGATACAATAACTATTAGTGAAGCTGATGGCGAACCAAGGGAAATTTATGATATGCCTGTGGCAATGTTAGCCAAACACTTTGAATCTAGACTGAATGTTGTTTTAGAAAAATACACATTTTTTGCAAGGTTCCAAGGAAAAACTGAGAGTATCGAGAATTTTGTTTCAGCTCTACATACATTGGCACACACATGTGATTTTGGGGTTCTCACTGATTCTCTAATCAGAGATCAGCTAGTACGTTGTACCAACAGCAAACGTGTACAAGAGAAGTTATTGACAAAACATCCAGACTTAAGAGAAGATATAGCAATTGTGGAAAGAATAGAGAGCACAAATAGTTGGTTAAAGGAAATGAATGACAATGACACAAACACACAAATATCCAAGGATCAAGGCGGTCCTTCTGCTGACGGCATTAAGGATATGCATGATGTGGTGTCTAAAGTAAATTTTGACAATAAAGCTCCTACCATATTGAAACATAAGGATAACAAGGATTTCAGATCAAAATGTTATCCCTGTGGAAATCCTGGTCATTCAGCGAACAGTCCTAATTGCTATGCAAAAAAAATTAATTGTGGGAAATGTGGAAAAAGGGGTCACTATGCACAAGTCTGTAAGGGTGAGCAAATGTCAAATGTAGATTTAGTTTCAGATAACATGAGCAAAATGGTATTTAGCATAAAACCTGATGTTAACCAAATAGGTGAAAGTGTTGGAACAATTGATGATGGACCAATTATTATGCCTGCGTGTTCTATCAGAGTTGACAATAGTGATGTCAAGGTTTTAGCGGATTCAGAATCTCCTTACACCATGATAGGTGACACGAATTGGGAAGTAATATTTGGTGAAGATTCTGATTCCTTGTTAGCGCTTAATATCAATCCAGTAAGTTATGGCGGATTGAAGATTGGTGTATTAGGTTACAGAGTTATAAAAATCCAATTCCAAAACAAAGAAACTGTTGGTAAAGTTTCCATAGCAAAGCGAGGGGATAACTTATTAGGCTGGCGCCTTCAACATGACATGTGATTAGATTGGATCCAAACTCTTTATGTCAGGTGATGATAGTAAGTAAGGAAAATTCTAACCAGGATATTTTTTAGGACTTTCCCACAGTTTGGGTGACAAATTAGGTTGCCTAAAGACCTTTGAACATAAGATTATTTCTTAAAAACAATGCCACCCCTGTGTGCAGAAAGTAAGGAGTGTTCCCAAATTAATGCTGGAACCTTTAAGGAAGGAATTATGTAAATTATTGGAGTCGGGTGTTATTGAGGAGATTGAATCCTCAGAATGGTTGGCACCTGTGGTATTGGCACCAAAGGAAGGTGGGAAACAAATGTGCATGTGTGTGGACCTTAGAGATCTTAATAAGCACATATGGGTGGACCGTCAACCCTTGCCTAACATTTCAGAAGAGCTAACGTGTTTGGGGAAACCAGAGTTTTTTAGTGTTCTTGATTTATCCTTAGCTTACCACCAGATTGTTTTGCAATCTGAGTAAAGACATTTGACATCCTTTGTAACACCCTTAGGTGCATACCAATTTTTTATGAACACCGTTTGCCTTAGCCTCAGCAGCTGCTTGTTTCCAACGTATCATGAAAAAGATTTTAGGAGACATACCATCTGTGTTATTATTTCAAGATGACATTCCGGTCCACGGGAGGACATTACTTGATCATGATAGAACTTTGAGGATGGTACTAAGCAAACTAGCCTCCTCTGGCTTAAAAGTAAAAAGGGAAAATTGCACATTTAGAGTCACTGCTGTCACCTGTTTAGGACACACAATTTCAGGAGAAGGTATTACACCCAAGTTAGAATTGGTGGATTCCATAGTTAAAGTGCCTGAGCCCAAAGATAAGGATGAAGTAAGGACCTTTTTAGGGTTAGCGGAATACTATGCCAAATTCATTGCAAACTTTTCGAGCATGGTACAACCTTTGAGAGCTCTCTTGAAGAAGGGTAGTAATTTTGATTGAACAGATCATTGTGCTTTTGCTTCAATCAAGAATAGCATTAGTAAGATGCCCCCTTTGGGTCACTCTGATGTGTTTGCCACATAGTGGGTTGGGAGAAATTTTGTCTCAGACGGTGGATGGGGAAGAAAAAGTAATTGTTTGTGCAGTTCTTGCAAGGGTGCTGAACAGAATTATTCTGTTATAAAAAAGGAAGCTCTTGTTTGTTCTTGTGCTATTAAACATTTCAGGTTTTACTTGTGGGGATTACCTTTCATAGTAAAGACAGACCACAGGCCTCTTGTTCAGATTTTTTCCCCAAAGAAGTATGAAGAATTAACCCCTGGGATAAAAAGGTGGGTAACAGGTTTAACTGAATTCACTTTTCAGGTCGAATACTTGCCTTGTGCAGAGAATATTGAGGCTGATTTCTTGTCAAGTGCTTCAATTGAGAGAGAAGATGAGGTGGATCTAGTTTGTGTGATTAACTGAGTGAGGGAAGAAGCCATTCGAGGAAGAATGGAGATTAGCAAGGGAACAGGACACGGATAGGAAGATGCTTAGAGAATTTGTTGTGAAGGGGTGGCCAGAGTTGAGGAATATTCCTTATTCATTTAGAGGTTATTGGACTATGAAGGATGAATTATACTTGTGTAGTGATGAGTTGTTCAGAGGATTCAAAACTATGGCCCATATTTGTACCTTTTCAGTGCCTCACTTGTGCCATGTTTGACGCAAAAGTGAAGCAAACTTACAAAATACAATTATATTTTGTACGTTTGTGCCACTTTTGCATCCAAAAATGACGCAAATGCGGCGCTAAAAAAGTATAAATATGGGCCTATATTTCCGATGGGAGTAAGGGAGAAGACAATCAACTTGGCCAATGAAGGTCACCTGGGCAGGAATTTAATCACATCCAGGCTTAGAGAGATGTACTGGTGGCCTGGTGAAGTTGAAGCAGTAGTAAAAGACTGTGCATTGTGTGCACAAAGCAATAAAAGTAAATATGAGACTAAAATGCCCCTTTCAACCTGTTGAAGTACCTGATGAGCCCTGGAAGAAGTTGGGTTTGGCTTTTATGGGCCCATTTTATTTACTACCTGCTAATGAACTCTACGTGATGTTATTGGTTGATTATACGTCTAAATGGGTAATGATAAAGTGTGTAGGGACTTTGGACACAAGAGTAGTGATTGAGTTCCTTAAAGATGAATTCTCCAGTGAAGGTATAGCTAATCAATTGGTAACAGACAATGGTGTACAATTCACCTCTCCGGAGATGCAGGATTTTTTGAAGTCTTTGGCCACTGTACGTTTGAGACCAGCTTTGTACTTGCCGCAAGCTAATGGTCTAGCAGAGCGAATGAACTGGATAGTGAAATTGTGTGTTCAGACGGCTCTTGAAACTAGAGTTCCCCTAAATGAAGTACTCAGGGATATGTGGTGGGCACACCGCAATACACCCAATTCTATTACTCTGTTATCTCCTTTTGTGTATTTGAGGGGTAGAATTGGATGTACTAAATGAACCCAGCATGGATGGAGGAGTTGTTGAAGGAAAAACCGTGGAAAGAAAGATTGTACCAAGGACCTAAGCTCAGAAGAGAGTATCAGCAAAAGTATAAATCTAGGTATGATTGTAAACATGGTGTTTCTCATGTCAAATAGAAGGTGGGTGAGATGGTTTTGGTAAAGAAACCTGGTTACGGGAAGAAAGGGAAATCTGCATTCATTAGTCCTTTCCAGATAAGAGAAGTGAAGAAGAATGTTGTTGTTTTGGAGAATGATGTTGTGTGGAGTATGTCTCGTATTATGAGATTGGATTGTCCATCTACTAGTCCAAACAAGGGCATTGTTCAAACACATCAACAAGAAAAATGTAAAGCTAATATTCCTACAAAGATGGTTGTTAAATCTACAATCCGTCGTAAACCTGAATGGTTGAAGGATTATGTACCATGAAAGCAGAATATTATTATTACAGTTATATAATGTTGTTACTATTGTTAACATTTTCCTTTCCTATATTTTCTCCTTTCCTTTACTCTATCATTATATCTTTCATTTGTATGGTTAAACTTATGAAACTAAAGTGTGTGGGGAAGGAGATGTGTTATGGTTAATAAATTAGTGTCATGACAACATAACCTGGGTAATCAACAAAGAACTCTAGCAACCCAGGGTTCTGTAGAGATTCAGTTGATGTGTCATTTCCATGAAGGCTGCCTGCTTCGGTTGATGGTAAAGAATAAACAACATTTTACACCGTGGATGTGTAGTTCGTTGGTAACACAAATGCATCCAGTTCACCAGTTGGACTGACATATCTGATAAAATGGTTAGTAACCATTTAGCAGAGAGCTAAAAACATGATGTCTCTACTCAGCAAGCCCGTGGAACAAGATTAATTCCCATCTAAAATGAAAACCTCCTACATCAGACCTCTCCTCAAAAAGAAAAACCTCAACTCATCTGATCCACCAAATTAGAGGCCCATATCAAATGGACCATTTTTAGGAAAAAAGTTTGAGAGAGCAGTGTTTATTCAACTCTCTAATTTTACTGAACATTAGAGCTTACTGTCAGACCATCAGTCCAGTTTCAGACCAGGCAAAGGCACAGAGTTAGCCCTTATTGCCATCTGGGATGACATAAAACCCACAGTGAACAAAAACAGAGTAGCTGCCATGTCACTTCTGGACTTGTCAGCTGCATGGGACAAGGTCCATCACCACACCCTACTACAAAGACTTCACAATATCGTAAACTGTAGGCATGCTTTAAAATGGATTGCTTCTTATTCACAGATAAAGTGTGGCCTCCCTACTTTTTTCACATAACCAAATCACACACAATACTGTGTCATCCCTTTGGGGTTGTTTATATCTCCTGTATTATCTACCAAACCCTCTTACCCCCTTACCAAATCAGATTAAATCTTACAACCTCACGAGTTACAACTATGCAGATGACTCCAACATCATTTAAAAATGGATAGCCCTGAAAAATTCTCAATTCAAAACTCAAAACTTGATGACTCTCTTTGAGCCATAAGCATATTGATGATGAACAACCATTTAAAGCTCAACATCTCAAAGACATAGATCATGACATGTGGACAATGACAAAACTACCAGCCTCTCACCATATGGTCTAAGATACTTGAATCCCTTCCAACAACAGCAACAGAAGATAGGAACCTAGCAGTAACCATGGATTCAGACTGATCCTTGAAACCTCATGCAAACAATGTCACAAAGAGTACCTTCTACACAATGAAAATACTATGTTGCATCTTTTCACACCTTGCATGCCACCATAAATGCTTGTAATCTCAACACTGAGTATGCTAGCAGCCTGTAACTTGGCGCACCTGCATTCATTGTATGCAAAATACAACCCATCTGAAATGCTGCCTCAAGACTATGGCCCTCATTACAACATTGGTGGTAAAAGCCGCTTACCGCCGTGCAGAAGACCGCCAACACACCGCCGCGGAATTCCGCCACAGCTATTATGACCCACAGCATGGAATCCACCAAAATTGAGACACCCACACAAGTCCGCCACACCAAGGGTCAGTGATAAACTGGCGAAAAAAACAAAACCTCCACCGTCACGCCAACAGAAATACGCCCACACTATCATGACACACGAGTCCATGCGGTGGTCTTTCAACCGCAGTATTCCATTGGCGGTACACACCGCCGCGCTCAAAATACACACACTTTTACAAAACACTACCACATTGGACAATTCCAAATACACACACCTGATACACATACACACACCACTCTCACACACCCAATACAATATAAAACATATACCCACATCACCCACAAACCCCTACGACAAAAATCCCGAATGAAGGCCAGAGAGAGACACCACAAACAACTACCAAGCATCCACAGGCACACAATACCATCACCCACAGAACTTCCACGCACCTCACACAACACACTACTAAATATCACCCCACCTATCACTACACACACCACCCCACACATCACCCACACCACCTCATGGCACGGCAAAGACACCCCAGGTTCTCTGAGGAGGAGCTCAGGGTCATGGTGGAGGAAATCATCCGGGTAGAGCCACAGCTATTCGGATCACAGGTGCAGCACACCTCCATTGCTAGGAAGATTAAGCTATGGCGCAGATTCGTGGACAGGATGAACGCAGTGGGACAGCACCCAAGAAATCAGGATGACATCAGGAAGAGGTGGAACGATGTACGGGGGAAGGTGCGTTCCGTGGTCTCAAGACACCACCTTGCGGTTCAGTGGACTGGCGGCGGACCACCACCTCCTCCCCCACAACTAACAACATGGAAGGAGCAGGTCTTGGCGATTCTGCATCCTGAGGGCCTCGCAAGAGTAGATGGAGGAATGGACTCCAATAAGTCAAATCTTAACTATTACGTCCCCCACCCTACCTGCATGCCATCACATACCCCCACCCTCACCCTCACCCCATCACTCCTACTCCTCACAAATGTCCCACTATCACAACCCACACATCCCAAGACCAAGACCTGCATACAACAACAAACCATGGACACCCATCACCAAAGCATGCCCACTGCATATACCCATACACCCCCCTAAACCATCATCACACAAGGTCCTACACAGGAATGCAAGCACTGGGCTACACGGACACCCACACATTCCACACCATGGCACACACAGATGTAATAAACATCCTTTTATACCCCTGAAGGACCCCTACCCAACGTCACTGGACAGGAGGGTCCACACATGTCCATACCACCAACAGAAGAGGCCCACAGTGATGACAGCAGCTCTGTCCAACTGGGTCTAGATGACCAGCCCGGCCCATCGGGGACCTCTAGACAGTCGGTTCCCCTGACACAGTCACAGGCCACCACAGAGCTTCCCCCCTCTGGAAACACCAGCACAGCAAACACCCAGCAGACCCATACCTCTGTCCCCAGGACATGTCAAGCAGCAGTGTGTCCACCACTACAGGGATCCCAGGCTAACCCACCACCCCAACAACAACAGGGATCTGGGGGCAGTGGTAGTGGGCACACGGTCCAGGGGACGGAGGCCCAGGAACACAGGGGAACTGGGAGGGCTGCTGTGCGACAGTGGGAGGACAGGCCCAGGGAACCCTCTCTCCACAAGGCCCTCTCCTCCATCAAGGGAGCCTACCACCACTCCCAGGAGACGATGGCAACGGTCCTGGCCAAGTTTCAGGAGACCCAGCGCCTGCAGGAGGAACAGTATTTGGGCTTCAGGGAAGAACTCAGAGCCATCAATTCCACCCTGGGCACCATCGTAGGGGTGCTGAAGGAAGTACTCAACACCAGGAGAGACACTGTGGCGCAACAAGGGGCCCCTGACACTAGCATGGACGATGAACTGCCCACCACCTCCGCCGGCGCTTGTGGATAGGAGACACCGCCACAGGACCACCACACCAGCACCCCACCCCCTGCAGAGGTAGAATCACCCCGCAAACGGTCCCTGAGATTCAGGACAAAGATAGAGAACGATGCCAAGACCCCCACCAAGAAATGAGACCACCCTGAATGTCATCCTTCTGTCCCTCTTTGTCACCCTGTCCATCCTTAAACTGCCCCAGTTCCACTTCCTATGCCCATTTGGGCAATTCACCTGTGAGACTAATAGACTGGACTCAGCCATGGACATTCCTTCACCATCAACCCTCACTATTTTGCAACCCCCTCCAATATTGAGCACTTAAATAAACACCCTTGAAGCACAAATCAATCTGGAGTCAGTCTGTGATTTCGGAATAGTGTATTAGCAATTGCTGTGGCAAAGTGCTCTTTCAATTGTAATGTCAACATACCTATGTCACACAGCTCTAGTCCATGAGGAATCAAATCAGATGTCACACAGTGGGACCCACATCTGTGAAATCGTAAGGGAACGTGACAAGTCAGTGACCATACACTGGGAGAAAACGACAGACAGTAGAGAGGTAGTAGTGTTAAAGTACATGTAGTAGGCAGGTTTGTATTCTTACCTGTGTCTCACTGGAAATATTACAGGATCACAGAGTTCCTGTTGTCCATGTCCTCTTCTTCTGCTTTCTCATCTTCACTGTCCACAGGCTCCACAGCTGCAACAACACCACCATCTAGACCATCCTCCTGCAGAAAAGGCACCTGTCGTCGCAAAGCTAAGTTGTGAAGCATGCAGCAGGCTACAATGATCTGGCACACATTCTTTGGTGAGTAGAATAGGGATCCACCTGTCATATGGAGGCACCTGAACCTGGCCTTCAGGAGGCCAACGGTCCGCTCTATAATCCTCCGAGTTCGCCCATGGGCCTCATTGTATAGTTCCTCTGCCCTTGTCCTGGGATTCCTCACTGGGGTCAGTAGCCAGGACAGGTTGGGGTAACCAGAGTCACCTGCAAATGGTGAGGGACAACTGTTAGACACACACTAACCTGGAGGGATATCCCCAGACCCAGACAACCATTCCCACTGACTTCCTTCCAGGTGCTCACCTAGTAGCCACACACAGTGCCTCTGGAGTTGACCCATCACATAAGGGATGCTGCTATTCCTCAGGATGTAAGCGTCATGCACTGAGCCAGGGAACTTGGCATTCACATGGGAGATGTACTTGTCTGCCAAACACACCATCTGCACATTCATGGAATGATAACTCTTCCAGTTTCTGTACACCTGTTCACTCCTGCGGGGGGGATCAAAGCCACATGTGTCCCATCAATGGCACCTATGATGTTGGGAATATGTCCCAGGGCATAGAGGTCTCCTTTCACTGTAGGCAAATCCTCCACCTCAGGGAAAACGATGTAGCTCCACATGTGTTTCAGCAGGGCAGACAACACTCTGGACAACATGTTGAAAAAAATAGGCTGGGACATCCCTGATGCTATGGCCACTGTTGTTTGAAATGACCCACTTGCAAGGAAATGGAGTACTGAGAGCACCTGCACTTGAGGGGGGATTTCTGTGGGATGGCAGATAGCTGACATCAGGTCTGGCTCCAGCTGGGAACACAGTTCCTGGATTGTGGCACGGTCAAGCCTGTAGGTGATGATCACATGTCTTTCCTCCATTGTCGACAGGTCCACCAGCGGTCTGTACACCAGAGGATGCCACCATCTCCTCACATGTCCCAGCGGACAGTGCCTATGAAGGACAACAGCGAGCACAGAGTCAAACAACTCAGAGGTACGTAAACACAGCTTACACAGAACACAAATCATAATCCGATATTTGGCCTATATGTGTGTTGAGACTAGGCCTAAGTATGTGTGACGCAGTTAAAAAGTAAGCCATGTGGGCTCCTGAAATGACGGCTGCCTGACCTGGAAAGTGGGACAATAGGATGTGAGGTAACTGCACTGGCGTTGTACACCGTTGCGGTAGACGGTCGATGACTGCTGCGCAATGCTGCATTGGTTAACATTGGACCCTATGGGTCCCATGAGCCAATGACGATATACGCCGGCGGTGACGGTACGCACCGCCGCGGACGTGACCGCCATTTTCTATCTGTTCAATCACTCGATACCTGATCTTCGACAGGAGAGGACCTACACTGCCAGTGCTGCTGTGACCTCGGTCTGGAAGAGACAATGCCTCGCGCGACTGGGGAAAGGGCCCCTGCCTTCACATCGGAGGAGTTGGAGAAACTCGTGGATGGGGTCTTCCCCCAGTATGCGCTACTCTATGGTCCTCCAGACAAACAGGTAAATACACTGGGAGCATGCTGTATGGGCTATGCCTGTGTGGAGTGGGGTGGATGAAAGATGGGGGGGGAGATTGAGGCGTGCATGAAACAACGGTGACTGCATGTGCATCATGGCAAGGGAAGGGATGGGGGCCAATGACTGTGACAGTGCATTTGGTAATAACTTTTCTTTTCCCCCTGTACAATTCATGTAGGTCAGCGCCCACCAGAAAAAATATATTTGGCGTGCCATCGCCAAGGACGTCCGGACCCTGGGGGTCTACCACAGACGGAGCACCCACTGCTGGAAAAGATGGGAGGGCATTCGCCGCTGGAGCAAGAAGACGGCGTAGGCCCAGCTGGGGATGTCCTCCCAACGTGGGAGGGGTGCCCGTCGCACCATGACCCCACTGATGTTCAGGATCCTGGCGGTGGCGTACCCAGAGTTGGATGGGCGCTTGGGGGCATCACAGCAGCCACAAGGTGGTGAGTACACTCTCATTATGCTGATTTTGCGTGCAGTGGAGGTGTCTGGGTGGGGAGGTGGGCTGTGGGTTTCCCTAGGCCAGGGCAAGTTTAGGAGGCAAGGTCCACTAGTGCTGGCAGAGCCTGTGGCACCCCACCCCACCTGAGTACAGTGCCAAGTACACCTAGTCAGGCTCCTGTGACATCGATGTGCGCAGATGTCGTCCGTAGCCTTGTAGGCCATGTCCCAGGGATTGAACAGTGGAGGCCAAGTGCGCGGCATGGTGCAGGGGGCTTCTGTGTCTGTCGTGTCCGCCAACGGTAGCGGTAATGCGTGCACTCAACATGTCTTTCTTCTGTCGTCGTCCCCCTTTTTGTGGTCTCCCTGTTCTTGTGTGCATTAGCATCATCAGGCAGAGGAGCAGTGGCAACGGAGCAGGAGGGAGCTGCATCCCACATGGTCCTGGAGGGCGAGACATCGGACTCGGAGTACACCAGTGGGACGGAGGGCGAGGGGAGCTCCACGGCGGGGACAGGAGCTGACAGCAGTGACATGGACTCGTCCTCTGATGGGAGCTCCCTTGTGGTGGCGGCAACATCTGTGCCCCCCACATCTACAGGTACAGCCGCCACCCCCCCTACCAGCACTGCCCTCCCAGCAGCCCCTCAGCCTTTGTCCCGTGCCCGCACACCCAAGAGGGTGGGCATCACCTTCGCCCCAGGCACCTCAGGCCCTGCCCCAGTCACCCCTGCTGCCCTCAGTGAGGAGGCCATTGACCTCCTCAGGTCCCTCACTGTTGGGCAGTCTACCATTTTGAATGCCATCCAGGGTATAGAAAGGCATTTGCAACAAACAAATGCATTCCTGGAGGGCATTCATTCTGGTCAGGCGGCCCTTCAGCGAGCTTTTCAGACTCTGGCCTCAGCACTGATGGCAGCCATTGTCCCTGTGTCTAGCCTCCCCCCTCCAACTTCCTCCACCCAGACCAAATCCCCTCTACCTCAGCCTATCCAATGCACATCTTCAGACCAGCATGCACACACGTCAACACATAAGGGAAGCTCAGGCAAACATAAGCACCACACATCCCACAGGCACTCACACAAGCATCACACACATGAAGACACACCAACATCCACTGCCTCCACTGTGTCCCCCTCCTCCTCGTCTCCCTCCTCCCTCCCAGTCTCGTCTCCACTCACACCTGCATGCACTACATCTACAGCCACTACTGCCATCACCAGCACACACGCCACCACACCCCGCTCACGTGCAGTCACCACCCCCACTGCCATTTACACTTCCCCTGTGTCCTCTCCCAGTGCGACTGTGACGCCTCCTCCCAAGATACAAAAACGCAGGCACACACCCACCCAACAGCCATCCACCTCACGACAGCCTCCAGCACATGCACCTTCACCCAAAGTCACCAAACCAACACCTCCTACAACCACAACCTCTTCCTCCACTCCCAAACCCCCTCCAGTTACCCATCCCAGTGTTTCCCAAAAACGTTTCCTGTCCAACCTTGATCTCTTTCCCACACCTCCCCACCCTGTCTGCCTTCTAGGGCCCGACTCCCCAGGTCCCAACCTAGCACCTCAGTCCCAACATCTCCGGAACCAGTGGTGCCTGTAGTCACCAGAATCTGGAGTGCACCGGCCACCAGGGCAGCCAGTGTGGCACAGAGCCACAGCAAGGACAGTCCCCCACCTGTGAAGCATCTAAAGTTCGCCAGTGCCCGGTGGGACAGTGGGAAGACTCCAGCCACCGAAGCCGCTCCCAGACATACAGGTGGGAGTGTGGAGTCAGCTGCGACACCTTCCAAGGTGGGGAAGGGCCACAAGAAAGTCAGCAGGTCTGGGAAGAGCAGCACGGCAGGGAAGACCGCCATCATCCCCGCTGACCAGGAGCCCACCGCCATCATCCCCGCTGCCCAAAAGGCCAGCACCTGCCCTGCTGCCCAGGAGCCCACCACCATCATCCGCGCTGCCCAAGAGGCCACCTCCAGCACCTGCCCTGCTGCCCAAGAGGCCACCGCCAGTACCTGCCCTGCTGCCCAGGAGCCCACCACCATCATTCCCGCTGCCCAAGAGGCCACCGCCAGCACCTGCCCTGCTGCCCAAGAGGCCACCGCCAGCACCAGCCCCGCTGGGCCATAGAGGACCGTCAGCACCAGCCCCGCTGGGCGAGACAGGACTGCCAGCACCAGCCCCGCTGGGCCAGACAGGACCGCCAGCACCAACCCCGCTGGGTCAGAGAGGACCGCCAGCACCAGCCCTGCTGGGCCAGAGAGGACTGCCAGCACCAGCCCCACTGGGCCAGACACGACCGCCAGCAACTGAGTCACTGCAAAGGACACCGCCGGCACAAGCACCGCTGAACAGGGCACCGTCGCCACGAGCACCGCTGAACAGGGCACCGCTGCCACGAGCACCGCTGAACAGGGCACCGCCGCCACAAGCACCGCTGGCCCATGAGCGACAAGGGCACTGACGCTACTGAGTCCGTCACGAGCAGGATGAAGCACTCTGGGCACCATGCCCCCTCCAGAACCAGTGGAGAGATCCATCCACTACCTCAGTCCTTAGCAGGATGAAGCACTCTGGGCACCATTACCCTCCAGAACCAGTGGAGACTGTCATCCACTTGAGAGACTGTGGCTTTGCACTCCCCAGGATGGAACAGTGGGCAACCCACCCACTGTAGAAACTTGCGAGACTGTGGCTTTGCACTCCCCAGGATGGAACAGTGGGCAACCCACCCGCTGTAGAGACTTGAGAGACTGTGGGGGTCATTCTGACTTTGACGGGCGGCGGAGGCCGCCCGCCAAAGTCCCGCCGGCAGAATACCGCTGCGCGGTCAAAAGACCGCCGCAGTAATTCTGAGTTTCCCGCTGGGCTGGCGGGCGACCGCCAGAAGGCCGCCCGCCAGCCCAGCGGGAAACCCCCTTCCATGAGGATGCCGGCTCCGAATGGAGCCGGCGGAGTGGAAGGGGTGCGACGGGTGCAGTTGCACCCGTCGTGATTTTCAGTGTCTGCTTGGCAGACACTGAAAATCTTGGTGGGGCCCTGTTAGGGGGCCCCTGCAGTGCCCATGCCAGTGGCATGGGCACTGCAGGGGCCCCCAGGGGCCCCGCGACACCCGTTACCGCCAGCCAGGTTCTGGCGGTCAAAACCGCCAGAGCCAGGCTGGCGGTAAGGGGGTCAGAATCCCCATGGCGGCGCTGCCTGCAGCGCCGCCATGGAGGATTCCCCAGGGCAGCGGGAAACTGGCGGAACACCGCCGGTTTTCCGTCTCTGACCGCGGCTGTACCGCCGCGGTCAGAATGCCCATGGGAGCACCGCCAGCCTGTTGGCGGTGCTCCTGCGGTCGTTGGCCCTGGCGGTCTATGACCGCCAGGGTCAGAATGACCCCCTGTGGCTTTGCACTCCCCAGGAAGGAACAGTGGGCAACCCACCCACTGTAGAGACTTGAGAGACTGTGGCTTTGCACTCCCCAGGATGGAACAGTGGGCATGTGGCCCCCTCGTGGATTTGGCATAGTATACTCAACAGGCTGAGGTTCCCCCCCTTTCCCTCCCCCTGAGGTGCTAGTTTTCTTGCTATCTGATGCCCCTGCAGTGTTCTCTCCGTCATGGTTGGGGATCTTGTGTGGGCCTCGCCCATACCGTGTGGGCCTAGTGTTCCACGGACTTCGTTGGAGCACTTCCTGGAATACTAAGCTTGGTGTATATTTTGTTTATAGTGTATATATATATATTTTTGCGTACTTGATTTTAATATATTACAATGGTTACACTCATTTTCTTTTGTCTTTGCATTCTTCTGGGGGGGTTGGAGGGTGTAACTATAATGTATCATGCTGTATTAGTGTGTGTGTTGTCGTGGGTGAGGGTGGGGGTGGGGGTGTTGAGTGTGTTTGTCCCTGTTTTTTCCCCCCCCTGTGTCGTAGGTGTAGTACTCACGTTGTCTTTGCCGCCGGCGTTCGTACTCCTGGTAGAGGAGCAAGAAGATGAGGGCTGGCAGGATCTGCAGCTCTGGTTCCATGGCATCCGGATTACTCGTGGGGTGTGTAGAGGTGAGCGTTTTCCCTTCGAGATCCTGTTTCCGCCATGTTTTTGTCTGCGGTGAATCCGCCCCGGAAAAGGTGGCGGATTGGTAGGTTGTGATACTGTGGGCAGTACTTTGTCCTCCGCCTGTCTGTTGGCGGTGACCACCGCGCTGTTTGTTTGTACCGCCGTGGTGGTCGGAGTGTTAAAGTGACTGTCTTTGTTGGCGGTTTCCGCCACGGTCGTAATTCCAATTTTTTTACCGCCGGCCTGTTGGAGGTCTTACTGCCGCTTGAACACCGTCCGCCAGGGTTGTAATGACCACCTATGTCTCCACCTTCACACAAACAAATGGTCCCTGTCCTGCAATCGCTCGACTGGCTACATATAGCCAAAAGAACAATGTTCATGGTGCTCTTCATTGTCCTAAGAGCGTCCCAAGGAAAAGAACCACCACAAGTTAGATTCAAGCAATTCAAACCAATCAGTACACTACGCTATGGCTTGCATGACTTATCATCATACCACCTCATCATGAGAAATCTTTAGGAGACATTGCTTCCTCATTATAAGTTGCCAAGATCCAGAACTCACAACCAACCCTCATTAGAAGCACCTAGGGGCATATACACTTCCAAAGTCAGTTGAAAACCTGGCTATTTCCAAGATAAATGCACCACCCGTGACCAAACAACAGAGCACAGAAAATAGTCACATCTAAATAGCAATCCTCAACTTACAGCCCACAAATTGCAAACAACTCAACGTGCAAACTGCTTTCTTTATGCAGGTAAGCAGAAAAAAGGGCTGACCTATGGGTCACCATAGCATTATTTATTTATTTCCTTCCATATATAACTGTTGTGGCTCACAATAATACTAAAATGATAAAACGCAGCAAACAATTGTAACTGCTATCTATTAAATTCACATAACACATATCTGCTGTGAGGGTTGTCCATCACCAACACTTTCTTTCCAAAAAACGAAACATCACAAAATGAACCGGCATTAAATAACTGAAGAGATTTGTCACACATTACTAGACAGTTTTTAACGATTTTAATACAGTCTATTCACTGGGATGATAATAAAAATGTCCCTTCCAGCATATTGCTCTACTTCTTTCTTCCTCCATCCATGCCAGGTGAGGACCACTAGCATGCACAACATTTCAGATTGGACAACCTAGTGTAGTAACCAGCTAAGCACACTATATCATACCACATACCATAAAAGAACCCGCAGAGATGTTGAAATCTAACAGAACACTGAAAACCATAAACCATGTGTTCAACGATGACAGCATACTGAAAACCATAAACTACATGTCTATTTCTACATCTCATCACCCAACACACTGCTATGCACTGTATCCCACAACACGATAACTGTACCTTGGTGGTCACCACGCATGACATGGAAAGACTTCCCACACAGGATCAAAACAAATACAACATTCTTCCAGCTGTACACCATGGATGGTGTAGCATGCTACTCGTGTATGCGAGTGCCTCAGCATTCCACATAGGAAAGTGATAAATAAATGCTGCAATACAATACTGTTCAACTCATTCCCTCGGGCAATAGGCTGACGGGCCTCAGGGAGTGTCGTTACTCAGAAAGGACTGATTGCCATTAAACCGCTGACCAGATTAATTTACACCAACCACCATAAAACAAACAAAACAAAACCATCCTCATCGTTGCTGTAGAAAATAAGCTTGTAGAAGGTGTTCTTAAGAAATACGAAAGCTCTCACGACTTTCACTTGAATGGTGATGATCACACTACTACAGCCGATCTAGTTATGTAAGGTGATAGTTATCCTGATAAACAAACAGGGGCTGCCTGCTCTGAAAATCTTGAATACGCCAACGACCTACCTAGTATCACACAATACTAACCAAAATATACTCCACCCTTAATTATATACTTCAACACTGTAGGTAAGTGAAACTAACATAGCTATATTGATAATCATTCTAGGCAAATTTTTGACCTATGTTGTTTAAGGGAGAACAGGTTCACCACCACCTCCCATAGACCTACTGCTCCAACAAGTTGGTCTGCCACTGGTATGAACTAGCAAGAGATAATTGGTGGTAGGGTGATTGTTTTTCATAGTTAGATTGTCCCTTGTTGAATCCTGCCTGACTATCAACCTTCATAATTCATATACCTGCTTGCTAAAATGCTAATTACATCATCTAAACCTATCATTGATTGCCTGCTTTATCATCACAAAGAGAAAGAAATCCAGATTTGGAAATGAATGAAAGCAACCCATTTCTATGCAACTACTGACCTCATCCAAAAGCATCTTTGTAAGATACTTCAACATTCACTGAGAGGTTCATTGAATGCTGCTTTCTAAAACTGATTTCTTCGTGATCAGTCATAAATCTAAAAACTATAAGAGCTCCATCCTAGGCCAGAACATCTCCAGGTTTGGCATGCCATTAGCTTGTGTTATTTTTAAGGTTGATTGTTCAGACCATCTAATGACACCTTTCTCCAAAGTTGTTCCTCATTCTTCCCATTAATTAAAACTCCAAAATGTGATGACCTGGGTTAGAAACTCTAGAAACAATGATATGGCCTCAACTCAACGGTCTATGCAAAATTCCCTCATAGAAGACAAATTACTTTCTCGTCTCAATGTACAACTCTTCTTTGACAGGCATAAAGGATTTAGTCACTATCAAGTTTGGACAAAAGATCGGGAAAAAAGATTTAGGGCCTGATTACGACTTTGGTACTCAGACGAGCAGACAGCCAAAGCCACGGAGGAGGCTGCCGTCATACCTACAGGCTCCCCTGTAGTCATATTATGATGTTTCCAATGGGATGAGCAGTGGAAACATCGAACTATGACGTTTCCGCTGGTCAGACTGGTGGAAACAGTGCCAGAGCTTAAGGGAGCTGAGGCCAATCCAGTGGGCCAACAGCACTCTTGGAATGTGCACTGTCTGCAGAGCAGACAGTACATTTTCCAAAGGTGAGGCCAGGGCCCATGCCCATGGGCATGGGCAGTGCAGGGGCCCCCTGTGGCCCCCAGCACTGGCTTGCTGCCAACTTTTTCGTGGTAGGGACCCTGCCATAAAAAGGCTGGCTGAAAGAGGACTTGTGATCAGCACAGCGGCACAATATCAGCGCTGCCGTGTCTGACCACGACTCCGACCACCGCCACCCTACCGGGATCTATGATCCTCATGGGGGCAGCCGTCCCCTGGCAGTCCGACCTCGAGGGGCGTAATCTGGTGGTCGGACAACCAGGAGTGCAGCGGTCTGAACACCATTGCAGGTTTGGCAGTCCTCGGAATCACGACCATGGCAGAAACCGCCAACATAGACAGCCACTTTGACACTCCGACCGCAACGGTGGTAGAAACAAATACTGTGGCGGTAACCGCCAACAGACAGGCAGAGGACAAAGTACCGCCCACCGTATAACAACAGGCCTACCTGTCACCTTTTCCGGGGCGGAACCAACGCTATCAAAAGCACGGCGGAAACAGTACAGAGAAGAGAAACCACTCACCTCTTGACACCCAACGAGGAACCAGGACGCCATGGAGCCCGAACTACATGTCCTGCCCATGCTGGTCTTCCTCCTGCTCTATCAGGAGCAGGACAGACGCCGTCAACGACCACGGTGAGTACTGCACCTACAACACAGGGGAGGGGGATAGGGAAAAGAGAGTGACACACACACGCAACACGCAATATCCCCACCCCCACCACCACCCACAACACCATACACACAAATACATGCAGCAACATTACATCTACACCTCTCGCCCCTTGAAAGAACGCAAGGACAAAATTAAATGATTGTAACGATTGTAATTATGAAAAATCTGATAGTGAAAGTTCAAAATTCAGTATATGCAAATATGTACACCAACTACACAAGTCTGGATAGTGTACCAATCATTGTCCGTGGACCAGTGGTCCAAAAATGCATGGGCGAAGATACCTGACTTGAAATCGAGAGAACACTGCAGGGGCATCAGATCGAAACTAAACAGGCACCTCAGAGGGAAGGAAAGGGGGAACACCTCAGCCGGATGAACGCACGACGCCACTGCTGCACTAGGGAGCTCCATGCCCATTGCTGTATCCTGGGGAGTGCAAAGCCACAGTCTCTCAAGTCTTTGTCGTGTGTGGTTTGCCCATTGCTTTATCCTGGGGAGTGCAAAGCAACAGTCTCTCAAGTCTTTACAGTGGGTGGTTTGCCCACTGCTCTATTCTGAGGAGTACAAAGCCACAGTCTCCCAAGTCTTTCCAGTGGGTGGTTTGCCCACTGCTTTATCCTGTGGAGTGCAAAGCCACAGTCTCTCAAGTCTTTCCAGTGGGTGGTTTGCCCGCTGCTCTATCCTGGGGAGTGCATTGCCACAGTCTCTCAAGTCTGTCCAGCGGGTGGTTTGCCCACTACTTTATCCTGGGGAGTGCAAAGCCACAGTCTCTCAAGTCTTCCCAGTGGGTGGTTTGCCCACTGCTTTATCCTAGGGAGTACAAAGCCACAGTGTCTCAAGTGGATAACAGTCTCCATTGGTTCTGGATGGGGCCTTGTGCCCAGAATGCTTCATCCTGCCAAGGACTGAGGTAGTGGATGAGGGGGCATTGTGCCCAGAGTGCTTTATCCTGCCAAGGACTGAGGTAGTGGATGTGATTCTCCACTGGTTCTGGAGGGGGCCTTGTGCCCAGAGTGCTCCACATGCAGTGTGGCTGGTCCCATTCCCTCACCTGGGTGTGTGTGCCACAAGATTGCCTAGGAACAGGTAGCATGATACCCCATAGGAGGCAGAGACATACCCCACACTGCTGCGGCTTTACCTTCCACCTGCAGGTGCTAACAGTGATGGAAGTCATGCCTCATGGAAGCTGGGCAGGGTCCAGGAAGTCTCCTCCAACCTTGGACGACTGACCACTGGGGATGGTAGCCATGTCAGCGGTGGTGCCACTGTCCGAGCATGTTGCGGGCTGGTGGCGGTGCTTGCGGCGGCGGTGCTGGCTGTGGTGCATGTGTCAGTACCTGTTGAGGGACACAGCAGGACATCTCCTTTAGCCTCGGACAGCTGCCCACTAGGGAAGATGCTGGGTACTGTTGCTGAGGCTGCAGATGTGCTGGTGGCAGTGCAGGTGGCTGTGCAGGTGGCGGTGCTGCTGGCGGTGCAAGTGGCGGTGCTGGTAGCGGTGCAGGTGGTGGTGCTAGTGGCAGTGCAGGTGGCAGTGCTGGTAGCGGTGCAGGTGGCGGGGCAGGTTGTGGTGTTCGCCACCGTACAGGTTGGTGTAGTCGTGGACAGTAGGGGTGCCACTAGTCCCTAAGTCAGTGCCACTGTGCCATGTCCTGACTTGCTCTTCTGCTTTTGTCCCTTCCCCACCTTTGATGGTGCCGCAGGTGTCTTGCCACTGTCCCCTTTTGTTTTGGCGGAGCCCTTGGTGGCTGGTAGGTGCACTTCTCCCTCTGGGATGTGGGCACCTTTTTCACCTTGGCAGGTGGCGGAATATCCTTGCCCTCGCTACGTGGCACACTGGCAGCCGTGATGGGTGGCGCACTCGATGACCCCGCAGTTGCTGGCACCACCATGCCTGGGGATTTGGTGGCTGAGGTTCTGGGCTGGGACCTGGAAAGCTTGGCCCTAGGGGAAGGCTGGGGGGGAGGGGAAGGGAAGAGGTCAAAGTTTGCCAGGAAAAGTTTTTTAGACACACTGGGATGGGAAGATGGAGGGAGTTTGGGAGTGGAGGAAGAGGTAGTGGTTGTAGGAGGTGTATGTTTGCTGAATTTGGGTGAAGGTGCGTGGGCCGGAGGCTGTTGTGAGGTGGATGGCTGTTGGGTGGGTGTGTGCCTGCGTTTGTGTACTTTGGGAGGAGGGCTCACAGACACACTGGGAGAGGACACTGGAGATGTGTGCATGGTAGTGGGGGTGGTGATTGCACATGAGCGGTGTGTGGTGGATGGGCATGCTGGTAATGGAGGTAGTGGCTGAGGATGTAGTGCATGCAGATGTGAGTGGAGACGAGACAGGAAGGGAGGAGGAGGACATGGAGGAGGGGAATTCAGTGGAGGCAGTGGATGTTGGTGTGTCTGCATGGAGATGGTGCTTGTGTGAGTGGTTGTGGGATGTGTGGTGCTTATGTTTGCCATGTCCACTCTTGCGTGTTGATGAGTGTGCATGCTGGTCTGATGGTGTGCTTGGGATAGGCTGAAGTACAGGGGATTGGGTCTAGGTGGAGGAAGTTGGAGGGGGGAGGCTGGACACACGGACAATGGCTGCCATCAGTGCTGAGGCCAGAGCCTGAAATGCTCTCTGTTGGGCCGCCTTCCCAGAATGAATGCCCTCCAGGTATGCATTTGTTTGTTGCAAATGCCTCTCAACACCCTGGATGGCATTCAAAATGGTAGATTGCCCAACAGTGAGGGACCTCAGGAGGTCAATAGCCTCCTAACTGAGGGCAGCAGGGCTGACTGGGGCAGAGGCTGAGGTGCCTGAGGCGAAGGAAATTCCCACCCTCCTGAGTGGGCACGGGACACACGCTGAGGGGCTGCTGGGAGGGCAGTGCTGGTAGGGGGGTGGCGGCTGTACCTGTTGATGTAGTGGGCACAGAGGTGTCAGCCTCCGCAAGGGAGCTCCCATCAGAGGAGAAGTCGCTGTCACTGGTGTATGCTCCTGTCCCTGTCGTGGAGCTCCCCTCGCCCTCCGTTCCAGTGGTGGCTTCAGACTCCGTTGCTTCACCCTCCAGGGCCAAGTGGGTTGCAGCTCCCTCCTGCTCCGGTGCCACTGTTCCTCCACCAGATGATGCTATTGCACACAAGAACAGGGAGACAAAACAAAAGGGGGGGAAGACAGAAGAAAAACATGTACAGTGCATGCAACACCATTACCGTTGGCAGACACAACACGCAGGGAGCAGCCCTCTGCACTAAGCCATGCACTAACAGTTCCTAGCAATTTCACATGCCCATGTGGTATGAGGCCTAAGCCCAATTGCTGCACACGTGGAAGTCACAGGAGCTGGTGCAGATGGCTATTACCACTAGTGGGGTTGGGGTGCCACAGAGCCTGCCTAACAAGTGACCTTGCCTACCAAGTTCGCCCTGGCCTAGGGGAACCCACAGCCCCCCCCCTCCCAGACACCTCGTAATGCGAGCAGAGTCAGCTGAATGAGAGTGTACTCACCCCCTTGTTGCTGCTGTGATGCCCTCAAGCGCCCATCCAACTCCGTATAGGCCACCGCCAGGATCCAGTACATCAGGGGGGTCATGGCCATCCCCAGCTGGGCCTCCGCAGTCTTCTTGCTCCAGCGGTGCAGGTCCTCCCATCTTTTACGGCAGTGGGTGCTCCATCTATGGTAGACCCCCAGGGTTCGGGTGTCCTTGGCGATGGCACGCCAAATACCCTTCTTCTGCTGACCTAGAGGAAAGGTACAGGAGGAAAGGAAATTACTCACCCATCCGGACCATCATACTCATTGCCCACCAGTTCCCAACCATGCCCTGACACACATACACTCACCATCCTCACATGCAGTCCTCAGCCCCCCCACATGTATCTTCCATCCACACCACTCAAAACAGGCATTGCCCATGCAGCAAGCTCACAGTGTACTCACCTGTTTGTCTGGAGGACCGAACAGTTGCGTGTACTGGGGGAGGACCCCATCCACCAGTTTCTCCAAGTGAAGGCAGGGGCCCTTTCCCCAGACACTGTAGCCATCGTCGCTTCCAGACACAGGTCACAGCAGCACTTGCAGTGTAAGTCCTCTCCTGTTGACGGTCAGGTATTAAGTGAGTGAGCAGTAAGAAAATGGCGGTCACGTCCGCGGCGGTGCGTACCGTCACCGCCGGCGTACATCGTCATTGGCTCCTAGGACCCATAGGGCCCAATGTTAATCAATGCTGAATTGCGCCACGGTCTTCGACCGCCCTCGCGACGGTGTACAACACCAGCGCAGTTACCTCATTCTCCCTTGTCCCACCTTACAGGTCAGGCAGCCGCCATTTCAGGGGGCAACATGGGATGGATAAAAACTGCATCACACCTATCTAGGCTGGGAATACAGACAGATACCGGCACATTGCGATTTACCAATGTTTCAGCAAATAAAACATTGTGATACCTCAGTGTTGGATGACCCTCTGCTCGCTGCTCTCCTCCATAGGGCACGTCTGCTGGGGCAGGTGATGAGATGGCGGCATCCTCCGGTGTACAGACCCCTGGTGGACCTGTCGACAATGAAAGAGAGACACATCATAATCACATACAGACTTGATTGTGCAACAATCATGGAACTGTGTGCCCAGTTGGACCCAGACCTGATTTCAGCTATCCGCCATCCCACAGGAATCCCCCCTCTAGTGAAGGTTCTGTCTGTACTCCATTTCCTGGCCAGTGGGTCTTTTGAAACAACAGTGGTCATGGCATCAGGGATGTCCCAGCCAAGGTTCTCTAACGAGTTGTCCAGAGTGTTACCTACCCTGCTGAAACACATGCGCAGCTACATCGTTTTCCCTCAAGTGGAGGATTTGCCCACAGTGAAAGGTGACTTCTATGCCCTGGGACATATCCCCAACATCATTGGTGCCATTGATGGTACACGTGTGGCATTTATACCCCCCGCAGGAAAGAACAGGTGTACAGAAACCGAAAAAGCTACCATTCGATGAATATGCAGATGGTGTGTTTGGCAGACCAGTACATCTCCCATGTCAATGCCAAGTATCCTGGCTCAGTGCATGACACTTACATTTTGAGGAATAGCAGCATCCCTTATGTGATGGGGCAACTCCTGAGGCACCGTGTGTGTCTAATAGGTGAGGCCAAGGTCCCAACACAGTTGACATAGGTTTCTGGGTATGGGGTTGTCCCTAAGGGTTAGTGTGTGTGTAACAGTTGTCCCTCGACATTTGCAGGTGACTCTGGTTACCCCAAACTGTCATGGCTACCGACCCCAGTGAGGACTCCCAGGACAAGGGCAGAGGAACGCTACAATGAGGCACATGGACGTAGTAGGTAGATTATAGAATGCACCTTCGGCCTCCTGAAGGCCAGATTCCTGTGCCTCCATCTGACAGGTGGCTCCCAATACTACTCACTGAAGAAAGTGCGCCAGATAATCGTGGCCTGCTGTATGCTGCACAACCTTGCTTTGCTACGCCAGGTGCCTTTTCTGCAGGAGGATGGGCCAGATGGTGGTCTTGTGGCAGCTGTGGAGCCTGTGGACAATGAAGAAAAGGAGGCAGAAGAAGAAGATGGTGACAACCGAAAAACAACATCATCATGCAATACTTCCAGTGAGACACAGGTAAGAAGATGTAACTGCTTCCCACATCTCATACTATTGTTGGAGCTAGTATAAGTCTGTCATTTTCACTCAGTGTATGGAACCTGACTTGTTACTTTGCCTTTCTATTTCACAGATCTGGGTCCCACTTTGTGCCCTCTGCTGTTTATTGCTGGCCAACAGCTGTGTTATATTGGTATGTGAACAAGTACATTGACATTGCTATATTCCAGAGGTTTTGCAATTACAAATTTGTGAAAGCACAGACAGACTCCAGATTGTTTTGTGATTGAAGTGTGTTTATTTCTGTGCACATAAGTGGAGGGGTTTGTGAAATGGGCTGGGGGTGATGGTGGAAGAATGTCTATGGCAGAGTCCAGTCTATTTGTTTCACAGGTCCATTGTCCAATGGGGCATAGGAAGTGGAGCAATGGCAGTTTAAGGTGGACAGGGTGACAAAGTGGAACAGAAGGGTGACATTCAGGGGGGTCTTGTTTCCTGGCGGGGGTCTTGGCAATGTTCTCTGTCTTGTTCCTGGATCTCAGGGACTGTTTGTGGGGTGGTTCTCCTTCTGCAGGGGGTGGGGTGCTGGTGGCCTGTTGTTCCTGTGGCGGTGCCTCCTGTCCACTAGCGCCGGCGGAGGTGGAGGGCTGTTCATTGTCCAGGCTAGTGTCAGGGGCCCGTTGGTGTGCCACTGTGTCCCTCATGGTTTTGAGAAGGTCTGCCAGCACCCCTGCAATGGTGACCAGGGTGGTGTTGATAGACAGCAAGTCCTCTCTGATCCCCAGGTAGTGTTCCTCCTGCAGCCACTGGGTCTCCTGAAACTTGGCCAGTATCGTGCCCATGGTCTCCTGGAAATGGTGGTAAGCTCCCATGATGTTGGAGAGTGCCTTGTGAAGAGTGGGTTTCCTGGGCCTGTCCTCCCCCTGTCGCACAGCAGTCCTCCCAGCTTCCCTGTTATCCTGTGCCTCTGTCCCCTGAACCGTGTGCCCACTTCCACTGCCCCCAGGTCCCTGTGTTAGTGGGGTTGCCTGGGTTCCCTGTAGTGGTGGACACACTGCTGATTGACGTGTCCTGGGGACAGAGGGATGGGCCCGCTGGGTGGGTGCTGTGGCGGTGTCTCCTGAGGGGGGAAGGTTCAGTGGTGGTTTGTGACTGTGTCAGGGGAACCAACTGTCCTGAGGTCCCTAATGGGCTGGGCTGGTCATCTTGATCCAGGCGTGCAGAGCTGCTGTCGTCACTGTGGGCCACTTCTGCGGGGGGACTGGATATGTCTGGCACCTCCTGTCCGGTGACGTTGGGTATGGGTCCTGTTGGGGTGTAAATGCATAGTTATTGTATCTGTGTGTGCCATCTTGTGCAATGGGTGAGTGACCCTCTACTCCTGTGCTTGCATTATTGCTGTGACCCTTGTGTGATTGGTGATTTTGGGGCATGAGTGAGTCTCTCCACTGGACATGCTTTGGTGATGGGTGTCCATGCATTAGTGTTACATGCAGGGCTTGATTTTGGGATGTGTGGGTTTTGGTAGTGGAGTATCTGTGGGTTGTTGGGGTGATGGATGTGAGGGTGAGGGTGGGAATATGTGATGTCATGAGGGTGGGGGGGATAAAGTAGTAAACGTTTGCCTTACCAGAGTCCAGTCCTCCTGCTACTCCTGCGAGGCCCTCAGGATGCATGATCGCCAAGACTTGCTCCTCCCATGTTGTTAGTTGTGGGGGAGCAGGTGGGGGTCCACCGCCAGTCCTCTGTACACCAATCTGGTGTCTGGATACCACGGAACGTACCCTCCCCCGTAGGTCGTTCCACCTCTTCCTGATGTCATCCCGTGTTTTCGGATGCTGTCCCACTGCGTTAACCCTGTTAACAATTCTGCGCCACAGCTCCATCTTCCTTGCAATGGATGTCTGCTGCACCTGTGATTCGAATAGATGTGGCTCTACCTGGACTATTACCTCCACCATGACCCTGAGCTCCTCCTCAGAGAACCTGGGGTGTCTTTGAGGGGCCATGATGTGGTGTGGGTGATATGTGAGGTGGTGTCTGTTGTGATGTGTGAGGGAGTGTGTTGGTGTGTGTTGTTTGATGTGCGTGGATGTTGTATGATTGATGGTGTTGTGTGTCTGTGGCTGCTGGTGTTGTCTTAGGTAGGCTCTCTCTCTGGCCCTCTTTCTGAATTTTGGTTCTAAGGGTTTGTGGGTAATGTGGGTGTGTGTTTTATATTGGATTGGGTGTGTGGTGTGTGTATGTGCATCAGGTGTGTGTATTTTGAATTGTCCAATGTGGTTGTGTTTTTTAAATGTGTGCGGATTTTGAGTGTGGTAGTGTGTACCGCCAATGGAATACGGCGGTTGAAAGACCGTCGCGTGTATTCGTGGGTTGTGGTAGTGTGGGCGGATTCCTGTTGGTGTGACGATGTAGGTTTTGGTATCGCCAGTTTATCACTGACCTTTGGTGTGGCGGACTTGTGTGGGTGTCTGTATTGTGGCGGATTCAGAGCTGTGAGTCGTAATACCTGTAGCGGAATTCCACTGCCGCAACGGTATGTTGGCTGTGTTCTGCACGGCGGAAAGCAGGATTTACCGCCAGGGTTGTAATGAGGGCCTTATTGTTGTTTTTATTATCATGGCAAAAAATACTGAAGTAGAAAATATCACTTTATGTAATATCCTTTGTAAGTGTTAATTATTATATCATTTAATGTAGTGTGTTTGATTGTGTCTGCTTGTTTTTGATTTCTGTTTTTAGTGAGAGATTTTTTTAGTTATGAAATCATTGAAATGTTTACTTTTTTTAATGTATACAATTAATTATTAAATACTTTTATTTAGTACCAGGATATTGTTTTTTCAGGGGATAAGGGTGGGGTGATAAAAAAAATACATTTTAAAATAACATTTTGGGCCTCATTCTGACCCGGGCGGTCCTTGACCGCCGGGGCCAGGGTCGGCTGGAGCACCGCCAACAGGCTGGCGGTGCCCGCAGGGCATTCTGACCGCGGCAGTTTGGCCGCGGTCAGAAGAGGAAAACCGGCGGTCTCCCGCCGGTTTTCCGCTGCCCTGCTGAATCCTCCATGGCGGCGCAGCTTGCTGCGCCGCCATGGGGATTCAGACACCCCATACCGCCATCCTGTTCCTGGCGGTTCGCCTGCCAGGAACAGGATGGCGGTATGGGGTGTCGTGGGGCCCCTGGGGGCCCCTGACGTGCCCATGCCAATGGCATGGGCACTGCAGGGGCCCCCGTAAGAGGGCCCCACAAAGAATTTCAGTGTCTGCTGTGCAGACACTGAAATTCGCGACAGATGCAACTACACCCGTCGCACCTTCCCACTCCGCCGGCTCCATTCGGAGCCGGCTTCCTCGTGGGAAGGGGTTTCCCGCTGGGCTGGCGGGCGGCCTCCTGGCGGTCGCCCGCCAGCCCAGCGGGAAACACAGAATAACCGCAGCGGTCTTCTGACCGCGGTGCGGTATTCTGGAGGGGGGAACTCTGGCGGGCGGCGTTATTTATAATGATGTTTTAACATATTTTAATTTGATGATAAGTAAGATATATATTAAATATTTTTTAAATAAGAAGTAAATATTATGCAATTTAAAAAGATATAAATATATTTTGTTAAAGTAGAATATTTAGAAATGATTTTTGTTTACATTGAAAAATCTAATTATTTTTCAAAAATATTTAAATTATATAAACCTTTATTTGAATTGTTTTGTTTTACATTCTTACTTTTAATTTAATTTTGATTTTTTTTTAACAAAATGTTCGGGATTTTTAATTTTGTATTATGATTTTATATTTAGTTTATTGTTTAACGTTTATGAATGGTAGTAAATAGTTTCAACAATATATGCATTTTTAATAGTAGATAAAATATTCATTTTATATTTAAACATGTAAATATGTGTATAAAGGTTTGTAGCTTTTTTTGGATTACATTTTATATACAAAATATGTGTCAATATGGAGTATTGATTGGGTATGAATTTTTTAAAATTTGTATTACCTTATGTAAAATATTTAGGGGGTCATTACGACCCTGGCGGCCAACGGAACACTGGCAGTAACACCGCGAATAGGATGGCGGTGTTCTGCCAGTGTATTATGACCGTGGTGCATTAGCCACGGCCATACCGCCGGCCCCTCCACTATAGCTCGAGGTTTCCTGCAGGAGGTCATAATCCCCAGGGCAGAGCTGCTTGTTGGAGATTATGAGTCCCCAACTGCCAGCCTGTCCATGGCTACTGCCAGGGAAAAGCTGTTGGTAAGGGGGACTTGGGGTGCCCCGGGAGGCCCCATTGAGCTTTTCACTGCCCAAATTTCGGGCAGTGAAAAGTGTGACGGGTGCTGCTGCACCTGCTGCACATCAACCTTGCCACCGGCTCTATTATGAGCCGGCTTCAATGTTGATGTGACTTTTCCGCTGGGCCATCGGACGGAAACGCTGTTTCCGTCCCCTGGCCCAATGGAAATGTCAAACTAGGGTGCCACCAATTCCGCCAGCACTGGCGGTATTGTGGCGCCTGAGGATTCAGCGGTCTATTTGCAAAACCGCCGAAGTCGTAATGAGGGCCTTAGTTTTGAAGTGATGTCGTGAATTTCACCTCTTCAGCATCCAGCACCTTCTTCAAATAGCCTTAGATTGGCATGGGAATAGTGAATGTCACATGTGTAGGGTCCAACGCCTTTTCCAAATTGGTTTAGATTGAAGTGTGAATAGTAAATTTCACCGCTTTAATGTCCAACACATTTCACCAATATAGTTAGATTGGATTGGGAATAGTAAATGTCACCACTTTAGTGACTAACACCTTCCCCAAATGCTTTAGATTTGAGTGGAAGTAGTAAATGCCACCACTTTAATGTTTAACACTATCCCCCAATATGGTTAGATTGAAGTGGGACTAGTAAACTCCACCTCTTTATGCCTTCCCCAAATTGGTTTAGATTGGAGTGGGAATAGTAAATGTCACCTCTTTAGTGCCTGTTAGATCTGACATCCTTAGGGTGGTCACCCGTAACTTTTTGCCTACCTCCCTCCCTTTTATGAAACTGTTTTTTCTGGTTTTAGGACTCTGCATACTTTACCACTGCTATCCATTACTAAGGTGCATATGCTTTCTCCCTTAAAACATGGGGACATTGGCTCATACCCAATTGGCATATTTAATTTACTTGTAAGTCCCTAGTAAAGTGCACTACATGTGCCCAGGGCCTGTACATTAAATGCTACTAGTGGGCCTGCACAACTGATTGTGCCACCCACCAGAGTAACCCCTTTACCATGTTTCAGGCCTGACACTGCAAGGCCTGTGTGTGCAGTTTCACTGCCACTTTGACTTGGCATTTAAAAGTACTTGTCAAGCCTTAATCTCCCCTTTTTCTACATATAAGTCCCCCCTAAATTAGGCCCTAGGTAACCCAGAGAGCAGGGTGCTATGTAGGTAAAAAGCAGGACATATATCTGTGTGTTTTGTACATCCTGGTAGTGGAAAACTCCTAAATTTGTTTTTCACTGCTGTGAGCCCTGCTCCTTTTATGGGCTGACATTAGGGCTACCCTCATAAACTGTTTGAGTCATAGATTCTCATTGAAAAGGGGTAAACAGGTTGTATTTAGTATGGCCAGAATGGTAATATAAAATCCTGCTGACTGGTAAGGTTGGATTTAATATTACTATTTTAGAAATGCTACTTTTAGAAAGTGAGCATTTCTCTGCACTTAAAATCCTTCTGTGCCTTACAACCTGTCTTCAATCCATGTCTGGGCTGGGCTGGTTGACAGCTCCCTTGTTCATTTCACCCAGACAACTACAAACACTGGATGCTCAGTCACACCTGCACACATCTGCATACTGAATGGGTCTTACTGGACTGGAAGGGTGGAGGGCCTTACACTTACATTTCAAAGGGCAGTGGCCTACTCTCACACAATGGACTTCCAAACCCCCTACTGGGACCCTGGCAGACAAGATTGTACTGAAAGGGGACCTTGTGCACTTCTAAGCCACTCTTTGAAGTCCCCCCTGACTTCAAAGGCTCATTTGGTTATATAACTTGGTCCCTGAGCCTACTAAACTAGACACTTCCTGGGAAAGAAACTCTGCACCCGAACCTGCAACCTGGCAAGAGAAGCTGCCTGGCTGCCCAAAGGACTCACCTGGACTGTTTTGCTGTAAAGGACCGCTGCCTTGCTGTTGCCCTGCTGCCTCTCTGGCCTCTGGCTCTGCTGAGAAGTGCTTTCCAAGGGCTTGGATTGTCTGAGGGCCACAAAGACTTAGGCCCTCATTACAACTCTGGTGGTCAGTGATAAAGTGGCGGTAATACCTCCAACAGGCCGGCGGTAACAAAAATGGAACTATGACCACAGCGGAAACCGTTCAGACAGACAGCCACTTTAACACACCGACCGCCACCGCGGTAGAAACAAGCACCACGGCGATAACCGCCAACAGCCAGGTGGAAAGCAATGTACCGCCCACAGTATTACAACAGGCCTATCCACCACCTTTTATGGGGCGGTACCAATGACATCAAAAGCACGGAGGAAACAGAACACAGAAGTCAAAGGACTCACCTCTGAGGACACAGGGAACACCCATGACGCCATGGAGCCCAAGTTGCACATACTTCCCATGCTCGTCTACCTTTTCCTGTTTTCCAAACAACTACGCCGGCAAAGACGACTATGGTGGGTACTGTGGCCTAGCACACAAGGGAGGGGGAGGAAAAAGAGAGTGACACACACACGCAAAACACAACACCCCCACCCCCAACACCATACACACAAACAGATGCAGTAACATTACATATCCATCCGGTACCCCTCAGGAATAATGCAAGGACAAAATGAATTGAACAAAGTGAGTGTAGTATGAAAAGATAATAGGAATAAGTGCATCAAAATCCAAACGTATATACATATTTACAAATATAGGGACACTGCCTAGTCCTCAATGTCCATGGGCCACAGGGCCACAACACATAGGCCAAAGCCCAACCTCACTCCTGCAACAACACGGAGAGAACACTGCAGGGGCATCAGGTTGAAAATACACATGCACCTCAGGGGGATGGGGAATGGGGGGTACCTCAGCCGGAGGATGGTACAATCACTGGTCCTGGAGGGGGCTCCATGCCCTCTGTGCTGTCCTGGGGAGTGCATGCCACAGTCTCTCAAGTCAGTGGTTTGCCCACTGCCTGGTCCTGGGGAGTGCAAGGCCACAGTCTCTCTAGTGGGTGGTTTGCTCACTACCTGGTCCTGGGGAGTGCAAAGCCACAGTCTCTCAAGTGGGTGCTTTGCCCACTGCTTGGTCATGGGGAGTGCAAAGCCACAGTCTCTCTAGTGGATGGCTTCTCCACTGGTTCTGGAGGGGGCATTGTGGCCAGTGTGCTTCATCCTGCCATGGATAGGGTGAGTGGATGCCTTCTTCCACTGGTTCTGCAGGGGGCTTTGTTCCCAGTGTGCTTCATCCTGCCAAGGATAGAGTGAGTGGATGCCTTCTTCCATTGGTTCTGGAGGGGGGCTTGTGCCCAGTGTGCTTTATCCTGGGAAGGATAGGGTGAGTGGATGCCTTCTTCCACTGGTTCTGGAGGGGCCTGTGTGCCCAGTGATGCAGCACTTGGGGCGTGCCAGGTCACAGTCCCTCACCTGGGTGTCAGACCCACAGGAGTTTCAGTGGGCAGGATGCATGACACTCCATGGAGGCAGTACTACAGTCCATCCGCCGGTGGCTATGGCTGTACAGTGGTGGTAGTGCCGATGCTGGTGGGGGTGCTGCCAGTGGTGGGGGGAGGCTCCAGCCCTTCCCCTGCAGCCTCGGACGGCTGCCCACTGGGGCTGCTGCTACTGGCGTGGTGCTACTTGCGGTGGGCAAGGTGGCGGTGCTGGCCGCGGTGTAGGTGCCGGTGCTGGCCGTGGTGCAGGTGCCGGTGCTGCCAGTGGTGGGGGGAGGATCCAGCCCTTCCCCTGCAGCCATGGACGGCTGCTCACTGAGGCTGCTGCTGCTGGCAGTGCAGGTGGCGGTGCTCGCTGCTTTGCAGGTGCCGCCAGTGGCGGGGGGAGGCTCCAGCTCTTCCCCTGCAGCCTCGGCAGCTGCCCACTGGGGCTGCTGCTGCTGGCAGTGGTGCTACTTGTGGCGGGCAAGGTGGCAGTGCTTGCGGCGCTGATTGTGGTGGTGCAGGTGGCAGTGCTGCCCGCGGTGCAGGTGCCGGTGCTGCCAGTGGTGGGGGAGGCTCCAGCCCTTCCCAGGCAGCCTCGGACGGCTGCCCAGTGGGGCTGCTGCTGCTGGCAGTGGTGCTACTTGCGGCGGGCAAGGTGGCGGTGCTTGCAGCGGTGCTTGTGGTGTTGCCTGCGGCGTTGCTGGCCGCGGTGCAGGTGGCGGTGCTGTCGGTTGTGGTGATAGATACCAGGCCTTCACCTGCAGGCTTGGACTGGCGTTCTGTGCTCCTTCTGGCACTTGGCAGATTGTGGTGCCTCCTTGGGTCTGCCAGCTGGAGTCTCTGACGTGTCCTTGCTGGGTGGTTGCGGCTCCTTCTCCTTGCTGGGTGCTGGCCCCTTCTTGCCCTTGCCAGGTGGTGGAACCTTCTTGGCCTTGGCAGGTGTTGGTGGCACACTAGCTGGGCTGACAGGTGCCCCCTTAGAGCCTCTGACTGCTGCAGAAACCGCAGCGGATGTGGACTTGGTCGCTGAGGTGCTGGGTTGGGTTCTGGCCGCCCTGGCCCAAGTTGATGGATGGGGTAGGGGTAGGGAAGAGGTCAATGTTGTCTAGGAAAAGCTTCTTAGGGACCTTGGGGTGGGAAGAGGGCGAAGGTTTCGGAGTGGAGGAAGAGGGAGTGGTTGTAGGAGGTGTCAGTCTGCTGTGTTTTGGTGCAGGTGCATGAGCTGGATGCTGTTGTGAGATGGATGGCTGTTGGGTGGGTGTGTGGTTGCGTTTGTGTACTTTGGGAGGAGGGGTCACAGACACAGTGGGAGAGGACACAGGGGACGTGTGCATGGATGTTAGGGTGGTGACTGCCAGTGAGGGGCGTGTGGTGATAGGCGTCCTGTTGATGGAGGTAGTGGATGAGGATGTAGTGCATGCAGGTGTGAGTGGAGACGCTACTGGGAGGGTTGTGGAGGAGGAGGAGGAGGGGGACACAGTGGAGGCAGTGGATGTTGGTGTGTCTGCATGGGGATGGTGCTTGTGTGAGTGCCTGTGAGATGAAATGTGGTGCTTGTGTTTGCCTGAGCCACTTCTGCGTGTTGATTTCAGTGAACGCTGGCCTGAAGGTGTGCTTGGGATAGGCTGGGGTTGAGGGGTTTGGTACTGGGTAGAGTAATTTGAAGGGGGAGGCTGGAGACAGGGACTATGTCTGCCATCAGTGCGGAGGCCAGAGTCTGAAATGCTCTCTGTTGGGCACCAGTGTTAATGCCCTCCACGTATGCATTTGTTTGTTGCAAATGCCTTTTGACACCCTGGATGGCATTCAGTATGGTTGACTGCCCAACAGTGAGGGCGCAGAGGTGTCCGCCACCGCCAGGGAGCTTCCATCAGAGGAGGAGTCACTGTCTGTAGTGTCCGCTCCTGTCTCCGTCGTGGTGCTCCCCTCACCCTCCGTCCCACTGGTGCCCTCACCGTCAGTGGATTCAGCCTACAAGCCCATGTGGGATGCAGCTCCCTCCATCACTGGTGCCTCTGCTCCTCTACCAGATGATGCTAATGCACAGAAGGACACAGTGACAAAACAAAAAGGGGGGAAGAGACAGAGGATACACTTGGTCAATGCAGGCATCAACACTACCATTGGCATACACAACACACAGGGATCACCCCTATGCACTAGGCCATGCACTACCAGTTACAAAGCTAGTCACCAGCCCATGGAGTACATAGCATAACATAATCAGCTGCACACCTGAAACCAACAGGACCCAACCCAGTAGTGAATGGCCACTAACACTATTGGAGTTGGAGTGCTTCAGAGCCTGCCCAACAAGGGACCTACCCTGTCATGTTTGCCCTGGCCTAGGGGCACCCACAACCCACATCGCACACCCAGGTAAAACCTTATAGCGTGCAAAGTCATGCTTCAGAATCTGTTCTCACCTCCTTGTGGTTGCTGTGATGCCTTCAAGCACCCATCCAACTCCAGATAGGCCACCGCCAGGATGCGGAACGTCAGGAGGGTAAGGGTACGACGGGCACCCCTTCCTCATTGGGAGGCCAGCCCCAGCTGGGCCTCCGCCGTCTTCCTTGCCCAGCGGCGCAGGTCCTCCCACCGTTTGCGGCAGTGGGTGCTCTGCTTGTCAAAGACCCCCAGAGTCCTCACCTCCTTGGCGATGGCACACCAAATACCCTTTTTCTGATGGGCATTGACCTTCAGGAAAATATCCATGGAAAAAAGGGATTAGTCATACCGTCCAGACTGTCATACTCATGGCCCACCATATCCCTCCCATCCCCTCACGCACATACATTCACCACCATACATGCAGCACTATGACCAGGACCCCTCAGCCCCCCCCCCCAACATGAGGCTTACACACACACAGCACTCCATACATTCATGGCCCAAGCATCATGCTCACAGTGTACTCACCTGTTTGTCTGGAGGACCATAGAGTAAAGTATACTGGGGTAGTACCCTATCCACCAGTCTCTCCAACTCCTCCGAAGTGAAGGCAGGGGCCCTTTCTCCAGACACAGGTCACAGCAGCACTTGCAGTGTAGGTCCTCTCCTGCTGAAGGTCAGGTAGCAAGTGAGTGAACAGATAGAAAATGGTGGTCACGTTCGGGCGATGCGTACCGTCACCGCCAGCGTACTTCACCGTAGGCTCCTGGAACCCATAGGGCCTAATGTTAACCAATGAGATGTTGCGCAGCGGTCATCAACCGCTGATCGCTACGGTGCACAATGCCAGCGGATTTACCTAATTTCCACTTGCCTCTCCTCAGAGGTCCGGCAGCCTCCATTTCAGGGGGGCACAGACCATGCCACCTAACTGCATCATAGCAGACATTGGCACATCAACTGACTCTCGAATTCACATACTGTTTCTGTGCAGGAAGAAATGCATCATTATATCAACCTATGTGTGAATATGGCGCTCTGCTCAACGTTTTTCTCCCTAGACTTTCACCGATGAGGATGAGTAGGAGATGGAGACATCCCCCAGTGTACAGACTCCTGGTGGACCTGGCGACAATGGAGGACAGACACATTATCCTGACCTACAGATTTGATAGGGCCACAATCCAAGAACTGTGTGCCCAATTGGAGCCAGGCCTGATTTCAGCTATCCGCCAGCCCACAGGTATCTCCCCTTTAGTGCAGGTCCTGTCAGTGCTCCATTTCCTGGCAAGTGGTTCCTTCCAAGCGACAGTGGCCATGGCATCAGGCAAGTCACAGCCTATGTTCTCAAAAGTGTTGAACAGAGTGTTGTCTGCCCTGCTGCAACACATGCGCAGCTACATCGTTTTCATCCCAGGTGGAGGATTTGGCCACAGTGAAAGATGACTTTTATGCCCTGGGACATATCCCCTACACCATTGGTGCCATTGATGGCACACATTCCCCCAGAGGAATGAACAAGTTTTCAGGAATAGAAAAAGCTTTCACTCTCTGAATGTGCAGATGGTATGTTTGGCGGACCAGTACATCTCTCATGTGAATGCCAAGTTTCCTGGCTCTGTGCATGATGCCTTCATCTTGAGGAATAGCAGCATTCCATATGTGATGTCTCAACTCCAGAGGCACCGGGTGTGGCTAATAGGTGAGCCCATGGTCCCCACCCAGTTGATATAGATATATGCGGGTGGGGTTGTCCCTAAGGGTGATTGTCTGTCTAACAGGTATCCCTCGAATATTTGCAGGTGACTCTGGTTACCCCAACCTCCCATGGTTACTGACCCCAGTGAGGAATGCCAGGTCAAGGGCAGAGGAACGTTACAATGAGGCACATGGGATAATTGAAAGAACCTTTGGCCTTGTGAAGGCCAGGTTCCGGTGCCTCCATCTGACAGATGGATCCCTGTACTACTCACCCAAGAAGGTGTGCCAGATCATCGTTGCATGTTGCACAACCTGGCTTTGAGACGCCAGGTGCATTTTCTGTAGGAAGATGAGCCTGGGGGAGGTCTTGTAGCAGCGGTGCAGCCTGTGAATAGTGAGGAAGAGGAGGCAGAGGAAGAAGATGTGGACAACAGATGTTCACTCATTCAACAGTACTTCCAGTGACACACAGGTAAGACAACATAACTTCACTTTCCATTGCAGTTTTGTGTTGGACATTGTACATGGCAGCGTGATTTTCCATATTCTATGGCCACTTACTGTTCTCTTTGGCATCTCTGTTTTCAGATCTCTGTGCCCCACTCTCGCTCCTGTTGTATTGACTGCTGCTTACTACAGGTCATACCTATGTATACATGACTGTACAGTTGAATTGCGATGTTTACTGCTTGTTAAACAAATACATATTTGAATCAATTGACAGGCTCCATACTTGTATTTGTTCCAAGGGTGTTTATTTATGTGCTGATATGTGAAGGGTTTATTGCAATCGGCTGGGTTGATGATGAAGGAATGTCCAGGGTAGAGTCCAGTCTATTGGTATCACAAGTGCATTGTCCAATGGGGCATAGGAAGTGGAGCATTGGCAGTTCAAGGTGGACAGGGTAGCAGAGTTGGACAGAACGGTGAGAATCAGGAGAGTCTTATTTCCTGGCGGGGGTCTTGGCAATGTTCTCTGGCTTCTGCCTGGATCGCAGGGACCTTTTGCGTGGTGGTTCTCCATCTGCAGGGGGAGGGGTGCTGGTGGCCTGTTGTTCCTGTGGAGCGCCGGTGGAGGTGGAGGGCTGTTCTTCGGTTTGGCTAGTGTCAGGGGCCTGTTGGTGGGCCACTGCCTCCCTCATGGTGTTGCCCATGTCTGCCAGCACCCCTGCAATGGTGACCAGGGTGGTGTGGATGTGCTTGAGGTCCTCCCTGATCCCCAGGTACTGTCCCTCCTGCAGCCGCTGGGTCTCCTGCAACTTGTACATTATCTGGCCTATGGTCTCCTGGGAATGGTGGTATGCTCCAAGGACCCCTGCAAGTGCCTCATGGAGAGTGGGTTGCCTGGGCCTGTTCTCCCCCTGACGCACATCAGTCCTCCCAGCTTCCCTGTTGTCCTGTGCCTTTGTCCCCTGAACCGTGTGCCCACTGACCCCAGGTCTCTGATTGTCTTGGGTTTGTGTGGTTGCCTGGGGTCCCTATAGTGGTGGACACGCTGCTGATTGACGTGTCCTGGGGACAGAGGAATGGGCCTGCTGGGTGGGTGCTGTGCTGGTGTTTCCTGAGGGGGAGGCTCTGTGGAGGGTTGGGACTCTGGCTGGGTAACCGACTGTCCAGAGGTCCATGATGGGCCAGGTTGGTCATTGTGATCCAGGCGTGCAGAGCTGCTGTCATCACTGTGGGCCTCTTTTGTGTGGGGACTGGATGTTGGTGGCACCTCCTCTCTGGTGACGTTGAGTGGGGGTCCTGTAGGGATGAAATGCAGTGTTATTGTATCTGGGTGGGTTGTGATAGTGGGGCATATGTGATGTGGTGGAGTGATGGGGTAAGGGTAGGGGTAGGAGTTTGTGATGGCATGCAGGTAGGGTGGGGGATGTAGTAGTAAAGATTTGACGCACCAGAGTCCAGTCCTCCTGCTACTCCTGCGAGGCCCTCAGGATGTATGATCACCAAGACTTGCTCCTCCCATGTTGTTAGTTGTGGGGGAGGAGGTGGGGGTCCACTGCCAGTCCTCTGTATGGCTACCTGGTGTCTTGCTACCACAGAACGCACCTTCCCCCATAGGTTGTTCCACTTTTTCCTAATGTCATCCCTTGTTCTGGGGTGCTGTCCCACAGCATTGAGCCTGTCCACAACTCTCTACCATAGCTCCATCTTCCTTGCAATGGACATCTGCTGCACCTGTGATCCGAATACACAGATGATTTCCTCCACCATGACCCTTAGCTTCTCCTCTGAAAGCCTGGGGTGTCTTTGGGGTGCCATGGGTGTGGTGTGAGTGGTATCTGTGAGGGTGTGTGGGGTGCTGTGTTGGGGTGTGTGCTATGAGGTGCGTGGATTATGTATGGGTGAAGGTGTTCTGTGGCTCAGATAGAGTGGGTGCTCCTGGCTTGTTTCTCTCTCAGTTGCCAATATATTTTGTGGGTTTGTGTTTTATATTGGATTGGGTGAGTGGGTGTGGTGTGTGTATGTGTGTCAGGTGTGCATAGTTTGAATTGTCCAATGTGGTGTAGTTTTTGTAGTGTGTGTGTATTTTGAGCGTGGCGGCGTGTACCGATAATGGTTTACCGTGGTTGAAAGACCGCAGCGGTGATTTGTGGGTCCTGATGCTGAGGGTGTATTTCTGTTGGCATAACGGTGTGGGTTTTGGTACCGCCAGTTTATCACTGACCTTCGGTCTGGCTGACTTGTGTGGGTGTCTATATGGTGGTGGATTTCTTTGTGTGGGTCATAATACCCGTAGAGTTATACTGCCACCGTCACAGTATGTTGGCGGCCATCAGCATGGCGGTAAGTGGCATTTACCACCAATGTTGTAATGAGGGCCTATATTTGTTATTTAAATAGGTTTGGTATGTCGATTTAGCGTTTGTCAACATTTTTGAGGACTTTGGTAGGTTACTATTTATTTTATAATTTGCTTTTGCCTATGATTTCTAAGTAATCTACTCCTTTGTTATTTATGAAGAGCTTGACTTATAGCATGTCAAAAAATGTGTTGTTTTTTTTGCTATGTTTAGGTACAATTTGGCTAATAGATTGCTTTATTCATAGTTCTTGGTAGCTTTGCTCTTTTTGTAATGTTTCTGTAAATGTGTACAGTGTAGGTGGAGTTCTGCCTAGTGTGGATTAGAAGGTGTTGTACCATCCTTCCACTTCATTGTTTGTTTTGGCTGTCTATGCCAAGGTGGTATCATAGACATTCCACCATGGTATTTGGAATTCGGGTTGGCAGCTGTGTCCGGAGCAATACCGTCTGTTAACCCAAGTGTCTTTGAAAAATTCCATTAAGGGACTAAGGGCCTGATTTAGAGTTTTGCGGATGGGTTACTCTGTCACAAATGTGACGGATATCCCATCCTCCGTATTACATTTCCCATAGTATATTATGGGATCATAATATGGTGGATGGGACATCTGTCACATTTGTGACAGAGTAACTCCATCCACCAAACTCTAAATCAGGCCCGAAGTCTGTCTTCATTTTTTTGATAGAAAGGGCTTTCTATTAGTAAATTGTAGTAGTTAAATAATTCTGTGACAGGAACATTGGCTAGTGCTATAAATTTTTTATTTCAAAGGTAAATCGGCTGCTTATAGAATATTCTACACTTAGTGCAGATTTTGGAGGTGTCTCCATATACTTTGCTTGAAATGATAGTAATAGCCTTGTATGGCTGTGTGGGAATACATTTTTAAAATGGCTTGAATACTGGCTTGCTCAAAGTCAATGACTATTTTGGGGGGTAGTAGTTTTTTGTTTTATGTTTGTCATGGTTGAGAAGTTCATAGTAAGTGCTGATTTGTTTATTTTGCAGTAGAGCAAATATAAAAGGGATATTTGTGCTTTGATATTCAAAATGTGTGGTGTATATCTGAGTGAATAGATTGGACCTCATTTTGAAGGTTCCGTTCATCATCCATGTTTGACACTGACCAGGCTTTAGTAAGTTGTCTGCTGTAGAGAATATCAGGATTTGTTTATCTTTATTTAGGCTGTCATGTAAAAGGACACGTTTCTCATCATGTGGCATTGTTAAATATTTTACATAGGTATAGGTAGTAGTTAGATTGTTATGTGCTTGGGGACTTTAGGTAACATATCTTTAAGGATTTTGCTTGTAGGTTGCTGGGAGCAAATAATCACCTCTCTTATATCATGCGGTATCTCTCATATTTCTATTTCTGTCACATTTTGTGGGTGGTTGTGCTCTCCTACATGAATTACAACATTATCTTTTGTAGTTGCCCACATAGCATGCATTTGAATAATATTTAGTACATTTCAAGTTTACGTTTTCCAATGACGCACTTTCTTGGCTGTAGGTGTATTCCGGGAGATTTAATATCTGATTTCCTTTCTCTGAAGTGATAAATTTGGCAGCTTCTGCCATTGTATTTGAAGGTAGTGTAATAGTATAAATATTTTAACTTTTGCATGTTGATTACCATGTAAAAATGCAATTACATCTATTTTGTACACTTACATGTATGTTCTGTTTAAATGTTTCACATTGTTTCACATGATTTTGTAGCTTTCCCACTGGAGGTGTTCTAAGGAGGTGCTTTCTTTTCTGTTGAGTGAAAAAAATGTATGTTTAATTTTAAATGTTAATTTGTTGATATTTTGTAGAGGTTGAGTTTATCTATTTATGCCCACTATTTCGCTGAGGTTTTACTTTTTTATAATTTATATATGCTTAATTTCTTCATCTATTTTATCTTTATCTAATAGCTCTAACTATAACTGCTGAATTTCTCTGGTTTTGCATGAGTACATTCAGAAGGTAACTATAATGTTCTATAACCTTTGTTTTTTTCAGAAAATTTCAATTTTTAAAAAAATTCTATTTCCTAACTATAACGTCCCTGTAACCTTTGGCTTTTTCAGTGAATTTCTATGGTATTTCAACTTAAACCAATTTTCATTACTATACATTAATCCAACCACCATCCTGCACAGCCTTTATCCGTTTTCAGAGGCAGTTTGCCGCAGAGCCTGCGCCAAACCCCTATAACAACCCAACCCTGCGCTGTACATGGCTTCGGCCATGTGCAACAGGTTGGACGTACCCCTATAACCAGACAACCCAGCGGTGCACAAGGTCTTAGGTTGTGCAGAGCGGGTGTTGGCTACAAGGCCTGGCATGTGGCCAGCCGCAGTGGCCAACCCCTATACCACCCAGTCCCGCACAGCCCCCCTTCCCAGGCCAGCCTCGGTCCTCGGCACCCAATGCCCTGGGGCCCGGCCATGTCACCTGGATACCCCTCAGGGCACCCAGTCAGAATGTTGGGTACTGTGATGGGAGCCTGAAGGCTTCCACGGTCCCAGCTGGCTCCACGGCTCCTGGGAAATGCAACTTTTTTTACCCCACCTTTTTTCAGCCCCAGCTTGATGGATAACCCAAAAACTTTCCGTGTCCAACAATAATCAGTGGCACACTTTTTTGGAAAATTTTATGAAGATTCATCAAGCGATGCACAGATATAGGCAAGTCAAAAATCTATTTTTCTATCTATAGATGGTCCTAACTATGACTGCATAGTAATTCTTTTGGGGGTTCTATTGTTAATATTTTATATATATAAACATTTTGGGGTGAATGGTAACCATTTTGTTGTTGTAAAATATTTTTATTTAAAGTATATATCAAGCTTTGGGTTTATTTGAAATAATAGTTTCACATAAAAATAGTTTTATTTTTAAAAATCTATTAATGATTATTTGATTAGTGTGATGAAAAACAAGGTGTTATTTTTTGTGTGATATAGTACATATTCATTTAAAGATAACAATATTTTTGTTTCTGATATTTTTGTTTACAATATAGGTAAAATTGTATATTTTTGTCACCAAATTTGTGTTCTCGATATTTGTGGATTTTATTGTTAAAAATAGGAGGCCATAATTTTTATCAATATTTAATTTCCAATATGTTTTTGTGTTTTGATATTGTATGCATCAATATTATGTCAGTGGTCTCTCCACTATGCTGTACATGCAAAAAAGAATAAGTGATTGCCCAGTGTTTCTTTGCTTATTTAACCTTTAAGAGAATATTCCTGCACGCCACCGAACACAAGTGGAGGAAATCACCAATTTCACCAGTACTTTTTGTCTGAGATCAAATTTAAAGGGCTACAAGATAAACATGAAAAAGGCCATGGCAGATTTCTTAAATCTCAAATCATATTGAAACTACTGAAAACTTATCAAAGAAATTAGAAGGAATTAACCCTTCAGACCTTAAACAATATATACACCAAACAATATGATACAAAGGATAGGTATTTAAAAGTATGCATACTTACCCCATTAGCATGGCTGAAATGTCTATGAAAAGTAGAACAATTTTACCCATCTTAGGGGCATATTTATACTCCGTTTGCACCGAATTTGCGTCGTTTTTTTCGACGCAAATTAGACGCAAAACTAACTCCATATTTATACTTTGGCGTTAGACGCGTCTAGCGCCAAAGTTCATGGAATTAGCGTCATTTTTTGCGTGAACACCTTCCTTGCGTTAATGATATGCAAGGTAGGCGTTCCCGTCTTAAAAAATGACTGCGATGCTATTGCGTCGGATTTATACTCCCGGGCAAAAATGACGCCCGGGAGTGGGCGGGTCTAAAAAACCCGCATTTGTGCCGGATTTTAGCGCCTGGGTCAGGGCAGGTGTTAAGGGACCTGTGGGCTCAGAATGAGCCCAGAGGTGCCCTCCCCTGCCCCCAGGGACACCCCCTGCCACCCTTGCCCACCCCAGGAGGACACCCAAGGATGGAGGGACCCACCCCAGGGACATTAAGGTAAGTCCAGGTAAGTATTTTTTTTTATTTTTTTTCGTGGCATAGGGGGGCCTGATTTGTGCCCCCCTACATACAACTATGCCCAATGACCATGCCCAGGGGACAGAAGTCCCCTGGGCATGGCCATTGGGCAAGGGGGCATGACTCCTGTCTTTGCTAAGACAGGAGTCATTTCAATGGGGGATGGGCGTCGTAAAAAAATGGCGCAAATCGGGTTAAGACGATTTTTTTGCCTCAGCCTGACTTGCCCCATTTTTGGACGCCCAAACGCCATTTTTCCCTACGCCGGCGCTGCCTCGTGTACGTGGTTTTTTTTCACGCACACCAGGCAGCGCCGGTCGGCTAACGCCGGCTAACGGCATTCAATAAATACGGCGCCCGCATGGCGCTTCAGAATGGCGTTAGCCGGCGCTAATTTTTTTGGCGCAAAACTGCGTTAGTGCAGTTTTGCGTCAAAAAGTATAAATATGGGCCTTAGTACTACTAAAAGTGCCTTCAAGCCCTCTATGCACTCATCTGATGTTACTCCACCTGACAAAGCCTCCAGGAAAACCTTTACAGAACACTGACTGAAGGCCATAAATACCTAACTCAATCAAATTCAAACTCTTATTACGGTCACCTAAAATCACCTTAATTAAATCTAGTGGGGATTCTGGTATTTCCAAAAATTACAACTTTTTCATGGGCCATCACTCTTGATGAAGCTCCTTTAAAGTTGTGTGGCTATACCTCTAATGGTCTACATTCATGCCATTGGCTTCCAGGGTGATCACTAGCTCAGTTTTTTGGCCCAGGTATATAGCAGATGCACCTACTTCTAATTTCTCATTCCATTTTCTTCAGTTCACATGTGAACCACTGAGTGATCTGCTTAGAAATATGTCACCCTTTTAGCATCTATGCTGATTACACCTTAATTGTTCTTCTTGTGTGCATCAAAGAAGAATTAACTTATATTTGTGAAAATTGAATTCCTGTGTTTGTCCATGCATTGTCAGAAAAATGGTCCAAAAATGTCACTCTTGTAATTTATTTAATCTATCAATCAGTCAGTGATTTGTAAAGTGTGAGTAATCCCCCATAGGGTCTCAAGGTGCTGTTTGTAGGTTTGCTGCTCAGTCGATGAGACAGGTCTTGAGGTCTTTCCTGAACTGCTTCAGTGATGAGGTCTGCCTGAGCTTGAGAGGTAGCATGTTCCATGTCCGGGCTTCTATGTAGGAGAAGGATCTTCCTCTTGCTGTGCTTTTCTGGATCTTGGGAATGGCTGCAAGAGTGAACTGGGAAGAACAGAGATGTCTGTTGGGTACGTGGAAGGCGAACAGGGGGTTGAGGTATGCCAGCCCTATGTTGTGCAGTGCCTTATAGGTGTGGATCAGGAGTTTGTGTGTGATGTGCCTGTTGACTGGAAGCCAGTGTAGGTCTCTGAAGTGGGAGGAGATATGGCTGTGTTGGGGGATATCCACGATGAGTTTGGCTGCTGCATTCTGGATTCTTTGTGGTGTTGATTGTAGTTTTTTGGTGATACGGCATAGAGTGCTTTGCCGTAGTCCAGTTTGCTTGTGACGAGTGTATGGGTGATCGTTTTCCTCATGTCAGAGGGTATACACTTGAAAATCTTTTGCAGAAGTCGGGGGTGTGGAAGCATGATGATGAGATTCGTTGACTTGCCGGGTTATGGATAGAGAGGGGTCCAGGATGATGCGCAGATTGCGTGCGTGGTCTGTGGGGGAGTTTCCCAGTGCGGTGGGCCACCAGGAGTTTTCCCAGATGGAAGGGGTGGAACCGGTTATGAGAATCTCTATCTTGTCTCAGTTGAGTTTGAGGCAGCTGGCTTCCATCCAGTCCGCGACTGCTCTTATCTGGTTGTGGAAATTTCACTTGTCCTTTGAAGAGTCATCAGACAGCGAGAGGATCAGTTGGGTATTGTCAGCATAGGAGACCATGTTTAGCCCGTGTTGTTTGATGATATTGGCAAGTGGGGCCATGAAGATGTTGAAAGGTTTTGGGCTGAGAGAAGATCCTTGGGGCACTCACAGAGCATGTGTGTTTGGGTTCTGACATGAACGGTGATAGAATGACACTCTGGGCCTGATTCTAACTTTGGAGGACGGTGTTAAACCGTCCCAAAAGTGGCGGATATACCACCGACCGTATTACGAGTCCATTATATCCTATGGAACTCGTAATACGGTAGGTGGTATATCCGCCACTTTTGGGACGGTTTAACACCGTCCTCCAAAGTTAGAATCAGGCCCTCTGTGTTCTTATAGTGAGGAGGAATCTGATCCAATCCAGTGCTTTATCTCGGATGCCGGAGTTGTGTAGTCTGGTGCAGAGAGTGGAGTGGGAGATGGGCTCAAACGCAGCAGAGAGGATGAGTGCGGCCATGCCTCTGTGATCTAGTATGATGCATATGTCATTGGTGGCTGCTAGGAGTTCGGTTTCAGTGCTGTGGTTGCTTCAGAAACCAGAATTGGATGTGTCTAGGATTTGGTGTGTCTCGAAGAATTTGGTGAGTTGCTGGTTGACAGCCTTATTCGTTACTTTTGTTGGAAAAGGGAGCAGAGAGAATGGTCTGTATTTTTTCAGCTCCGTTGAGTCAGGGGTGGGTTTCTTGAGCAGTGGGTTGATCTCAGTGTGCTTCCAGTCTGATGGGAAGGTGGCGGTCTCACAGGATCTGTTGATAGTCAGCAGAGCTCTGGTGCTATGGTGGCACTGGCCAGGGTGCAGATATGATGAGGGCACAGATCTGAGAGTGCTCCTGAGTGGATGGAGTTCATGAGTCTTTTGGTGTCCTCTTTGGTAATGGAGGTCCAGGATTTGAGGATCTGGTGAGTTGCTCAGTCCGTGGTGATGGGTGGTGTGGGTGGGTTTTGGTTTCTAAGGCCTTCATAAATGTCCATTACACCATCAAATCAAAAATTAATTTTTGACTGCTGACCTTGTGAAAGCTTTCTGTCACAGCTACCAGACTCCATCAGGCCATGCCCTTCTAACCAAAACTTAAATTACTCTGCTGTCCTTCATCATCTTTTGCATGGATCATAACTGTGTCCCTCTTTCTGAAATACTTGCAGAAGGTTAACCTTAACTCAACTTCCCACTACACCTCCAATAATAGGAGATTTCATAACACCCTCCTATCTTTGCCACCCTCAAATAGCTCTGATTGAAATCCACTGCAAGACTGCCTTTCTCCATTTCAAAGTTGTCTGGCAAAATACACCTAGATATCTGGCCCTCACTACGTGCTTTTCTGAAGACCTTTTCAAGGCAGCTTCTTATACGAACAAATGGACTTTGTCACTTGAGAAATGAAACTGATTTTGATTTTGTGCATGCCTTTCGCAATAAATTATAATGTAAATAAGTAAATGCATGATTCTTATTATTTGGTGATTGTGTGGATGGCTTATTTGTTCTATTGTATTGAACGAAGAAGACACAATCAAAACTATTGGCTCCATCCACTCTGGATCTCCGTCAAGCAAGCGCCACCATCGCACCCCACTTCCGCAAAGTCATCAACATCTCCTTCGAGACCGAGACCTACCCCGAGAGCTGGAAGCATGCTGAGATCAAACCCCTACTCAAGAAACCCAAGGCGGGCCCGAGAAACCTCAAGAACTTCCACCTCATCTCCCTGCTCCCATTCCCGGCCAAGGTGATCGAGAAGATCATCAACAGACAACTGACCATCTACCTCGAAGAAAACAACAACCTGGACCCATCCCAGTCAGGGTTCCTCAGCAACCACAGTACGGAAACCGCCCTCATCGCCGCCACCGACGTCATCAGGGCCCTGCTTGACAACAGCGACACCGCGGCCCTCACCCTCCTGGACCTCTCGGCCGCCTTTGACACTGTCTGCCACCTCATCCTATGCACACGCCTTCACAATGCAGGGATCTGGGATAAGGCTCTGGAGTGGACCACCTCCTTCCTCTCTGGTAGAACCCAGATCGTCCGCCTCCCCCCTTTCTGCTCCGAAGCCTCCAAGATCATCTGCGGCTCTCCCCAAGGTTCGGCCCTCAGCCCTACACTTTTCAACATCTACATGGCCCTGCTCGCCCACGTTGCCCGGCTGCACAACCTCAACATCATCTCCTACGCCGACAACACCCAACTGATCCTCTTCCTCACCAAGGACCCCCTCACCGCCAAATCCAACCTCCACGAAGGAATGAAGGCCGTCGCTGAATGGATGACGAACAGCAAACTGAAGTTGAACTCAGACAAGACGGAGGTCCTCATGTTCGGCGTCAACCCCTCAGCCTGGGACGACTCCTGGTGGGCGACCGCTCTGGGAGGAGCCCCAACACCCACCAACCACGCACGCAACCTGGGCATCATCCTCGACTCAACACTCTCCTTGACCAAGCAAGTCAACGCTTTCTCCTCAACCTGCTTCAACACCCACCGCATGCTCCGCAAGATCTACAGATGGGTCCCCACAGATACAAGAAGAACAGTCACCCAAGCCCTCCTCAGCAGCAATCTTGACTACGGAAACACCCTCTACACAGGAGCCCCGGCCAAACTCCTCAAACGACTGAAACGCATACAAAACGCCTCTGCACGCCTGATCCTCAATGCCCACTGCCACAGCCACATCACCCCCCTTCTGGGAGACCTACACTGGCTCCCCATCAACAAAGGGATAACCTTCAAGTTCCTCACCCACGCACACAAGGCACTCCACAACACTGGCATAGCCTACTTCAACAGACGACTCACCTGCTACTCCCCGTCCCGCAAACTCCGCTCAGCCGACCTCGCCCTCGCCACCATCCTCCGCATCCGAAGAGCAACTACCGGAGGGGGATCCTTCTCCCACCTCACCGCCAAGACCTGGAACACCCTTCTCTTGCCCCCACGACACACCGAAGACCTGCTGACTTTCAGGAAGCAGCTCAAAACCTGGCTATTTGAGCAGTAGCAGCATCCTTCCCCCCCCCAGTGCCTTGAGACCCTCACGGGTGGTAGTGTGCTCTACAACTACACTGATTAATTCATTGATTCGAATGTGCATAATATATAAAGCACTCCAAAGTCCTTGGGGTCTTGACATTTTTTTTTTAACGTATAAATAAATAAATAAATAAATACATTAAAAAAAAGGTAATTAAATGTTTACAATTTATTGCACCAACTACTCTAAGAAGTATTTGGCACCAAATGTTGTGTTTGCTTTAAATATATTTGTACTTTCATTTATTTTGTTTCTCTTTTGATACATTTCTGCTGCGGAATGATCTTGGTGCTACTCTACACTGTGCAATTGTGCTTAATTTGTTTCAGGTGCAAATTCTAAAACCTATACCTAAACCATGCTGTAAAAAAGATGCTCTATGTATGACCTATAATATTCGAAATTAGCACATTTTTAAGATCGGACTGTAGGAACTCCAGTTTATCTTTACATCATAGTTTCATCACTGTTGTATTTTGCACCTACATCTAAAATAGGCGGCAATATAAAAAACAGTTTTTCCGTAAAACTAAATAGTCAGGTCAAGGAAATCTTACATCACACCAAATCAGACCTTTTTTTATTTCTTAGTTTTTTTTCTGGTGTGGCCAAGATCTTTTGATTTTACTCAAACTAAATCATATTCTTACATGTAGGTGCTTTCAGACACCCAGGTTCATCTATTGATGCGGTGTTGTGACATTCATATTTTTCTTCTGCCAACTAGAGCATACAGCTTCAGGTACTTGGTCAGCCCTCTTCAGCCTTTAGCTAATTTCTCTGTGAGTGACAGCATTATGCTCTTTCAGAGAGAGCACACCCATACGTAAAGTAGTTCCCTTCCGTGCCAGGTGGTGTTGATGAATTATTACTTTTTTGAGATCAAAAAAGCATTTTGCTTGCAGGCAGAGGTTTTTATATTTGCAAGAGCCTGCAGCTTCCCCTACAAGAAATATTACAAAAGCCATGACAAAATGAAACAAGCATTTCCAAATTCAAAAGGCTGGCAGACGATGCCAGACCAATTGACTTTGCCAGGGCTTGTTAAAACCTAACTCTAGCTTCCTGAAGCAACAGAGAAATTCCTAGACAAATAACCTGTAATGGCAAATCTATTATCAGACTATTGAGAAAAAAGCGTTAACACAGTGATATGAAGAGGCTAAGAAGTAGCCTTGCTTGTAATTTGCATTATCTGTTGACCTAAATTTCCCCAAATGTCACCAAAGTTGCATGGAATTATGTGAAATTACCTGAGGTTCATAGAGAGTTTTTGTATGTGTGCTTTTCTGAAGACCTTTTCAAGGCAGTTTCTTATACGGACAAATGAACTTTGTCACTTGAGATATGAAACTGAAATTCTCACCTATTTTGTGCATGCCTTTCACAATAAATTATAATGTAAATAAGTAAATTCATGATTCATTATTGTTTGGTGATTGTGTGGATGGCTTATTTGTTCTATTGTCTTCAAATGTGCATAATATATAAAGCACTCCAAAGTCCTTGGGGTCTTGACATTGTTTTGTAACAATGGCAAATCTAATATCAGACTATTGAGAGCAAAGGGTTAACACAGTGATATAAGGAGGCTCAGAAGTAGCCTTGCTTGTAATCTGCATTATCTCTTGACCTAAATTTCCCAAAGTGTCACCAATATTGCATTGAATTATGTGAAATTACCTGAGGTGCGTAGAGAGTTTTTGTATGGTATCTCAAGTGACTTTTCTGTGTCAGGGCATACCTGACTTTGAAAAGTTACTCGAAAAACCAACAGAAGACTAATTTGGGGAGAAATGTCTCTCAGCCAAGCACTGTCTCCTTGAATCGGTCTCTGCCCGTCAGTAATTTTGAAAACTCCTGCATTATGCCAAATGTGTAAAAATGTGCATGTTTCTCCTAAGGCAAAAGTCAGAAATTACGTGAGGTCAGACTTGCATTCTAAAAAGTGACTGATGAGCCTATGTCTTTTCCCATAGATAAATGCTTCCATATTTTATGCATTTTTGGTGACTGACACATCAAAAGAGTTGGCATGTTAGAGAGATCATTTACATGGGAACAGTGCAGTATCCTACAGTATGCCTCGAGTGGGCAACGTATACTAGTGGGTCAAAGAGAAAGAGCCACTTGGAGATGACAACACAATATCATGATATTTTCAAGCTTTCAATGCAAAAATTTGAATTATATTTTTAGTATATGCTTGAATTTACTACAGATGTTTTTTAAAATAGTTTACATTTATTGTTAGTTTTTAAATGTCAATCCACAACAAAGCCTTCCAGTTAGAAGGGTAAAGTGGTTCCCAACCTTTTGACTTCTGTGGACCCCCAGATTAGCAGTACTGGAACCTGGGACCCCCACTGAATCATTACTGGGATCCAGGGACTCCCCCACTGAATCTTAACTGAAAGTTGGGCAACTAATCTGTTAATATTATTAAATTTTCTAAGCAGTCACTGACCCCTTGAGGCGGCTTCATGGACCCACAGGGGTCCCTGGACCACAGGTTGGGAACCACTGAATTAGGGAATAGTTTGGGCTGGCTATGTTTGCATTCTCCAAATTGAATATCATATCAGCAAACGTGTCCAGTATGAGATTCAGTGAAATGCTTCTTGATCCTCAGTAGGGGATAATAACTTTTTGTGAGGACACAATTATGTCCTTAACTGTCGAAATATAGAACTCTGAAATATTTATAAAAAATAAATGGCATGACCTTACACTCTCCCTTGGGTGTAAGGATTCCTCATCATTCATCTAGTGCTCACCAAAGAATCCTCTTATAATATGTGAGCCCTCGGCTGCATCGAGGGCCCTTGATCCAGATAGGAAAATAAAAATCCTGCTCACCTACCGGAAGGCTATTCCTCTTTTTCAGTCAGGTGGTGAAAAGACGGTTAAAAAGGGATGTGGGATGTGTAAAAGACTTTTATGGTTCCTACATCCAACTAGGTCGACATGTTTCAGCCCTCACAGTGGCCCAGAAAAGGTCCGGGGCTTTCGTCAGAACCAGATTTTTAATTTTGCTAGGTTGAATCCCTAACTACATGCATATACCATCAGCATATATCATCTGGAGGAGAATAAACACACAAATAGGTTGGGAAACAGGGTGAGACTTTTGGCAAATCTGTGACTACAAGACTCTCCTTGTTAATTCCTCCATAGTGTTTGAAAGTCCCATAGTAAGAATCCCATGAACACTAACTGATAGGCCAATCATTGCTCCCCTGCAGATATTCATAGTGGCACTATATGATATGCTGTTGGTGTATGTCCTGCATTCCCTTTTTCACCATCTCTTCACCAATTGACTAACAAAGTGGAATATCCTTAGGGTAGGTGAGCAGGATTTTTATTTTGCTACCTGGATTCTCAATCTCTTTTTTCCTGCAAATACCCTTGAAACAGCCATTAGAGGATTCTTTGGCGAGTGTGGGATGACCACTGATGAAGCATGACACCCTGGAGGCAGGGGGTATCCTGTATATTTTCATATATGTTTTAGTGTTCTCTATTTGGACATTTATGGAGATAATTGTGTCCTCAAACAAAAAGAGGTATTATCCCATACAGAGGATATAGAAGCATTTCACTTAGCCTTGTACTGGACACGTTTGTCTGATGTGATAGTCATTTTTTATATCTTCCTATTGTATTCCTGGTACGCTTCGACCTAAAAAAACAACTTTGGAGGAACAGTGAAGGCAGGCAGAGTGGCTACAGGACGATCTTGGGATCTTAGAACAGTATCGCTCAATTGAATTATTGATTTCCGTTTCTTGTTTAAATTGATGCAGCTGGGATTGAGGATAGGGTGACACAGGGCAGAAGTCCCCTGGGCATGGCCATTGGGCAAGGGGGCATGACTCCTGTCTTTGCTAAGACAGGAGTCATTTCAATGGGGGATGGGCGTCGTGAAAAAATGGCGCAAATCGGGTTAAGACGATATTTTTGCCTCAGCCTGACTTGCCCCATTTTTGGACGCCCAAACGCCATTTTTCCCTACGCCGGCGCTGCCTCGTGTACGTGGTTTTTTTTCACGCACACCAGGCAGCGCCGGTCGGCTAACGCCGGCTAACGCCATTCAATAAATACGGCGCCCGCATGGCGCTTCAGAATGGCGTTAGCAGGCGCTAATTGTTTTGGCGCAAAACTGCATTAGCGCAGTTTTGCGTCAAAAAGTATAAATATGGGCCTTAGTACTACTAAAAGTGCCTTCAAGCCCTCTATGCACTCATCTGATGTTACTCCACCTGACAAAGCCTCCAGGAAAACCTTTACAGAACACTGACTGAAGGCCATAAATACCTAACTCAATCAAATTAAAACTCTTATTACGGTCACCTAAAATCACCTTAATTAAATCTAGTGGGGATTCTGGTATTTCCAAAAATTACAACTTTTTCATGGGCCATCACTCTTGATGAAGCTCCTTTAAAGTTGTGTGGCTATACCTCTAATGGTCTACATTCATGCCATTGGCTTCCAGGGTGATCACTAGCTCAGTTTTTTGGCCCAGGTATATAGCAGATGCCACTACTTCTAATTTCTCATTCCATTTTCTTCAGTTCACATGTGAACCACTGAGTGATCTGCTTAGAAATATGTCACCCTTTTAGCATCTATGCTGATTACACCTTAATTGTTCTTCTTGTGTGCATCAAAGAAGAATTAACTTATATTTGTGAAAACTGAATTCCTGTGTTTGTCCATGCATTGTCAGAAAAATGGTCCAAAAATGTCACTCTTGTAATTTATTTAATCTATCAATCAGTCAGTGATTTGTAAAGTGTGAGTAATCCCCCATAGGGTCTCAAGGTGCTGTTTGTAGGTTTGCTGCTCAGTCGATGAGACAGGTCTTGAGGTCTTTCCTGAACTGCTTCAGTGATGCGGTCTGCCTGAGCTTGAGAGGTAGCATGTTCCATGTCCGGGCTGCTATGTAGGAGAAGGATCTTCCTCTTGCTGTGCTTTTCTGGATCTTGGGAATGGCTGCAAGAGTGAACTGTGAAGAACAGAGATGTCTGTTGGGTACGTGGAAGGCGAACTGGGGGTTGAGGTATGCCAGCCCTATGTTTTGCAGTGCCTTATAGGTGTGGATCAGGAGTTTGTGTGTGATGTGCCTGTTGACTGGAAGCCAGTGTAGGTCTCTGAAGTGGGAGGAGATATGGCTGTGTTGGGGGATATCCACGATGAGTTTGGCTGCTGCATTCTGGATTCTTTGTGGTGTTGATTGTAGTTTTTTGGTGATACGGCATAGAGTGCTTTGCCGTAGTCCAGTTTGCTTGTGACGAGTGTATGGGTGATCGTTTTCCTCATGTCAGAGGGTATACACTTGAAAATCTTTTGCAGAAGTCGGGGGTGTGGAAGCATGATGATGAGATTCGTTGACTTGCCGGGTTATGGATAGAGAGGGGTCCAGGATGATGCCCAGATTGCGTGCGTGGTCTGTGGGGGCGTTTCCCAGTGCGGTGGGCCACCAGGAGTTTTCCCAGATGGAAGGGGTGGAACCGGTTATGAGAATCTCTATCTTGTCTCAGTTGAGTTTGAGGCAGCTGGCTTCCATCCAGTCCGCGACTGCTCTTATCTGTTTGTGGAAATTTCACTTGTCCTTTGAAGAGTCATCAGACAGCGAGAGGATCAGTTGGGTATTGTCAGCATAGGAGACCATGTTTAGCCCGTGTTGTTTGATGATATTGGCAAGTGGGGCCATGTAGATGTTGAAAGGTTTTGGGCTGAGAGAAGATCCTTGGGGCACTCACGCAGCATGTGTCTTTGGGTTCTGACATGAACGGTGATAGAATGACACTCTGTGTTCTTATAGTGAGGAGGAATCTGATCCAATCCAGTGCTTTATCTCGGATGCCGGAGTTGTGTAGTCTGGTGCAGAGAGTGGAGTGGGAGATGGGCTCAAACGCAGCAGAGAGGATGAGTGCGGCCATGCCTCTGTGATCTAGTATGATGCATATGTCATTGGTGGCTGCTAGGAGTTCGGTTTCAGTGCTGTGGTTGCTTCAGAAACCAGAATTGGATGTGTCTAGGATTTGGTGTGTCTCGAGGAATTTGGTGAGTTGCTGGTTGACAGCCTTTTCCGTTACTTTTGTTGGAAAAGGGAGCAGAGAGAATGGTCTGTATTTTTTCAGCTCCGTTGAGTCAGGGGTGGGTTTCTTGAGCAGTGGGTTGATCTCAGTGTGCTTCCAGTCTAATGGGAAGGTGGCGGTCTCACAGGATCTGTTGATAGTCAGCAGAGCTCTGGTGCAATGGTGGCACTGGCCAGGGTGCAGATATGATGAGGGCACAGATCTGAGAGTGCTCCTGAGTGGATGGAGTTCATGAGTCTTTTGGTGTCCTCTTTGGTAATGGAGGTCCAGGATTTGAGGATCTGGTGAGGTGCTCAGTCCGTGGTGATGGGTGGTGTGCGTGGGTTTTGGTTTCTAAGGCCTTCATAAATGTCCATTACACCATCAAATCAAAAATTAATTTTTGACTGCTGACCTTGTCAAAGCTTTCTGTCACAGCTACCAGACTCCATCAGGCCATGCCCTTCTAACCAAAACTTAAATTACTCTGCTGTCCTTCATCATCTTTTGCATGGATCATAACTGTGTCCCTCTTTCTGAAATACTTGCAGAAGGCAAACCTTAACTCAACTTCCCACTACACCTCCAATAATAGAAGATTTCATAACACCCTCCTATCTTTGCCACCCTCAAATAGCTCTGATTGAAATCCACTGCAAGACTGCCTTTCTCCATTTCAAAGTTGTCTGGCAAAATACACCCAGATATCTGGCCCTCACTACGTGCTTTTCTGAAGACCTTTTCAAGGCAGCTTCTTATACGAACAAATGGACTTTGTCACTTGAGAAATGAAACTGATTTTGATTTTGATTTTGTGCATGCCTTTCGCAATAAATTATAATGTAAATAAGTAAATGCATGATTCTTATTATTTGGTGATTGTGTGGATGGCTTATTTGTTCTATTGTATTGAACGAAGAAGACACAATCAAAACTATTGGCTCCATCCACTCTGGATCTCCGTCAAGCAAGCGCCACCATCGCACCCCACTTCCGCAAAGTCATCAACATCTCCTTCGAGACCGAGACCTACCCCGAGAGCTGGAAGCATGCTGAGATCAAACCCCTACTCAAGAAACCCAAGGCGGGCCCGAGAAACCTCAAGAACTTCCACCTCATCTCCCTGCTCCCATTCCCGGCCAAGGTCATCGAGAAGATCATCAACAGACAACTGACCATCTACCTCGAAGAAAACAACATCCTGGACCCATCCCAGTCAGGGTTCCTCAGCAACCACAGTACGGAAACCGCCCTCATCGCCGCCACCGACGTCATCAGGGCCCTGCTTGACAACGGCGACACCGCGGCCCTCACCCTCCTGGACCTCTCGGCCGCCTTTGACACTGTCTGCCACCTCATCCTATGCACACGCCTTCACAATGCAGGGATCTGGGATAAGGCTCTGGAGTGGACCACCTCCTTCCACTCTGGTAGAACCCAGATCGTCCGCCTCCCCCCTTTCTGCTCCGAAGCCTCCAAGATCATCTGCGGCTCTCCCCAAGGTTCGGCCCTCAGCCCTACACTTTTCAACATCTACATGGCCCTGCTCGCCCACGTCGCCCGGCTGCACAACCTCAACATCATCTCCTACGCCGACAACACCCAACTGATCCTCTTCCTCACCAAGGACCCCCTCACCGCCAAATCCAACCTCCACGAAGGAATGAAGGCCGTCGCTGAATGGATGACGAACAGCAAACTGAAGATGAACTCAGACAAGACGGAGGTCCTCATGTTCGGCATCAACCCCTCAGCCTGGGACGACTCCTGGTGGGCGACCGCTCTGGGAGGAGCCCCAACACCCACCAACCACGCACGCAACCTGGGCATCATCCTCGACTCAACACTCTCCTTGACCAAGCAAGTCAGCGCTTTCTCCTCAACCTGCTTCAACACCCTCCGCATGCTCCGCAAGATCTACAGATGGGTCCCCACAGATACAAGAAGAACAGTCACCCAAGCCCTCCTCAGCAGCAATCTTGACTACGGAAACACCCTCTACACAGGAGCCCCGGCCAAACTCCTCAAACGACTGAAACGCATACAAAACGCCTCTGCACGCCTGATCCTCAATGCCCACTGCCACAGCCACATCACCCCCCTTCTGGGAGACCTACACTGGCTCCCCATCAACAAAGGGATAACCTTCAAGTTCCTCACCCACGCACACAAGGCACTCCACAACACTGGCATAGCCTACTTCAACAGACGACTCACCTGCTACTCCCCGTCCCGCAAACTCCGCTCAGCCGACCTCGCCCTCGCCACCATCCTCCGCATCCGAAGAGCAACTACCGGAGGGGGATCCTTCTCCCACCTCACCGCCAAGACCTGGAACACCCTTCTCTTGCCCCCACGACAGACCGAAGACCTGCTGACTTTCAGGAAGCAGCTCAAAACCTGGCTATTTGAGCAGTAGCAGCATCCTTCCCCCCCCAGTGCCTTGAGACCCTCACGGGTGGTAGTGTGCTCTACAACTACACTGATTAATTCATTGATTCGAATGTGCATAATATATAAAGCACTCCAAAGTCCTTGGGGTCTTGACATTTTTTTTTTAACGTATAAATAAATAAATACATTAAAAAAAAGGTAATTAAATGTTTACAATTTATTGCACCAACTACTCTAAGAAGTATTTGGCACCAAATGTTGTGTTTGCTTTAAATATATTTGTACTTTCATTTATTTTGTTTCTCTTTTGATACATTTCTGCTGCGGAATGATCTTGGTGCTACTCTACACTGTGCAATTGTGCTTAATTTGTTTCAGGTGCAAATTCTAAAACCTATACCTAAACCATGCTGTAAAAAAGATGCTCTATGTACGACCTATAATATTCGAAATTAGCACATTTTTAAGATCGGACTGTAGGAACTCCAGTTTATCTTTACATCATAGTTTCATCACTGTTGTATTTTGCACCTACATCTAAAATAGGCGGCAATATAAAAAACAGTTTTTCCGTAAAACTAAATAGTCAGGTCAAGGAAATCTTACATCACACCAAATCAGACCTTTTTTTATTTCTTAGTTTTTTTTCTGGTGTGGCCAAGATCTTTTGATTTTACTAAAACTAAATCATATTCTTACATGTAGGTGCTTTCAGACACCCAGGTTCATCTATTGACGCGGTGTTGTGACATTCATATTTTTCTTCTGCCAACTAGAGCATACAGCTTCAGGTACTTGGTCAGCCCTCTTCAGCCTTTAGCTAATTTCTCTGTGAGTGACAGCATTATGCTCTTTCAGAGAGAGCACACCCATACGTAAAGTAGTTCCCTTCCGTGCCAGGTGGTGTTGATGAATTATTACTTTTTTGAGATCAAAAAAGCATTTTGCTTGCAGGCAGAGGTTTTTATATTTGCAAGAGCCTGCAGCTTCCCCTACAAGAAATATTACAAAATCCATGACAAAATGAAACAAGCATTTCCAAATTCAAAAGGCTGGCAGACGATGCCAGACCAATTGACTTTGCCAGGGCTTGTTAAAACCTAACTCTAGCTTCCTGAAGCAACAGAGAAATTCCAAGACAAATAACCTGTAATGGCAAATCTATTATCAGACTATTGAGAGCAAAGCGTTAACACAGTGATATGAAGAGGCTCAGAAGTAGCCTTGCTTGTAATTTGCATTATCTCTTGACCTAAATTTCCCCAAATGTCACCAAAGTTGCATGGAATTATGTGAAATTACCTGAGGTTCATAGAGAGTTTTTGTATGTGTGCTTTTCTGAAGACCTTTTCAAGGCAGTTTCTTATACGGACAAATGAACTTTGTCACTTGAGATATGAAACTGAAATTCTCACCTATTTTGTGCATGCCTTTCACAATAAATTATAATGTAAATAAGTAAATTCATGATTCATTATTGTTTGGTGATTGTGTGGATGGCTTATTTGTTCTATTCTCTTCAAATGTGCATAATATATAAAGCACTCCAAAGTCCTTGGGGTCTTGACATTGTTTTGTAACAATGGCAAATCTAATATCAGACTATTGAGAGCAAAGGGTTAACACAGTGATATAAGGAGGCTCAGAAGTAGCCTTGCTTGTAATCTGCATTATCTCTTGACCTAAATTTCCCAAAGTGTCACCAAAATTGCATTGAATTATGTGAAATTACCTGAGGTGCGTAGAGAGTTTTTGTATGGTATCTCAAGTGACTTTTCTGTGTCAGGGCATACCTGACTTTGAAAAGTTACTCGAAAAACCAACAGAAGACTCATTTGGGGAGAAATGTCTCTCAGCCAAGCACTGTCTCCTTGAATCGGTCTCTGCCCGTCAGTAATCTTGAAAACTCCTGCATTATGCCAAATGTGTAAAAATTTGCATGTTTCTCCTAAGGCAAAAGTCAGAAATTACGTGAGGTCAGACTTGCATTCTAAAAAGTGACTGATGAGCCTATGTCTTTTCCCATAGATAAATGCTTCCATATTTTATGCATTTTTGGTGACTGACACATCAAAAGAGTTGGCATGTTAGAGAGATCATTTACATGGGAACAGTGCAGAATCCTACAGTATGCCTCGAGTGGGCAACGTATACCAGTGGGTCAAAGAGAAAGAGCCACTTGGAGATGACAACACAATATCATGATATTTTCAAGCTTTCAATGCAAAAATTTGAATTATATTTTTAGTATATGCTTGAATTTACTACAGATGTTTTTTAAAATAGTTTACATTTATTGTTAGTTTTTAAATGTCAATCCACAACAAAGCCTTCCAGTTAGAAGGGTAAAGTGGTTCCCAACCTTTTGACTTCTGTGGACCCCCAGATTAGCAGTACTGGAACCTGGGACCCCCACTGAATCATTACTGGGATCCAGGGACTCCCCCACTGAATCTTAACTGAAAGTTGGGCAACTAATCTGTTAATATTATTAAATTTTCTAAGCAGTCACTGACCCCTTGAGGCGGCTTCATGGACCCACAGGGGTCCCTGGACCACAGGTTGGGAACCACTGAATTAGAGAATAGTTTGGGCTGGCTATGTTTGCATTCTCCAAATTGAATATCATATCAGCAAACGTGTCCAGTATGAGATTCAGTGAAATGCTTCTTGATCCTCAGTAGGGGATAATAACTTTTTGTGAGGACACAATTATGTCCTTAACTGTCGAAATATAGAACTCTGAAATATTTATAAAAAATAAATGGCATGACCTTACACTCTCCCTTGGGTGTAAGGATTCCTCATCATTCATCTAGTGCTCACCAAAGAATCCTCTTATAATATGTGAGCCCTCGGCTGCATCGAGGGCCCTTGATCCAGATAGGAAAATAAAAATCCTGCTCACCTACCGGAAGGCTATTCCTCTTTTTCAGTCAGGTGGTGAAAAGACGGTTAAAAAGGGATGTGGGATGTGTAAAAGACTTTTATGGTTCCTACATCCAACTAGGTCGACATGTTTCAGCCCTCACAGTGGCCCAGAAAAGGTCCGGGGCTTTCGTCAGAACCAGATTTTTAATTTTGCTAGGTTGAATCCCTAACTACATGCATATACCATCAGCATATATCATCTGGAGGAGAATAAACACACAAATAGGTTGGGAAACAGGGTGAGACTTTTGGCAAATCTGTGACTACAAGACTCTCCTTGTTAATTCCTCCATAGTGTTTGAAAGTCCCATAGTAAGAATCCCATGAACACTAACTGATAGGCCAATCATTGCTCCCCTGCAGATATTCATAGTGGCACTATATGATATGCTGTTGGTGTATGTCCTGCATTCCCTTTTTCACCATCTCTTCACCAATTGACTAACAAAGAGGAATATCCTTAGGGTAGGTGAGCAGGATTTTTATTTTGCTACCTGGATTCTCAATCTCTTTTTTCCTGCAAATACCCTTGAAACAGCCATTAGAGGATTCCTTGGCGAGTGTGGGATGACCACTGATGAAGCATGACACCCTGGAGGCAGGGGGTATCCTGTATATTTTCATATATGTTTTAGTGTTCTCTATTTGGACATTTATGGAGATAATTGTGTCCTCAAACAAAAAGAGGTATTATCCCATACAGAGGATATAGAAGCATTTCACTTAGCCTTGTACTGGACACGTTTGTCTGATGTGATAGTCATTTTTTATATCTTCCTATTGTATTCCTGGTACGCTTCGACCTAAAAAAACAACTTTGGAGGAACAGTGAAGGCAGGCAGAGTGGCTACAGGACGATCTTGGGATCTTAGAACAGTATCGCTCAATTGAATTATTGATTTCCGTTTCTTGTTTAAATTGATGCAGCTGGGATTGAGGATGGGGTGACACAGGGCAGAAGTCCCCTGGGCATGGCCATTGGGCAAGGGGGCATGACTCCTGTCTTTGCTAAGACAGGAGTCATTTCAATGGGGGATGGGTGTCGTAAAAAAATGGCGCAAATTGGGTTAAGACGATTTTTTTGCCTCAGCCTGACTTGCCCCATTTTTGGATGCCCAAACGCCATTTTTCCCTACGCCGGCGCTGCCTCGTGTACGTGGTTTTTTTTCACGCACACCAGGCAGCGCCGGTCGGCTAACGCCATTCAATAAATACGGCGCCCGCATGGCGCTTCAGAATGGCGTTAGCAGGCACTAATTGTTTTGGCGCAAAACTGCATTAGCGCAGTTTTGCGTCAAAAAGTATAAATATGGGCCTTAGTACTACTAAAAGTGCCTTCAAGCCCTCTATGCACTCATCTGATGTTACTCCACCTGACAAAGCCTCCAGGAAAACCTTTACAGAACACTGACTGAAGGCCATAAATACCTAACTCAATCAAATTCAAACTCTTATTACGGTCACCTAAAATCACCTTAATTAAATCTAGTGGGGATTCTGGTATTTCCAAAAATTACAACTTTTTCATGGGCCATCACTCTTGATGAAGCTCCTTTAAAGTTGTGTGGCTATACCTCTAATGGTCTACATTCATGCCATTGGCTTCCAGGGTGATCACTAGCTCAGTTTTTTGGCCCAGGTATATAGCAGATGCCACTACTTCTAATTTCTCATTCCATTTTCTTCAGTTCACATGTGAACCAATGAGTGATCTGCTTAGAAATATGTCACCCTTTTAGCATCTATGCTGATTACACCTTAATTGTTCTTCTTGTGTGCATCAAAGAAGAATTAACTTATATTTGTGAAAACTGAATTCCTGTGTTTGTCCATGCATTGTCAGAAAAATGGTCCAAAAATGTCACTCTTGTAATTTATTTAATCTATCAATCAGTCAGTGATTTGTAAAGTGTGAGTAATCCCCCATAGGGTCTCAAGGTGCTGTTTGTAGGTTTGCTGCTCAGTCGATGAGACAGGTCTTGAGGTCTTTCCTGAACTGCTTCAGTGATGCGGTCTGCCTGAGCTTGAGAGGTAGCATGTTCCATGTCCGGGCTGCTATGTAGGAGAAGGATCTTCCTCTTGCTGTGCTTTTCTGGATCTTGGGAATGGCTGCAAGAGTGAACTGTGAAGAACAGAGATGTCTGTTGGGTACGTGGAAGGCGAACTGGGGGTTGAGGTATGCCAGCCCTATGTTTTGCAGTGCCTTATAGGTGTGGATCAGGAGTTTGTGTGTGATGTGCCTGTTGACTGGAAGCCAGTGTAGGTCTCTGAAGTTGGAGGAGATATGGCTGTGTTGGGGGATATCCACGATGAGTTTGGCTGCTGCATTCTGGATTCTTTGTGGTGTTGATTGTAGTTTTTGGGTGATACGGCATAGAGTGCTTTGCCGTAGTCCAGTTTGCTTGTGACGAGTGTATGGGTGATCGTTTTCCTCATGTCAGAGGGTATACACTTGAAAATCTTTTGCAGAAGTCGGGGGTGTGGAAGCATGATGATGAGATTCGTTGACTTGCCGGGTTATGGATAGAGAGGGGTCCAGGATGATGCCCATATTGCGTGCGTGGTCTGTGGGGGCGTTTCCCAGTGCGGTGGGCCACCAGGAGTTTTCCCAGATGGAAGGGGTGGAACCGGTTATGAGAATCTCTATCTTGTCTCAGTTGAGTTTGAGGCAGCTGGCTTCCATCCAGTCCGCGACTGCTCTTATCTGGTTGTGGAAATTTCACTTGTCCTTTGAAGAGTCATCAGACAGCGAGAGGATCAGTTGGGTATTGTCAGCATAGGAGACCATGTTTAGCCCGTGTTGTTTGATGATATTGGCAAGTGGGGCCATGTAGATGTTGAAAGGTTTTGGGCTGAGAGAAGATCCTTGGGGCACTCACGCAGCATGTGTCTTTGGGTTCTGACATGAACGGTGATAGAATGACACTCTGTGTTCTTATAGTGAGGAGGAATCTGATCCAATCCAGTGCTTTATCTCGGATGCCGGAGTTGTGTAGTCTGGTGCAGAGAGTGGAGTGGGAGATGGGCTCAAACGCAGCAGAGAGGATGAGTGCGGCCATGCCTCTGTGATCTAGTATGATGCATATGTCATTGGTGGCTGCTAGGAGTTCGGTTTCAGTGCTGTGGTTGCTTCAGAAACCAGAATTGGATGTGTCTAGGATTTGGTGTGTCTTGAGGAATTTGGTGAGTTGCTGGTTGACAGCCTTTTCCGTTACTTTTGTTGGAAAAGGGAGCAGAGAGAATGGTCTGTATTTTTTCAGCTCCGTTGAGTCAGGGGTGGGTTTCTTGAGCAGTGGGTTGATCTCAGTGTGCTTCCAGTCTGATGGGAAGGTGGCGGTCTCACAGGATCTGTTGATAGTCAGCAGAGCTCTGGTGCAATGGTGGCACTGGCCAGGGTGCAGATATGATGAGGGCACAGATCTGAGAGTGCTCCTGAGTGGATGGAGTTCATGAGTCTTTTGGTGTCCTCTTTGGTAATGGAGGTCCAGGATTTGAGGATCTGGTGAGGTGCTCAGTCCGTGGTGATGGGTGGTGTGGGTGGGTTTTGGTTTCTAAGGCCTTCATAAATGTCCATTACACCATCAAATCAAAAATTAATTTTTGACTGCTGACCTTGTCAAAGCTTTCTGTCACAGCTACCAGACTCCATCAGGCCATGCCCTTCTAACCAAAACTTAAATTACTCTGCTGTCCTTCATCATCTTTTGCATGGATCATAACTGTGTCCCTCTTTCTGAAATACTTGCAGAAGGCAAACCTTAACTCAACTTCCCACTACACCTCCAATAATAGAAGATTTCATAACACCCTCCTATCTTTGCCACCCTCAAATAGCTCTGATTGAAATCCACTGCAAGACTGCCTTTCTCCATTTCAAAGTAGTCTGGCAAAATACACCCAGATATCTGGCCCTCACTACTTGCTTTTCTGAAGACCTTTTCAAGGCAGCTTCTTATACGAACAAATTGACTTTGTCACTTGAGAAATGAAACTGATTTTGATTTTGATTTTGTGCATGCCTTTCGCAATAAATTATAATGTAAATAAGTAAATGCATGATTCTTATTATTTGGTGATTGTGTGGATGGCTTATTTGTTCTATTGTATTGTACGAAGAAGACACAATCAAAACTATTGGCTCCATCCACTCTGGATCTCCGTCAAGCAAGCGCCACCATCGCACCCCACTTCCGCAAAGTCATCAACATCTCCTTCGAGACCGAGACCTACCCCGAGAGCTGGAAGCATGCTGAGATCAAACCCCTACTCAAGAAACCCAAGGCGGGCCCGAGAAACCTCAAGAACTTCCACCTCATCTCCCTGCTCCCATTCCCGGCCAAGGTCATCGAGAAGATCATCAACAGACAACTGACCATCTACCTCGAAGAAAACAACATCCTGGACCCATCCCAGTCAGGGTTCCTCAGCAACCACAGTACGGAAACCGCCCTCATCGCCGCCACCGACGTCATCAGGGCCCTGCTTGACAACGGCGACACCGCGGCCCTCACCCTCCTGGACCTCTCGGCCGCCTTTGACACTGTCTGCCACCTCATCCTATGCACACGCCTTCACAATGCAGGCATCTGGGATAAGGCTCTGGAGTGGACCACCTCCTTCCTCTCTGGTAGAACCCAGATCGTCCGCCTCCCCCCTTTCTGCTCCGAAGCCTCCAAGATCATCTGCGGCTCTCCCCAAGGTTCGGCCCTCAGCCCTACACTTTTCAACATCTACATGGCCCTGCTCGCCCACGTCGCCCGGCTGCACAACCTCAACATCATCTCCTACGCCGACAACACCCAACTGATCCTCTTCCTCACCAAGGACCCCCTCACCGCCAAATCCAACCTCCACGAAGGAATGAAGGCCGTCGCTGAATGGATGACGAACAGCAAACTGAAGTTGAACTCAGACAAGACGGAGGTCCTCATGTTCGGCGTCAACCCCTCAGCCTGGGACGACTCCTGGTGGGCGACCGCTCTGGGAGGAGCCCCAACACCCACCAACCACGCACGCAACCTGGGCATCATCCTCGACTCAACACTCTCCTTGACCAAGCAAGTCAGCGCTTTCTCCTCAACCTGCTTCAACACCCTCCGCATGCTCCGCAAGATCTACAGATGGGTCCCCACAGATACAAGAAGAACAGTCACCCAAGCCCTCCTCAGCAGCAATCTTGACTACGGAAACACCCTCTACACAGGAGCCCCGGCCAAACTCCTCAAACGACTGAAACGCATACAAAACGCCTCTGCACGCCTGATCCTCAATGCCCACTGCCACAGCCACATCACCCCCCTTCTGGGAGACCTACACTGGCTCCCCATCAACAAAGGGATAACCTTCAAGTTCCTCACCCACGCACACAAGGCACTCCACAACACTGGCATAGCCTACTTCAACAGACGACTCACCTGCTACTCCCCGTCCCGCAAACTCCGCTCAGCCGACCTCGCCCTCGCCACCATCCTCCGCATCCGAAGAGCAACTACCGGAGGGGGATCCTTCTCCCACCTCACCGCCAAGACCTGGAACACCCTTCTCTTGCCCCCACGACAGACCGAAGACCTGCTGACTTTCAGGAAGCAGCTCAAAACCTGGCTATTTGAGCAGTAGCAGCATCCTTCCCCCCCCCAGTGCCTTGAGACCCTCACGGGTGGTAGTGTGCTCTACAACTACACTGATTAATTCATTGATTCGAATGTGCATAATATATAAAGCACTCCAAAGTCCTTGGGGTCTTGACATTTTTTTTTTAACGTATAAATAAATAAATAAATAAATACATTAAAAAAAAGGTAATTAAATGTTTACAATTTATTGCACCAACTACTCTAAGAAGTATTTGGCACCAAATGTTGTGTTTGCTTTAAATATATTTGTACTTTCATTTATTTTGTTTCTCTTTTGATACATTTCTGCTGCGGAATGATCTTGGTGCTACTCTACACTGTGCAATTGTGCTTAATTTGTTTCAGGTGCAAATTCTAAAACCTATACCTAAACCATGCTGTAAAAAAGATGCTCTATGTACGACTTATAATATTCGAAATTAGCACATTTTTAAGATCGGACTGTAGGAACTCCAGTTTATCTTTACATCATAGTTTCATCACTGTTGTATTTTGCACCTACATCTAAAATAGGCGGCAATATAAAAAACAGTTTTTCCGTAAAACTAAATAGTCAGGTCAAGGAAATCTTACATCACACCAAATCAGACCTTTTTTTATTTCTTAGTTTTTTTTCTGGTGTGGCCAAGATCTTTTGATTTTACTAAAACTAAATCATATTCTTATATGTAGGTGCTTTCAGACACCCAGGTTCATCTATTGATGCGGTGTTGTGACATTCATATTTTTCTTCTGCCAACTAGAGCATACAGCTTCAGGTACTTGGTCAGCCCTCTTCAGCCTTTAGCTAATTTCTCTGTGAGTGACAGCATTATGCTCTTTCAGAGAGAGCACACCCATACGTAAAGTAGTTCCCTTCCGTGCCAGGTGGTGTTGATGAATTATTACTTTTTTGAGATCAAAAAAGCATTTTGCTTGCAGGCAGAGGTTTTTATATTTGCAAGAGCCTGCAGCTTCCCCTACAAGAAATATTACAAAAGCCATGACAAAATGAAATAAGCATTTCCAAATTCAAAAGGCTGGCAGACGATGCCAGACCAATTGACTTTGCCAGGGCTTGTTAAAACCTAACTCTAGCTTCCTGAAGCAACAGAGAAATTCCTAGACAAATAACCTGTAATGGCAAATCTATTATCAGACTATTGAGAGCAAAGCGTTAACACAGTGATATGAAGAGGCTCAGAAGTAGCCTTGCTTGTAATTTGCATTATCTGTTGACCTAAATTTCCCCAAATGTCACCAAAGTTGCATGGAATTATGTGAAATTACCTGAGGTTCATAGAGAGTTTTTGTATGTGTGCTTTTCTGAAGACCTTTTCAAGGCAGTTTCTTATACGGACAAATGAACTTTGTCACTTGAGATATGAAACTGAAATTCTCACCTATTTTGTGCATGCCTTTCACAATAAATTATAATGTAAATAAGTAAATTCATGATTCATTATTGTTTGGTGATTGTGTGGATGGCTTATTTGTTCTATTGTCTTCAAATGTGCATAATATATAAAGCACTCCAAAGTCCTCGGGGTCTTGACATTGTTTTGTAACAATGGCAAATCTAATATCAGACTATTGAGAGCAAAGGGTTAACACAGTGATATAAGGAGGCTCAGAAGTAGCCTTGCTTGTAATCTGCATTATCTCTTGACCTAAATTTCCCAAAGTGTCACCAATATTGCATTGAATTATGTGAAATTACCTGAGGTGCGTAGAGAGTTTTTGTATGGTATCTCAAGTGACTTTTCTGTGTCAGGGCATACCTGACTTTGAAAAGTTACTCGAAAAACCAACAGAAGACTAATTTGGGGAGAAATGTCTCTCAGCCAAGCACTGTCTCCTTGAATCGGTCTCTGCCCGTCAGTAATTTTGAAAACTCCTGCATTATGCCAAATGTGTAAAAATGTGCATGTTTCTCCTAAGGCAAAAGTCAGAAATTACGTGAGGTCAGACTTGCATTCTAAAAAGTGACTGATGAGCCTATGTCTTTTCCCATAGATAAATGCTTCCATATTTTATGCATTTTTGGTGACTGACACATCAAAAGAGTTGGCATGTTAGAGAGATCATTTACATGGGAACAGTGCAGTATCCTACAGTATGCCTTGAGTGGGCAACGTATACCAGTGGGTCAAAGAGAAAGAGCCACTTGGAGATGACAACACAATATCATGATATTTTCAAGCTTTCAATGCAAAAATTTGAATTATATTTTTAGTATATGCTTGAATTTACTACAGATGTTTTTTAAAATAGTTTACATTTATTGTTAGTTTTTAAATGTCAATCCACAACAAAGCCTTCCAGTTAGAAGGGTAAAGTGGTTCCCAACCTTTTGACTTCTGTGGACCCCCAGATTAGCAGTACTGGAACCTGGGACCCCCACTGAATCATTACTGGGATCCAGGGACTCCCCCACTGAATCTTAACTGAAAGTTGGGCACCTAATCTGTTAATATTATTAAATTTTCTAAGCAGTCACTGACCCCTTGAGGCGGCTTCATGGACCCACAGGGGTCCCTGGACCACAGGTTGGGAACCACTGAATTAGAGAATAGTTTGGGCTGGCTATGTTTGCATTCTCCAAATTGAATATCATATCAGCAAACGTGTCCAGTATGAGATTCAGTGAAATGCTTCTTGATCCTCAGTAGGGGATAATAACTTTTTGTGAGGACACAATTATGTCCTTAACTGTCGAAATATAGAACTCTGAAATATTTATAAAAAATAAATGGCATGACCTTACACTCTCCCTTGGGTGTAAGGATTCATCATCATTCATCTAGTGCTCACCAAAGAATCCTCTTACAATAAGTGAGCCCTCGGCTGCATCGAGGGCCCTTGATCCAGATAGGAAAATAAAAATCCTGCTCACCTACCGGAAGGCTATTCCTCTTTTTCAGTCAGGTGGTGAAAAGACGGTTAAAAAGGGATGTGGGATGTGTAAAAGACTTTTATGGTTCCTACATCCAACTAGGTCGACATGTTTCAGCCCTCACAGTGGCCCAGAAAAGGTCCGGGCTTTCGTCAGAACCAGATTTTTAATTTTGCTAGGTTGAATCCCTAACTACATGCATATACCATCAGCATATATCATCTGGAGGAGAATAAACACACAAATAGGTTGGGAAACAGGGTGAGACTTTTGGCAAATCTGTGACTACAAGACTCTCCTTGTTAATTCCTCCATAGTGTTTGAAAGTCCCATAGTAAGAATCCCATGAACACTAACTGATAGGCCAATCATTGCTCCCCTGCAGATATTCATAGTGGCACTATATGATATGCTGTTGGTGTATGTCCTGCGTTCCCTTTTTCACCATCTCTTCACCAATTGACTAACAAAGAGGAATATCCTTAGGGTAGGTGAGCAGGATTTTTATTTTGCTACCTGGATTCTCAATCTCTTTTTTCCTGCAAATACCCTTGAAACAGCCATTAGAGGATTCTTTGGCGAGTGTGGGATGACCACTGATGAAGCATGACACCCTGGAGGCAGGGGGTATCCTGTATATTTTCATATATGTTTTAGTGTTCTCTATTTGGACATTTATGGAGATAATTGTGTCCTCAAACAAAAAGAGGTATTATCCCATACAGAGGATATAGAAGCATTTCACTTAGCCTTGTACTGGACACGTTTGTCTGATGTGATAGTCATTTTTTATATCTTCCTATTGTATTCCTGGTACGCTTCGACCTAAAAAAACAACTTTGGAGGAACAGTGAAGGCAGGCAGAGTGGCTACAGGACGATCTTGGGATCTTAGAACAGTATCGCTCAATTGAATTATTGATTTCCGTTTCTTGTTTAAATTGATGCAGCTGGGATTGAGGATGGGGTGACACAGGGCAGAAGTCCCCTGGGCATGGCCATTGGGCAAGGGGGCATGACTCCTGTCTTTGCTAAGACAGGAGTCATTTCAATGGGGGATGGGCGTCGTAAAAAAATGGCGCAAATCGGGTTAAGACAATTTTTTTGCCTCAGCCTGACTTGCCCCATTTTTGGACGCCCAAACGCCATTTATCCCTACGCCGGCGCTGCCTCGTGTACGTGGTTTTTTTTCACGCACACCAGGCAGCGCCGGTCGGCTAACGCCATTCAATAAATACGGCGCCCGCATGGCGCTTCAGAATGGCGTTAGCAGGCGCTAATTTTTTGGGCGCAAAACTGCGTTAGCGCAGTTTTGCGTCAAAAAGTATAAATATGGGCCTTAGTACTACTAAAAGTGCCTTCAAGCCCTCTATGCACTCATCTGATGTTACTCCACCTGACAAAGCCTCCAGGAAAACCTTTACAGAACACTGACTGAAGGCCATAAATACCTAACTCAATCAAATTCAAACTCTTATTACGGTCACCTAAAATCACCTTAATTAAATCTAGTGGGGATTCTGGTATTTCCAAAAATTACAACTTTTTCATGGGCCATCACTCTTGATGAAGCTCCTTTAAGGTTGTGTGGCTATACCTCTAATGGTCTACATTCATGCCATTGGCATCCAGGGTGATCACTAGCTCAGTTTTTTGGCCCAGGTATATAGCAGATGCCACTACTTCTAATTTCTCATTCCATTTTCTTCAGTTCACATGTGAACCACTGAGTGATCTGCTTAGAAATATGTCACCCTTTTAGCATCTATGCTGATTACACCTTAATTGTTCTTCTTGTGTGCATCAAAGAAGAATTAACTTATATTTGTGAAAACTGAATTCTTGTGACGTGCCTGTTGACTGGAAGCCAGTGTAGGTCTCTGAAGTGGGAGGAGATATGGCTGTGTTGGGGGATATCCACGATGAGTTTGGCTGCTGCATTCTGGATTCTTTGTGGTGTTGATTGTAGTTTTTTGGTGATACGGCATTGAGTGCTTTGCCGTAGTCCAGTTTGCTTGTGACGAGTGTATGGGTGATCGTTTTCCTCATGTCAGAGGGTATACACTTGAAAATCTTTTGCAGAAGTCGGGGGTGTGGAAGCATGGTGATGAGATTCGTTGACTTGCCGGGTTATGGATAGAGAGGGGTCCAGGATGATGCCCAGATTGCGTGCGTGGTCTGTGGGGGCGTTTCCCAGTGCGGTGGGCCACCAGGAGTTTTCCCAGATGGAAGGGGTGGAACCGGTTATGAGAATCTCTATCTTGTCTCAGTTGAGTTTGAGGCAGCTGGCTTCCATCCAGTCCGCGACTGCTCTTATCTGGTTGTGGAAATTTCACTTGTCCTTTGAAGAGTCATCAGACAGCGAGAGGATCAGTTGGGTATTGTCAGCATAGGAGACCATGTTTAGCCCGTGTTGTTTGATGATATTGGCAAGTGGGGCCATGTAGATGTTGAAAGGTTTTGGGCTGAGAGAAGATCCTTGGGGCACTCACGCAGCATGTGTCTTTGGGTTCTGACATGAACGGTGATAGAATGACACTCTGTGTTCTTATAGTGAGGAGGAATCTGATCCAATCCAGTGCTTTATCTCGGATGCCGGAGTTGTGTAGTCTGGTGCAGAGAGTGGAGTGGGAGATGGGCTCAAACGCAGCAGAGAGGATGAGTGCGGCCATGCCTCTGTGATCTAGTATGATGCATATGTCATTGGTGGCTGCTAGGAGTTCGGTTTCAGTGCTGTGGTTGCTTCAGAAACCAGAATTGGATGTGTCTAGGATTTGGTGTGTCTCGAGGAATTTGGTGAGTTGCTGGTTGACAGCCTTTTCCGTTACTTTTGTTGGAAAAGAGAGCAGAGAGAATGGTCTGTATTTTTTCAGCTCCGTTGAGTCAGGGGTGGGTTTCTTGAGCAGTGGGTTGATCTCAGTGTGCTTCCAGTCTGATGGGAAGGTGGCGGTCTCACAGGATCTGTTGATAGTCAGCAGATCTCTGGTGCAATGGTGGCACTGGCCAGGGTGCAGATATGATGAGGGCACAGATCTGAGAGTGCTCCTGAGTGGATGGAGTTCATGAGTCTTTTGGTGTCCTCTTTGGTAATGGAGGTCCAGGATTTGAGGATCTGGTGAGGTGCTCAGTCCGTGGTGATGGGTGGTGTGGGTGGCTTTTGGTTTCTAAGGCCTTCATAAATGTCCATTCCACATCAAATCAAAAATAAATTTTTGACTGCTGACCTTGTCAAAGCTTTCTGTCACAGCTACCAGACTCCATCAGGCCATGCCCTTCTAACCAAAACTTAAATTACTCTGCTGTCCTTCATCATCTTTTGCATGGATCATAACTGTGTCCCTCTTTCTGAAATACTTGCAGAAGGCAAACCTTAACTCAACTTCCCACTACACCTCCAATAATAGAAGATTTCATAACACCCTCCTATCTTTGCCACCCTCAAATAGCTCTGATTGAAATCCACTGCAAGACTGCCTTTCTCCATTTCAAAGTTGTCTGGCAAAATACACCCAGATATCTGGCCCTCACTACGTGCTTTTCTGAAGACCTTTTCAAGGCAGCTTCTTATACGAACAAATGGACTTTGTCACTTGAGAAATGAAACTGATTTTGATTTTGATTTTGTGCATGCCTTTCGCAATAAATTATAATGTAAATAAGTAAATGCATGATTCTTATTATTTGGTGATTGTGTGGATGGCTTATTTGTTCTATTGTATTGAACGAAGAAGACACAATCAAAACTATTGGCTCCATCCACTCTGGATCTCCGTCAAGCAAGCGCCACCATCGCACCCCACTTCCGCAAAGTCATCAACATCTCCTTCGAGACCGAGACCTACCCCGAGAGCTGGAAGCATGCTGAGATCAAACCCCTACTCAAGAAACCCAAGGCGGGCCCGAGAAACCTCAAGAACTTCCACCTCATCTCCCTGCTCCCATTCCCGGCCAAGGTCATCGAGAAGATCATCAACAGACAACTGACCATCTACCTCGAAGAAAACAACATCCTGGACCCATCCCAGTCAGGGTTCCTCAGCAACCACAGTACGGAAACCGCCCTCATCGCCGCCACCGACGTCATCAGGGCCCTGCTTGACAACGGCGACACCGCGGCCCTCACCCTCCTGGACCTCTCGGCCGCCTTTGACACTGTCTGCCACCTCATCCTATGCACACGCCTTCACAATGCAGGGATCTGGGATAAGGCTCTGGAGTGGACCACCTCCTTCCTCTCTGGTAGAACCCAGATCGTCCGCCTCCCCCCTTTCTGCTCCGAAGCCTCCAAGATCATCTGCGGCTCTCCCCAAGGTTCGGCCCTCAGCCCTACACTTTTCAACATCTACATGGCCCTGCTCGCCCACGTCGCCCGGCTGCACAACCTCAACATCATCTCCTACGCCGACAACACCCAACTGATCCTCTTCCTCACCAAGGACCCCCTCACCGCCAAATCCAACCTCCACGAAGGAATGAAGGCCGTCGCTGAATGGATGACGAACAGCAAACTGAAGTTGAACTCAGACAAGACGGAGGTCCTCATGTTCGGCGTCAACCCCTCAGCCTGGGACGACTCCTGGTGGGCGACCGCTCTGGGAGGAGCCCCAACACTCACCAACCACGCACGCAACCTGGGCATCATCCTCGACTCAACACTCTCCTTGACCAAGCAAGTCAGCGCTTTCTCCTCAACCTGCTTCAACACCCTCCGCATGCTCCGCAAGATCTACAGATGGGTCCCCACAGATACAAGAAGAACAGTCACCCAAGCCCTCCTCAGCAGCAATCTTGACTACGGAAACACCCTCTACACAGGAGCCCCGGCCAAACTCCTCAAACGACTGAAACGCATACAAAACGCCTCTGCACGCCTGATCCTCAATGCCCACTGCCACAGCCACATCACCCCCCTTCTGGGAGACCTACACTGGCTCCCCATCAACAAAGGGATAACCTTCAAGTTCCTCACCCACGCACACAAGGCACTCCACAACACTGGCATAGCCTACTTCAACAGACGACTCACCTGCTACTCCCCGTCCCGCAAACTCCGCTCAGCCGACCTCGCCCTCGCCACCATCCTCCGCATCCGAAGAGCAACTACCGGAGGGGGATCCTTCTCCCACCTCACCGCCAAGACCTGGAACACCCTTCTCTTGCCCCCACGACAGACCGAAGACCTGCTGACTTTCAGGAAGCAGCTCAAAACCTGGCTATTTGAGCAGTAGCAGCATCCTTCCCCCCCCCAGTGCCTTGAGACCCTCACGGGTGGTAGTGTGCTCTACAACTACACTGATTAATTCATTGATTCGAATGTGCATAATATATAAAGCACTCCAAAGTCCTTGGGGTCTTGACATTTTTTTTTTAACGTATAAATAAATAAATACATTAAAAAAAAGGTAATTAAATGTTTACAATTTATTGCACCAACTACTCTAAGAAGTATTTGGCACCAAATGTTGTGTTTGTTTTAAATATATTTGTACTTTCATTTATTTTGTTTCTCTTTTGATACATTTCTGCTGCGGAATGATCTTGGTGCTACTCTACACTGTGCAATTGTGCTTAATTTGTTTCAGGTGCAAATTCTAAAACCTATACCTAAACCATGCTGTAAAAAAGATGCTCTATGTACGACCTATAATATTCGAAATTAGCACATTTTTAAGATCGGACTGTAGGAACTCCAGTTTATCTTTACATCATAGTTTCATCACTGTTGTATTTTGCACCTACATCTAAAATAGGCGGCAATATAAAAAACAGTTTTTCCGTAAAACTAAATAGTCAGGTCAAGGAAATCTTACATCACACCAAATCAGACCTTTTTTTATTTCTTAGTTTTTTTTCTGGTGTGGCCAAGATCTTTTGATTTTACTAAAACTAAATCATATTCTTACATGTAGGTGCTTTCAGACACCCAGGTTCATCTATTGACGCGGTGTTGTGACATTCATATTTTTCTTCTGCCAACTAGAGCATACAGCTTCAGGTACTTGGTCAGCCCTCTTCAGCCTTTAGCTAATTTCTCTGTGAGTGACAGCATTATGCTCTTTCAGAGAGAGCACACCCATACGTAAAGTAGTTCCCTTCCGTGCCAGGTGGTGTTGATGAATTATTACTTTTTTGAGATCAAAAAAGCATTTTGCTTGCAGGCAGAGGTTTTTATATTTGCAAGAGCCTGCAGCTTCCCCTACAAGAAATATTACAAAAGCCATGACAAAATGAAACAAGCATTTCCAAATTCAAAAGGCTGGCAGACGATGCCAGACCAATTGACTTTGCCAGGGCTTGTTAAAACCTAACTCTAGCTTCCTGAAGCAACAGAGAAATTCCAAGACAAATAACCTGTAATGGCAAATCTATTATCAGACTATTGAGAGCAAAGCGTTAACACAGTGATATGAAGAGGCTCAGAAGTAGCCTTGCTTGTAATTTGCATTATCTCTTGACCTAAATTTCCCCAAATGTCACCAAAGTTGCATGGAATTATGTGAAATTACCTGAGGTTCATAGAGAGTTTTTGTATGTGTGCTTTTCTGAAGACCTTTTCAAGGCAGTTTCTTATACGGACAAATGAACTTTGTCACTTGAGATATGAAACTGAAATTCTCACCTATTTTGTGCATGCCTTTCACAATAAATTATAATGTAAATAAGTAAATTCATGATTCATTATTGTTTGGTGATTGTGTGGATGGCTTATTTGTTCTATTGTCTTCAAATGTGCATAATATATAAAGCACTCCAAAGTCCTTGGGGTCTTGACATTGTTTTGTAACAATGGCAAATCTAATATCAGACTATTGAGAGCAAAGGGTTAACACAGTGATATAAGGAGGCTCAGAAGTAGCCTTGCTTGTAATCTGCATTATCTCTTGACCTAAATTTCCCAAAGTGTCACCAAAATTGCATTGAATTATGTGAAATTACCTGAGGTGCGTAGAGAGTTTTTGTATGGTATCTCAAGTGACTTTTCTGTGTCAGGGCATACCTGACTTTGAAAAGTTACTCGAAAAACCAACAGAAGACTCATTTGGGGAGAAATGTCTCTCAGCCAAGCACTGTCTCCTTGAATCGGTCTCTGCCCGTCAGTAATTTTGAAAACTCCTGCATTATGCCAAATGTGTAAAAATTTGCATGTTTCTCCTAAGGCAAAAGTCAGAAATTACGTGAGGTCAGACTTGCATTCTAAAAAGTGACTGATGAGCCTATGTCTTTTCCCATAGATAAATGCTTCCATATTTTATGCATTTTTGGTGACTGACACATCAAAAGAGTTGGCATGTTAGAGAGATCATTTACATGGGAACAGTGCAGTATCCTACAGTATGCCTCGAGTGGGCAACGTATACCAGTGGGTCAAAGAGAAAGAGCCACTTGGAGATGACAACACAATATCATGATATTTTCAAGCTTTCAATGCAAAAATTTGAATTATATTTTTAGTATATGCTTGAATTTACTACAGATGTTTTTTAAAATAGTTTACATTTATTGTTAGTTTTTAAATGTCAATCCACAACAAAGCCTTCCAGTTAGAAGGGTAAAGTGGTTCCCAACCTTTTGACTTCTGTGGACCCCCAGATTAGCAGTACTGGAACCTGGGACCCCCACTGAATCATTACTGGGATCCAGGGACTCCCCCACTGAATCTTAACTGAAAGTTGGGCAACTAATCTGTTAATATTATTAAATTTTCTAAGCAATCACTGACCCCTTGAGGCGGCTTCATGGACCCACAGGGGTCCCTGGACCACAGGTTGGGAACCACTGAATTAGAGAATAGTTTGGGCTGGCTATGTTTGCATTCTCCAAATTGAATATCATATCAGCAAACGTGTCCAGTATGAGATTCAGTGAAATGCTTCTTGATCCTCAGTAGGGGATAATAACTTTTTGTGAGGACACAATTATGTCCTTAACTGTCGAAATATAGAACTCTGAAATATTTATAAAAAATAAATGGCATGACCTTACACTCTCCCTTGGGTGTAAGGATTCATCATCATTCATCTAGTGCTCACCAAAGAATCCTCTTATAATAAGTGAGCCCTCGGCTGCATCGAGGGCCCTTGATCCAGATAGGAAAATAAAAATCCTGCTCACCTACCGGAAGGCTATTCCTCTTTTTCAGTCAGGTGGTGAAAAGACGGTTAAAAAGGGATGTGGGATGTGTAAAATACTTTTATGGTTCCTACATCCAACTAGGTCGACATGTTTCAGCCCTCACAGTGGCCCAGAAAAGGTCCGGGGCTTTCGTCAGAACCAGATTTTTAATTTTGCTAGGTTGAATCCCTAACTACATGCATATACCATCAGCATATATCATCTGGAGGAGAATAAACACACAAATAGGTTGGGAAACAGGGTGAGACTTTTGGCAAATCTGTGACTACAAGACTCTCCTTGTTAATTCCTCCATAGTGTTTGAAAGTCCCATAGTAAGAATCCCATGAACACTAACTGATAGGCCAATCATTGCTCCCCTGCAGATATTCATAGTGGCACTATATGATATGCTGTTGGTGTATGTCCTGCATTCCCTTTTTCACCATCTCTTCACCAATTGACTAACAAAGAGGAATATCCTTAGGGTAGGTGAGCAGGATTTTTATTTTGCTACCTGGATTCTCAATCTTTTTTTTCCTGCAAATACCCTTGAAACAGCCATTAGAGGATTCTTTGGCGAGTGTGGGATGACCACTGATGAAGCATGACACCCTGGAGGCAGGGGGTATCCTGTATATTTTCATATATGTTTTAGTGTTCTCTATTTGGACATTTATGGAGATAATTGTGTCCTCAAACAAAAAGAGGTATTATCCCATACAGAGGATATAGAAGCATTTCACTTAGCCTTGTACTGGACACGTTTGTCTGATGTGATAGTCATTTTTTATATCTTCCTATTGTATTCCTGGTACGCTTCGACCTAAAAAAACAACTTTGGAGGAACAGTGAAGGCAGGCAGAGTGGCTACAGGACGATCTTGGGATCTTAGAACAGTATCGCTCAATTGAATTATTGATTTCCGTTTCTTGTTTAAATTGATGCAGCTGGGATTGAGGATGGGGTGACACAGGGCAGAAGTCCCCTGGGCATGGCCATTGGGCAAGGGGGCATGACTCCTGTCTTTGCTAAGACAGGAGTCATTTCAATGGGGGATGGGCGTCGTAAAAAAATGGCGCAAATCGGGTTAAGACGATTTTTTTGCCTCAGCCTGACTTGCCCCATTTTTGGACGCCCAAACGCCATTTTTCCCTACGCCGGCGCTGCCTCGTGTACGTGGTTTTTTTTCACGCACACCAGGCAGCGCCGGTCGGCTAACGCCGGCTAACGCCATTCAATAAATACGGCGCCCGCATGGCGCTTCAGAATGGCGTTAGCAGGCGCTAATTTTTTTGGCGCAAAACTGCGTTAGCGCAGTTTTGCGTCAAAAAGTATAAATATGGGCCTTAGTACTACTAAAAGTGCCTTCAAGCCCTCTATGCACTCATCTGATGTTACTCCACCTGACAAAGCCTCCAGGAAAACCTTTACAGAACACTGACTGAAGGCCATAAATACCTAACTCAATCAAATTCAAACTCTTATTACGGTCACCTAAAATCACCTTAATTAAATCTAGTGGGGATTCTGGTATTTCCAAAAATTACAACTTTTTCATGGGCCATCACTCTTGATGAAGCTCCTTTAAAGTTGTGTGGCTATACCTCTAATGGTCTACATTCATGCCATTGGCTTCCAGGGTGATCACTAGCTCAGTTTTTTGGCCCAGGTATATAGCAGATGCCACTACTTCTAATTTCTCATTCCATTTTCTTCAGTTCACATGTGAACCACTGAGTGATCTGCTTAGAAATATGTCACCCTTTTAGCATCTATGCTGATTACACCTTAATTGTTCTTCTTGTGTGCATCAAAGAAGAATTAACTTACATTTGTGAAAACTGAATTCCTATGTTTGTCCATGCATTGTCAGAAAAATGGTCCAAAAATGTCACTCTTGTAATTTATTTAATCTATCAATCAGTCAGTAATTTGTAAAGTGTGAGTAATCCCCCATAGGGTCTCAAGGTGCTGTTTGTAGGTTTGCTGCTCAGTCGATGAGACAGGTCTTGAGGTCTTTCCTGAACTGCTTCAGTGATGCGGTCTGCCTGAGCTTGAGAGGTAGCATGTTCCATGTCCGGGCTGCTATGTAGGAGAAGGATCTTCCTCTTGCTGTGCTTTTCTGGATCTTGGGAATGGCTGCAAGAGTGAACTGGGAAGAACAGAGATGTCTGTTGGGTACGTGGAAGGCGAACTGGGGGTTGAGGTATGCCAGCCCTATGTTGTGCAGTGCCTTATAGGTGTGGATCAGGAGTTTGTGTGTGATGTGCCTGTTGACTGGAAGCCAGTGTAGGTCTCTGAAGTGGGAGGAGATATGGCTGTGTTGGGGGATATCCACGATGAGTTTGGCTGCTGCATTCTGGATTCTTTGTGGTGTTGATTGTAGTTTTTTGGTGATACGGCATAGAGTGCTTTGCCGTAGTCCAGTTTGCTTGTGACGAGTGTATGGGTGATCGTTTTCCTCATGTCAGAGGGTATACACTTGAAAATCTTTTGCAGAAGTCGGGGGTGTGGAAGCATGATGATGAGATTCGTTGACTTGCCGGGTTATGGATAGAGAGGGGTCCAGGATGATGCCCAGATTGCGTGCGTGGTCTGTGGGGGCGTTTCCCAGTGCGGTGGGCCACCAGGAGTTTTCCCAGATGGAAGGGGTGGAACCGGTTATGAGAATCTCTATCTTGTCTCAGTTGAGTTTGAGGCAGCTGGCTTCCATCCAGTCCGCGACTGCTCTTATCTGGTTGTGGAAATTTCACTTGTCCTTTGAAGAGTCATCAGACAGCGAGAGGATCAGTTGGGTATTGTCAGCATAGGAGACCATGTTTAGCCCGTGTTGTTTGATGATATTGGCAAGTCGGGCCATGTAGATGTTGAAAGGTTTTGGGCTGAGAGAAGATCCTTGGGGCACTCACGCAGCATGTGTCTTTGGGTTCTGACATGAACGGTGATAGAATGACACTCTGTGTTCTTATAGTGAGGAGGAATCTGATCCAATCCAGTGCTTTATCTCGGATGCCGGAGTTGTGTAGTCTGGTGCAGAGAGTGGAGTGGGAGATGGGCTCAAACGCAGCAGAAAGGATGAGTGCGGCCATGCCTCTGTGATCTAGTATGATGCATATGTCATTGGTGGCTGCTAGGAGTTCGGTTTCAGTGCTGTGGTTGCTTCAGAAACCAGAATTGGATGTGTCTAGGATTTGGTGTGTCTCGAGGAATTTGGTGAGTTGCTGGTTGACAGCCTTTTCCGTTACTTTTGTTGGAAAAGGGAGCAGAGAGAATGGTCTGTATTTTTTCAGCTCCGTTGAGTCAGGGGTGGGTTTCTTGAGCAGTGGGTTGATCTCAGTGTGCTTCCAGTCTGATGGGAAGGTGGCGGTCTCACAGGATCTGTTGATAGTCAGCAGAGCTCTGGTGCAATGGTGGCACTGGCCAGGGTGCAGATATGATGAGGGCACAGATCTGAGAGTGCTCCTGAGTGGATGGAGTTCATGAGTCTTTTGGTGTCCTCTTTGGTAATGGAGGTCCAGGATTTGAGGATCTGGTGAGGTGCTCAGTCCGTGGTGATGGGTGGTGTGGGTGGCTTTTGGTTTCTAAGGCCTTCATCAATGTCCATTACACCATCAAATCAAAAATTAATTTTTGACTGCTGACCTTGTCAAAGCTTTCTGTCACAGCTACCAGACTCCATCAGGCCATGCCCTTCTAACCAAAACTTAAATTACTCTGCTGTCCTTCATCATCTTTTGCATGGATCATAACTGTGTCCCTCTTTCTGAAATACTTGCAGAAGGCAAACCTTAACTCAACTTCCCACTACACCTCCAATAATAGAAGATTTCATAACAACCTCCTATCTTTGCCACCCTCAAATAGCTCTGATTGAAATCCACTGCAAGACTGCCTTTCTCCATTTCAAAGTTGTCTGGCAAAATACACCCAGATATCTGGCCCTCACTACGTGCTTTTCTGAAGACCTTTTCAAGGCAGCTTCTTATACGAACAAATGGACTTTGTCACTTGAGAAATGAAACTGATTTTGATTTTGATTTTGTGCATGCCTTTCGCAATAAATTATAATGTAAATAAGTAAATGCATGATTCTTATTATTTGGTGATTGTGTGGATGGCTTATTTGTTCTATTGTATTGAACGAAGAAGACACAATCAAAACTATTGGCTCCATCCACTCTGGATCTCCGTCAAGCAAGCGCCACCATCGCACCCCACTTCCGCAAAGTCATCAACATCTCCTTCGAGACCGAGACCTACCCCGAGAGCTGGAAGCATGCTGAGATCAAACCCCTACTCAAGAAACCCAAGGCGGGCCCGAGAAACCTCAAGAACTTCCACCTCATCTCCCTGCTCCCATTCCCGGCCAAGGTCATCGAGAAGATCATCAACAGACAACTGACCATCTACCTCGAAGAAAACAACATCCTGGACCCATCCCAGTCAGGGTTCCTCAGCAACCACAGTACGGAAACCGCCCTCATCGCCGCCACCGACGTCATCAGGGCCCTGCTTGACAACGGCGACACCGCGGCCCTCACCCTCCTGGACCTCTCGGCCGCCTTTGACACTGTCTGCCACCTCATCCTATGCACACGCCTTCACAATGCAGGGATCTGGGATAAGGCTCTGGAGTGGACCACCTCCTTCCTCTCTGGTAGAACCCAGATCGTCCGCCTCCCCCCTTTCTGCTCCGAAGCCTCCAAGATCATCTGCGGCTCTCCCCAAGGTTCGGCCCTCAGCCCTACACTTTTCAACATCTACATGGCCCTGCTCGCCCACGTCGCCCGGCTGCACAACCTCAACATCATCTCCTACGCCGACAACACCCAACTGATCCTCTTCCTCACCAAGGACCCCCTCACCGCCAAATCCAACCTCCACGAAGGAATGAAGGCCGTCGCTGAATGGATGACGAACAGCAAACTGAAGTTGAACTCAGACAAGACGGAGGTCCTCATGTTCGGCGTCAACCCCTCAGCCTGGGACGACTCCTGGTGGGCGACCGCTCTGGGAGGAGCCCCAACACCCACCAACCACGCACGCAACCTGGGCATCATCCTCGACTCAACACTCTCCTTGACCAAGCAAGTCAGCGCTTTCTCCTCAACCTGCTTCAACACCCTCCGCATGCTCCGCAAGATCTACAGATGGGTCCCCACAGATACAAGAAGAACAGTCACCCAAGCCCTCCTCAGCAGCAATCTTGACTACGGAAACACCCTCTACACAGGAGCCCCGGCCAAACTCCTCAAACGACTGAAACGCATACAAAACGCCTCTGCACGCCTGATCCTCAATGCCCACTGCCACAGCCACATCACCCCCCTTCTGGGAGACCTACACTGGCTCCCCATCAACAAAGGGATAACCTTCAAGTTCCTCACCCACGCACACAAGGCACTCCACAACACTGGCATAGCCTACTTCAACAGACGACTCACCTGCTACTCCCCGTCCCGCAAACTCCGCTCAGCCGACCTCGCCCTCGCCACCATCCTCCGCATCCGAAGAGCAACTACCGGAGGGGGATCCTTCTCCCACCTCACCGCCAAGACCTGGAACACCCTTCTCTTGCCCCCACGACAGACCGAAGACCTGCTGACTTTCAGGAAGCAGCTCAAAACCTGGCTATTTGAGCAGTAGCAGCATCCTTCCCCCCCCCAGTGCCTTGAGAACCTCACGGGTGGTAGTGTGCTCTACAACTACACTGATTAATTGATTGATTCGAATGTGCATAATATATAAAGCACTCCAAAGTCCTTGGGGTCTTGACAGGTTTTTTTTTAACGTATAAATAAATAAATACATTAAAAAAAAGGTAATTAAATGTTTACAATTTATTGCACCAACTACTCTAAGAAGTATTTGGCACCAAATGTTGTGTTTGTTTTAAATATATTTGTACTTTCATTTATTTTGTTTCTCTTTTGATATATTTCTGCTGCGGAATGATCTTGGTGCTACTCTACACTGTGCAATTGTGCTTAATTTGTTTCAGGTGCAAATTCTAAAACCTATACCTAAACCATGCTGTAAAAAAGATGCTCTATGTACGACCTATAATATTCGAAATTAGCACATTTTTAAGATCGGACTGTAGGAACTCCAGTTTATCTTTACATCATAGTTTCATCACTGTTGTATTTTGCACCTACATCTAAAATAGGCGGCAATATAAAAAACAGTTTTTCCGTAAAACTAAATAGTCAGGTCAAGGAAATCTTACATCACACCAAATCAGACCTTTTTTTATTTCTTAGTTTTTTTTCTGGTGTGGCCAAGATCTTTTGATTTTACTAAAACTAAATCATATTCTTACATGTAGGTGCTTTCAGACACCCAGGTTCATCTATTGATGCGGTGTTGTGACATTCATATTTTTCTTCTGCCAACTAGAGCATACAGCTTCAGGTACTTGGTCAGCCCTCTTCAGCCTTTAGCTAATTTCTCTGTGAGTGACAGCATTATGCTCTTTCAGAGAGAGCACACCCATACGTAAAGTAGTTCCCTTCCGTGCCAGGTGGTGTTGATGAATTATTACTTTTTTGAGATCAAAAAAGCATTTTGCTTGCAGGCAGAGGTTTTTATATTTGCAAGAGCCTGCAGCTTCCCCTACAAGAAATATTACAAAAGCCATGACAAAATGAAACAAGCATTTCCAAATTCAAAAGGCTGGCAAACGATGCCAGACCAATTGACTTTGCCAGGGCTTGTTAAAACCTAACTCTAGCTTCCTGAAGCAACAGAGAAATTCCAAGACAAATAACCTGTAATGGCAAATCTATTATCAGACTATTGAGAGCAAAGCGTTAACACAGTGATATGAAGAGGCTCAGAAGTAGCCTTGCTTGTAATTTGCATTATCTGTTGACCTAAATTTCCCCAAATGTCACCAAAGTTGCATGGAATTATGTGAAATTACCTGAGGTTCATAGAGAGTTTTTGTATGTGTGCTTTTCTGAAGACCTTTTCAAGGCAGTTTCTTATACGGACAAATGAACTTTGTCACTTGAGATATGAAACTGAAATTCTCACCTATTTTGTGCATGCCTTTCACAATAAATTATAATGTAAATAAGTAAATTCATAATTCATTATTGTTTGGTGATTGTGTGGATGGCTTATTTGTTCTATTGTCTTCAAATGTGCATAATATATAAAGCACTCCAAAGTCCTTGGGGTCTTGACATTGTTTTGTAACAATGGCAAATCTAATATCAGACTATTGAGAGCAAAGGGTTAACACAGTGATATAAGGAGGCTCAGAAGTAGCCTTGCTTGTAATCTGCATTATCTCTTGACCTAAATTTCCCAAAGTGTCACCAAAATTGCATTGAATTATGTGAAATTACCTGAGGTGCGTAGAGAGTTTTTGTATGGTATCTCAAGTGACTTTTCTGTGTCAGGGCATACCTGACTTTGAAAAGTTACTCGAAAAACCAACAGAAGACTCATTTGGGGAGAAATGTCTCTCAGCCAAGCACTGTCTCCTTGAATTGGTCTCTGCCCGTCAGTAATTTTGAAAACTCCTGCATTATGCCAAATGTGTAAAAATGTGCATGTTTCTCCTAAGGCAAAAGTCAGAAATTACGTGAGGTCAGACTTGCATTCTAAAAAGTGACTGATGAGCCTATGTCTTTTCCCATAGATAAATGCTTCCATATTTTATGCATTTTTGGTGACTGACACATCAAAAGAGTTGGCATGTTAGAGAGATCATTTACATTGGAACAGTGCAGTATCCTACAGTATGCCTCGAGTGGGCAACGTATACCAGTGGGTCAAAGAGAAAGAGCCACTTGGAGATGACAACACAATATCATGATATTTTCAAGCTTTCAATGCAAAAATGTGAATTATATTTTTAGTATATGCTTGAATTTACTACAGATGTTTTTTAAAATAGTTTACATTTATTGTTAGTTTTTAAATGTCAATCCACAACAAAGCCTTCCAGTTAGAAGGGTAAAGTGGTTCCCAACCTTTTGACTTCTGTGGACCCCCAGATTAGCAGTACTGGAACCTGGGACCCCCACTGAATCATTACTGGGATCCAGGGACTCCCCCACTGAATCTTAACTGAAAGTTGGGCAACTAATCTGTTAATATTATTAAATTTTCTAAGCAGTCACTGACCCCTTGAGGCGGCTTCATGGACCTACTGGGGTCCCTGGACCACAGGTTGGGAACCACTGAATTAGAGAATAGTTTGGGCTGGCTATGTTTGCATTCTCCAAATTGAATATCAGATCAGCAAACGTGTCCAGTATGAGATTCAGTGAAATGCTTCTTGATCCTCAGTAGGGGATAATAACTTTTTGTGAGGACACAATTATGTCCTTAACTGTCGAAATATAGAACTCTGAAATATTTATAAAAAATAAATGGCATGACCTTACACTCTCCCTTGGGTGTAAGGATTCATCATCATTCATCTAGTGCTCACCAAAGAATCCTCTTATAATAAGTGGGCCCTCGGCTGCATCGAGGGCCCTTGATCCAGATAGGAAAATAAAAATCCTGCTCACCTATCGGAAGGCTATTCCTCTTTTTCAGTCAGGTGGTGAAAAGACGGTTAAAAAGGGATGTGGGATGTGTAAAAGACTTTTATGGTTCCTACATCCAACTAGGTCGACATGTTTCAGCCCTCACAGTGGCCCAGAAAAGGTCCGGGCTTTCGTCAGAACCAGATTTTTAATTTTGCTAGGTTGAATCCCTAACTACATGCATATACCATCAGCATATATCATCTGGAGGAGAATAAACACACAAATAGGTTGGGAAACAGGGTGAGACTTTTGGCAAATCTGTAACTACAAGACTCTCCTTGTTAATTCCTCCATAGTGTTTGAAAGTCCCATAGTAAGAATCCCATGAACACTAACTGATAGGCCAATCATTGCTCCCCTGCAGATATTCATAGTGGCACTATATGATATGCTGTTGGTGTATGTCCTGCATTCCCTTTTTCACCATCTCTTCACCAATTGACTAACAAAGAGGAATATCCTTAGGGTAGGTGAGCAGGATTTTTATTTTGCTACCTGGATTCTCAATCTCTTTTTTCCTGCAAATACCCTTGAAACAGCCATTAGAGGATTCTTTGGCGAGTGTGGGATGACCACTGATGAAGCATGACACCCTGGAGGCAGGGGGTATCCTGTATATTTTCATATATGTTTTAGTGTTCTTTATTTGGACATTTATGGAGATAATTGTGTCCTCAAACAAAAAGAGGTATTATCCCATACAGAGGATATAGAAGCATTTCACTTAGCCTTGTACTGGACACGTTTGTCTGATGTGATAGTCATTTTTTATATCTTCCTATTGTATTCCTGGTACGCTTCGACCTAAAAAAACAACTTTGGAGGAACAGTGAAGGCAGGCAGAGTGGCTACAGGACGATCTTGGGATCTTAGAACAGTATCGCTCAATTCAATTATTGATTTCCGTTTCTTGTTTAAATTGATGCAGCTGGGATTGAGGATGGGGTGACACAGGGCGTGTGTGTTGTGCCTACATATTATGGTTCCAAATGTAGCAAAGTGCAGTGTTTTGTTACAGATTATAGTATTAAAAAACAAGCACTATCAACACTAGTAAGTCTTGACTTTGAGACCTATTGGGTATGCCAATGGTTTTGAGCAATGCTGCACAGCCTGCTCAAAGATTTAAGAAAATATATTTTGGTGGAGCAGGTCGTGTCATCCTATAGGCGCGTATCATGCATGCGAGTGCTTATAAAATAACACAGTTCCTTTTTTTCATCCGTATTATAGATCCATATATTGTATATTTATTGGATCAGATACTAAAAAGACATAATTGACAGACACATGTTTTTAAAGCAGGTGGGGCCCTGAAGTTACACCGGGATGTGGATGGAGGGAAGCAACATGCAGGGCATGGACCGGTGAGGGGTGAAAGGGAGGGTGGAGCAAGTAACAGGTATTTGTAAATGTGCAGTAAAAGTACAGCAAAAAAAACTGAATCTGAAATAAAAGTTTCTGTGCCACTTTTGATTTATCAATGGATATCTCAAAAGCGGTATTCGATTCCAATAATCCTGGGAAACGTTTCTGTAACACGTGTGTGTGTGTGTGTGTGTGTGTGTGTTTAGATAGATAGATAGATAGATAGATAGATAGATAGATAGATAGATAGATAGATAGATAGATAGAAGCCGTCGAGAGCTCTACTTAAAAATGCACAGAACATGGTAAAGAAGTTACACCCGGACAAAACGCAGATTAAAGTTACTCTACCATATAGTTTATGCACTTGAGAAACAAGAACAGTTTTATCCAACATAGATTCCTACATTTTATGTTCAGAAATTAAACAACACACTTAATTCTCAGAAAAAATAATAATGCGTTTCTGTACACCCAGAGATTTGCCTATTGTTAATTATCGACCAGTGGGTCTGCATAGTTAGCCTGTTTCTATGGCGAGCGAAGTGGGTCAAAAGGGAATGATTATATACCTTAGCGAGGACAGCCCTGCTAGAACTCTTTGACAAAGACTGTCAAGTGGTAACATTTCTGCGAGACGGGTTTCATCCGGAATTTAGCACTGCTGATGAAAGTGAGATTTTAATATTCAACACTATTTGTATTCCTGAGCCATATTTACCAAGCCCTGAAAACCAACAACCCTCATTCCTGTCCTAGGCGGTTTTAGTCCTCGAGGTTTGTGGGTGGTGGTGCTGGCTATTGGGGGTGGGGGCTCGGGATAACATTCTATTGAAATCGACCATACGTTGCGGCCTTGTGTTGAGTAAGACGCGTTGAAAGGGGGAGTTACTGGAGGCTGTCACTGTCCCCTGGCCTCTCTTTTGTCTCCTTTCTCCTGTTTCTGCCAACCCCTATTGTGCCCTCGCTGCCTGTCCCCTCCTAGTCCCATCAGCCCCTTCTCCTTTTCCTGCTCTTTTGGTTTCAAGCAGAGTGTGGGAATTGACAGTTGAAACCCTTCAAGGAAATCAAACGTACACAAAAATAGAACAGTGCGCGATGCGTATAATGCAATAAGCGACAATGAATGTCTGTCCCATGACTCACGGAGCAATTAAAACTCAGAGTGAATGGATGTCTCATAATAGAAACGAGGCTGGCTTTACCATGGCAGGAAACAGGATTCAACCAGATGAGAGAGCTTTTTCTGAACATCTCTAAAAATATGATTACTTGTGTGTAGGGAGGGGTGGTGAGGAGAGGGATATTAAAAGGAAAAAAAGTAACCGGGCGCCCCTTCTTCAGGCCTCGCTTGCGCTTTCCTTCCTTTAGGTGGTCAGCCATTTAAAAATGACACACAAAAACTCTTCATGGCTAAAGCAACAGGCTTTTGTAGGGGGGCTTGCTCGCGCTTTCTTATGGTAATTGGCAGTTTCCATGGCAATTGATGAAACAAAGAAGGCCTCCAAACTACGCAGCTCCAGGCGAGAGGATGAGTGCATTTCTACAGAGCTACATGCAGGGAGGGCTGCATGTGGGGGTCCTTCAGAAAGGTATCTGATGGCAGGCCGAAGCTTTGTTTCCCATCACACAAACCGTACACATTCAAAGCTTGAAGTAGGAAACCTTATTTTTAGCCCGAGGCTTTCAAAAGTGTGGCCACACTAAGGGATGGACCATAACGAGGCTGCGTAATCAGTTGGCATAGGTTTTGGCACCAGGACATCCATCCAGCGGTGATTAAGCGGCACAGGAAAGAATACTTCACAGACATTCTCCAGTGTAACCTTTAAGTAGGACTCTTAAAATGCTATAAAGAGTCGTCCATTGTTTTTCTGCTGCAAATGTAAGCAGAGTTATAGAGCAATTTGATTAATGTTAGAAAATGCTGTGGCCTTTATGCAGTCATCGCTCTGAAGAACAGCGTGGCTCTTCTGATCATTCATTTCTTTTAATAGACCACAATGCGTCATTGCAGTTCGTTTGATGCCAACAACAGCAAAGATGGCAACCACAAAGTGTTGAATAATTTTATTTTGATGTAAAGATTACCGAGCGCTGCTTATATATTCTAATATCGAGCAGCAGATAGGTTTTCTGCAACGATAAAACGTGGCAGAGGGGAGTTGTTCTTCCACTGAGAATGCTCTGAATCGTTTTGCTTGTCTCCCTGGACTGTAGACATATTTTCCTGTCAAGATGCTTCTAAGTAATATTGTAACCAGAAGTGAAATGTGAAGAATCTAGGATTTCTGTCCTAAATGTCCATTCAAAAGAATAGAATCAAGAATAGGTGAAAAACAAAAGAAGTGTTTTGAAAGTCTGTAACAGAGTAAGATAGAAAACGGTATTTTACCCATACCAAGTAATGTTTTTTGAGAGATTAGAGCATATGCAGGGACTATTTCATGTTACTTAAGTTGCCCAATACCGAACTTTCTGCAGCCACTGAGGGGGAATATTTTGAGGTTTTGTCACTGAATCAGCAGCATACAGACCAAACAGGCTGGCGGGAAAGGGATTCCAGCTCCCATGTCTACTAAGCCAGTGTCTAATTAGGGCCCACCTAGAAAGGTGGGTGTCCCAGCCCTGTTCAGAGGCCACAGGGAAAGCAAGAACTACTGGTCCTAGCCCTGGGGTTGAGGCCTTTACTCCTGATGTCCCTGGGCCCGACCTGCTATGGATCTCAAGCAACTGAACCATGTGCCCCTTCAAAACTTGACTTTCAGTGGTAGTGTGGGTCATGGACTTCAAGGCTTCTTGGGGGCGTGGAGAGGGAGTAGACACAGAGGGGGTGAACATAAGCTCACAATTCAAAATACATTCAATAGTAGGTAAAAGTAAAATATCATCCAAGCCAAGCTAAAATGAATAAAAGCAACCCCTGACACGTGTTTCACTCTTATTAGGGCTTGTCAGAGAAGTTTAACTTTATTTGGACACAAGGGAGCAACAGGTACAAGCCAAAACGATGCCCTTTTAGGTTTAGAGAGCCACATAAATTATGCAAAAAAGAGCAGGGATCCCTGTGGAGGTTCCCAAGTTTTAGGTGGAAAGCAGATCCTTTATATGGAACACTCTACAACACCACCAGAATTCCAAATCTGCTTACCTCAAATGTCTATTTTCTAGCAAACGTTTTAAGCATAGCATTAGCACAGTTCCATCAGTGCCGAGCTGTTAGGTGACAAAAGCCTTTTTGCATTCAAGGCATAGTATTATAGCTTTGGATTGGTAAAATGCCACCCAAGCCAACCTGGTAAGAATAAAAGCAACCACTGACATGTGTTTCACACCTAGTAGAGCTTTTCTATTTCTGTTGTGGGCTTCCATTTATCATTGTATGTAGGTCTATTCCTTCACTTTCCCTTTTTTGCATGAGTCATAATGATGTTTTATTTTGACCTCCTGATGAGAGCATGGAAAGGTGCTCACTTGGGTTTCCTTGCTGATGTTTGTAATGTAAATATAATTGGGGTTTGACTGAATGTTTTGTTCTCCTTTACAATTTCCCGGCTCTAATGTTTCAATTATTACTATGTCTTACACACTTTGATGCAGGTACTGCTCCTTAAGGTATCAGTGTTGATATAGCAACAGGCTAAGACTCTTCCCCACAGCTGCTGGGTCTTCAGTTCATATTCTGGGCGGGCTACAGAAGATAATAATGTTGCTCATGACAGTCATAGATGCAAATATGGCTGCCTTACTTTCCAAAGTCAATGCAAAGGATGTGGTCAAGTCACAGAGGCTAGTGGCGAAGGTTTCACAAAGGTCTTGTTGTCTTTGTGCATGTACCGATTTATGGGCGCCAGCCATGTCAATAAAAGCTTAAGGTTATTCTGATACTGGGCTTATTTTAAAGTCGATAAATCCGGAAACTTCAATGGCAAGGTCATGTCCTGTCATTCGAATACTGAAATGCACTTCACTCCACATGACAGGTGTTGTTTTCACTGCAGTATTTCCATTCTCTTTTGCATCCTATGTCATCCCTTTTCTCTGCGTCTTTTTTTTTTACTTTCCTTCATTTCTCTTCCTTTTGGCGCACACTGCTTGGTGCAGTGTCATGTTTATTACGTTACCTTAATTAACTGTTATGTTAGTCTAGCCTTATTTGTAAGGCACACACATTGCAGTAGGCAGCACCAATGACTGTCATTACAATGCAGCACACATAGAAAGAAGAAAAAATTAGGAGAAATAAAATTATTTCTTCTCCTTCCACCGCCCCTAGGGAGGCATAGGCTTTTGATGCATTCCCAGGTTTACAAATCCTTGTAAATCTTGGAATGCATCAAAATCTTTGGGTATTGCGTGGGAGCAGCCAACGCAATGCCATTGGAATGCCTCTTTGAAGCAGAGTAAGGCACAGCAGTGATTTGCGCTGCATTGCCTTACTCCACATCTACAAGGCCATGAAAAGCAAGGCAAAGTGACTTAGCGTGGCCGTGTAGATAGGGGTCTGCAGCCTTTGCTGCCGGTGCGTCACCAAAAGTGACACACTGACGGCACAAGCCGCTTGTAAATATGCCCCTTCATTTTCAAAGGAGTTTTTGTACCCGCATGTCCCTCCTGCTGCCACCCCTTAATTTTCCCTTTGTTACTTCCCTTTTGTAGTAGATATTCCCCGATTTCCGGCCACCATCCCTGATCATGCTGACGTTTACATCAAAAAAGTAGATTTATGTGAACATAGCTCTCCCCACTCATAACGACGAGCTCTGCACAAGAGAGTTAGGGCTGGCTCAGCTGCAGAACTCTGGTCATACCTTTGTAACTTGCCTTGACGATTCTGTAAACGTAGTACCAATTTACATACTCCTACATGCCTTTTATGTACATGCCCCACTATCTACTCAAAGACACTAAGGCATCTTGATTTCAACATTTTATCATTTATGGAATTCAAACTGGAAATGCAGATGGACTCAGCAAAAGCACAGTTTCCCATACCACACTGTCCAGTGTCACTCCGTGCCACCAAATTCGCGCTTTCATTTACTACTGCCCTGAGCTTCTCTGCGTATTACAATGTTTTCTTTGTTTCAATGAACACTGGCACGTTCATGAGCAAGGGATGCCTGTGGAATGTCTTATGTCACGCACACAACTCTGAACGAGCTCAGCTTGGTGCATGCCAAACAGATTAGCAGTCATTTACTGGTAGCACGCCAAAGGATGATTTATAGTCGCCGGGTACAGTAATTCATTTTACACAGCAGAAATTTGTTTTAATTATTTTATGGTGCACTCTCAGTATTTTATCATGATAAATAAAGCAGATTATAAGTGCACATTCTTACTATCACTATACTGTGGTGAGACGCCGAGGAAATCCAGGCTTTACTTAAACAAAACGTTTTATAATGTACATAAAATGGATAATACGTGTGTAGTGTCTTGCCAGAAAAGCTACCTATTTTGTGAGACAACAAAACGTGACAGAAAAGAAACAGAACCTGTTTTTAAAAGCCACGGAACAAAACCAAAACATGATCCACAGCGATAATAATAATAATAATAATAATAATAATAATAATAATAATAATAATAATAATACATAACAATAATTATAATGAACAGGGTTGTAACCCACAATGCATGAAACATGGGGGCCAAGGACGTTCCACTCAAGGCATTCGAAAGTCTTTATGGCAGGCCGCCAAAGGGATGTTGTAGGAAGCCTTCATCAAACTCTGAGGAAGATCCATCATCTTAGATTAAAACATTCTTCTTCTTCTTCTTTTTATTATTATTATTATTATTATTATTATTATTATTATTATTATTATTATCAATAATACTTATATTATTACTTCTAACAACATAAATATCTCTACAGCTACTAATAGCAATAACAACTGCAATGATGATATTATTAATCACTTATTTATACATTGCTTTCGCTCTAGTCTAGCACCTTGCATATAGTCTTTTTATAGACAATTATTAGGATAGGGGATGCACTGTGTTCTTGGGACTTTAATCTGTGCTTAGTTGAGGAGGGGCCTGCACGTACGCATGTTCTGTTGCACTGTAAATGGCCTGGGTCTCTCCCACAGCACACAGATACACTGTTCACTTAGGACTTTGATATTGCCACGAGGGACTCGCTGTCCCATAATCATTTGTGCTTTGTGGAGGTGGCTCCCTCACTCATGCATGCTCTGCCACATAATGAAGTGCCTGGGTGTCTCCCGCAGCATGGGATGAACTGTGCACTTGAGACTTTAATATTGCCGCAAGAGATCCCTGTCCCATAATCATCTACACAATTACGAATCAGTAAAAAATTGAGTATTTTACTTAGATATTCGGTATAGATTTATCCCTGTTGGATATTTTGTGTTCTGTATTGTTATTGTCCCTAATCCAGGCGGGTCACAGGGACTCCCCCTCCTTCTGCTTGTATTAAAATTGAAATGGGGCATGGTTGAAAAGAACAGTAAAGGGTTCAGTCATGGTGAATGAAATCTTTGGAGTAGATGCCGCACAATTGTAAGTCCAAAGTCTGGTGTACTACTCCCATAGGAAATGGAAGGTGTTTGAAGAATAGTCAGCAGAGTGAATATGTGGCACACCGAGGAGGTTCTTCAGGAAGAGGTTACTTCCTGGCAGTGGTGGATGTCTTGCAATCTCTACCTCTTTAAGTCTTTGCTGGATGTCCTGTGCTTGCATCGGGAGGGAGGGATCTGCTGCTACAGAGTCAGGGGTGTCCGAGGCGGGTTCTTCCCCTGAAAGGGCCTCCTTTCTAGTGGCTGGCACCGATGAAGAGCCTGGTGTTCCTGCACCAAAGGAAGGGGTAGATTGTTGTTGATGATCCCTGATCAGGGTACTGTTAATGTCCCTCAACACCCCTGTTAGGGAGCCATGTTGGTATTGTGGGCCTCCCTCTGTTTACGCACATCCCTATGGATGTCCTTCTGCAGCTGCTTGATTTCCCAGAGTTCTGCAAGTACTTGGCCCATCACGCTTTGGGACTCTTGATAGACCACCAAGACGTGGCTGATGGGGTCCTGGCCAGGAGCATCCCCAGTGGCCTTACCCCACTGGCTGACAGCATCCCTCCCACACTCCCTACCCCCATGGGCATGTACCCTTGCCACAGAGTGCCCCCTCTCACTGGTTCCAGGACCATCATTGTCCAAGGTGTGGTACTGTTACTCAGAATCCTGGACTAGGGACACAAGATGGTAGACACTGTCCTAGGGACCCAGGTTAGGGTGGCGAATGGTTGCCTATGATATCAAGGCAAGCGGACTGGGAGGTTATGATATGGCCACAGTGAGACTCACTATTGGGGTCTGTCTGTCCTGGTAGTCCAGATGGACCAGAACCACCCTCCATGTCCAGATGTCCGGGACTGTCTTCTTCACTGAGGGCTTCATCCAGGGGGGTAGTGGCAGTCTCTTCAGTGGCTTATGTGTGCCCAATGGCAACACGACCTGTTGATGTGAAACATACATTGATACTGGTTGTATTTTGAGATCTACCTCCCAAAGCTTACAGTGACATTTTTTAAAGCCCTTGTACATAGGTGATTTGTAGGTTAACCTATTGTGACAGGTATCCATGCTATTGGTTGTATTAATCTGAGAGTTGTGAAGCATGCCAATTCCATTAAAGCCAGACAGCTGCTGAATTATGCAGGTCATTAGAACTTGGGAGGATGGGCTGAGAATTATCTCTTGCCACCAATGCAGGCAGAACAGAGGCTAGGCATGATGTGGCTTTGACAATTTTGGGACCTAGTTGATGGTCTTGCAGGAAGACCCAAGACTTTGTTGTATATGTGATTGATGTAATATAGTTATGCAGTCAGTGCATTGTGAATGTATCTGCTGCCAATACTATTCTGGTGATGCACTGTGAGGCCTTTGAAATAATGTTTTAAAACACTGGGTACACTGTCCTTCCTGTCCTCAGTATCCTCAGTAGTTTAATCTTGGGTTAGCTGTTCAAGAAGGAGCTAGGTGGCCAGACACATCTCTGAGTTGAGCATGATGTGTATCTTGGTCCCTCATGGGTGAGTAACCTTCAATTGTGAGTTGGCAGGCAAGGGCTGTTGGACAAATGACCACTGTTCTCAGTCACTTGAACAGTGCCTTCTAGGAGTTGCAGTCATGTCACTCCCTCTACCTCCCAACACTTGACAATTGGTATCCTCCCAGGTGAATAAACTTCACTGACAGATGCACTGTGACAAGGGGACAATGGGATTGTGATTAAAGTTAGGAAAACAGGGCCCATTGGGCTTTGCATTCATGTCACTCCCTCTACTTCCCAACTCCCAACATTTGACAATTGGTAACCTCCCAGGTGAGTAAATGTCATTTGAGAGTTCATTGACAGATGCATTGTGAGAACTAGACACTGGGCTGGTGATTGTAGTTAGCAAAACAGGACCCATTAGGCTTTGCAGTCATGTCACTCCCTTTACTTCCCAACACTTGACAATTGGTAACCTCCCAGGTGAGTAAACTTCATTTGAGAGTTCACTAACAGATGCACTGGGTTAAGTGCACACTGGACTGGTGATTGGAGTTACAGGAACAGGTCCTCATGGGAGTTGTAGTCATGTTACTCCCTCTTCTACACACAGTATACAAATGTTATCCTTCCAGGTGAGTTCAAATATATGTATGGGAAATGCTCCATTGGAGAACCCTTCTTGCTCAATCACCAATTACACAAACAACAATTTTAGTTCTAGAAGGAGAGTTGATCATTCTCATTGCAACCAGAATCTTTGTCTAAAAAAGGCCTATGACATGCTCTGCATACACTATAAAAGAGCAATTGAAGCTAGCAGAACAGTTGGTGGTGACAGAAAAATGATCCAAGGAAGTACTAAAGAGTAAAACTAGGTCTGAAACTTGAAGTAAAGAAAGAATACTATCTTCAGTTTTTTTTAATCATATGTGAAACTTAATGTGGTATGCCATTGCTAGTGCTTTTGGCGAATTCAGCTTTTCATATCAAAGACAGTCTGAAATGAAATAAGGTACATTTGGTGGTTAACCCCCATCAAAAGTCGCCTCTTAAGTCTGATTTAGGCAGAAACAGATGTTTAGTATTACAGGTAACGTAACAGGTAAAACACATGTGGAATTACCACATGTGTTTTGGGACCAACCTCTCCAGGTCAATCTTGGAGAAATTTGTCCCTCCACAATTACCCAGATTTAAGAAAGAAAACGCAGCAGCCCCAATTTTGAATTTCATTTTATGGCATTCCTCATACTGCAGCTGTCAGTGTTATTGCCACTATAGGTGAGGAATTACTGCACCATAACTGACATGGATCCAATGGTTGAGACCTAATCAGGATCTCAGGGTGCTAAAATGGATAATAGACTGGGTGGATTCAAGAGACAAGTAAGTCTTGTGTTTCTTTGTAATTAATTATCTATATTTATCAAATGTTTGCATTCCCAAAAAACAAGTCATACTCCTGCCAATTCAGGAGATGTGTATGTTTTGGGGGATGGTGTGGAGAAGGCTAGGAGGCATTTCCAAGCACATATTATGTCTTTGACTCAGACTTACGTGGTTAAAGGAGGATTCTGCAACAGGAAATCAATGATCCTGAATCCAAGAGAAAGGATCTACAGAGTTTTCTGCATTCAGAAAGCAATTGCAACTATGGAAAATCCCCCACTGTCAGGTGAGTAACAGGAAAATTGGAAGTCCCTTTTGGAAACCTAATTGAAAATGCAGAGAATTCAATTACAGCATTTTCAAGTATGTGTATTTGGCAGGTATGGAAAAGTGCATCAAACACCTCATTTTTGGGACGGTATTTATTTCATATATAAAAAAATTACATGAACACAAAAGGGGCAGCGTTAATTTAGACATTATTCCCAATACCAAGCTTGCTGTTTGTAGAATCGGCGCCAGCATGTGGACGTTAATCGTGAAAGCCTTAGGTATCCTGGCGAAGGAGGGCTGTGAATCACAAGGCATGGAGGAAACTGTTCAAATCAAATGACTACACTTACATACAATTTTCTAATTTTTTTAATCTGGCACTCAAATTTTCAAATTTAGAAATAGAAAAACAAACGTTTCTTCTTCGAATAGCTCAACAAATTTGGTCTCACAATCAAATCCTGATATGGTTGACTCATCTATTCATCCCATTGAGATTAAAAGAGAATAAACCATCAGTACTCTTCGTTTCAGGGATTCGTCATAAACGAACAGATAAAAAAAATTGACAAAATTCACAGATACAATAAAAAGCAATCTAAAAGTGCTGTCATACAATAAAACAGTTGGTTATTATGAGGTAGAAAAAGCAAATTGTACACAGCTCATCAATAAAAATACAGCTCCTATCTCAAAATGCAAAACAAACTATAAAATGGGGGCAGATTAAGAGCGGCTAACGCTTCGTCCAACAAATTTACACAATGTTTACCATTTATGTATGAAAAAACAGAGAAAATTATTTGCTAAAGCCAGTGAAAAAGGAACAAACTGGTCAAAACCTCAATCAGTAAAGTCTTACCAGTTTTTCAGGGTGACCAACACATATACAATTAATTTCTACTACAAACCTTTATACAATCTTTTATAAATAGACCTTCCTCGTATATATTCATTGTGGGCCTCTTGAAACATTAATTGAGCTTATTATTCAATTGAGCTTATTATTCAATTGATCAATAAAACAGATTTGGTCTACCAAAGATTAGAAAAAAGCAACAACCTGAACACTTGGTTGCAGTTGGTTTAATGGTTTGAGCTCTTAGAGGACTATATCTCACCAAAACATAAAACTGGGCCAAGTTACACCTCCTTTATTATTACTTTCTACCTTGATTTCTACTAGGTTCACATTTGTAAGCAATCTATATTCTCAAAACCTGCTTAATTTTGTTATTGATACTCTCATCTAGCTGCCTTCTTACTCTAATATTCTTGCCACTTACACCGGTCCAGCTAAAGATATTTCTACTCCCATTAGGGTCGGTATGTGAGGTTAGAACATCTGTTCTACCAAATATTGTGACAAAACATGAAATTTGTGGAATCACGAAAAACCCTAATTAGTAATACTAGCCACCAAAGTACTATATTTAAAAGCAAGGCCAAACAAAGCGCAAAACACAGAAAAAATAGAAGAAGCGTATAATATTATGATATTAAGAAATACAATGATTGTATTTATTTTGGTTTGTGTTATGTTTGAATGATCAATACATTATCAGTTCACACTGACCTATTTGATTAGCATCTTTTCTTTTGACAAATTTACTGTAAATTGATGAGACCTGTGTAAATCATGTGTCGTATTCTATTAAATGTGCAGCAGTTGACAAATCTCATCCTCGACTGACGTGTTCCAGAGAAGTCTGTTAGACTCTTATAGTACACCTACATCTTTGGCTACAGGAAGATTAAGTGAGTTGCATTGAGTTGTACAATCTTTAAACAAGAGTCCAAGCTGGAAACAGAAACCTGGTTTCCATATTCCAAGGTCATATGGTTAGCTACTCTCGAGTAGTAGAGATTGTGTCTTGTTTTCCTTCTATTTGATTAGGTACAAGAAGAAATTCCTAGTTAATCAGCTTAATTTCCCTTTTTTGCCTTGTTGCCATTACTAAGCACTTATCATGCTCGAATTTCCCTTAGTTCTTCTTGCAGTTCAATGGTTGCCTAGTTTGGAAAAAAATACAATTTCCTCAAATATGTCATCTCCTTTATTTTTAAAGTCCATTCTGACTCTCCTGGTGAATCACCATACCTTTTCTTCTGCGAAATTTAAGATCTTGCTACTAATGGGCAAAAAACGTTTGATAGCTGGATCACCTAGGCAATTTAGTTATTTCCTGATCAGTGCTATGCCCAATCATCATGTAATTAAAATACTAAAGCATGTTCTAATACTACATATTTAGAAGCCCAGAATGCGTGTATTTCTAGGTACTCCCGTACCTTGTACATCTAAATCCCTGTGGCTAGTAAGCACCTTGTGCACAGATTACGTATCCTATGTGCAATTGTATATAATCACTTAGACATATGATATAATCAATATTTGAATACATTTTGCATTCAACACAGATTACACCCGACCAGGAGACGATGCATTGAGACATTCTTCTTCTGCCATTATTCACAGGAAATGTAGGTTTCTAAATCCTCTGACACGTGACTATTCATTTTGTGATTCTGGCTTCTGGTTTCGATTAGTTTTTGATCCCTTGCCCGATATATCATCTGCTCATGGGCATAGAAATACAGCATAAAACAATCTTATCTGCCTTTTTGTGTACCTTAAAAAATACTGGCATATCTATAGGTATTTAAAATATCGGCCCGAAGTTCTAGGTCATATTTATGTTGCCTCTCGGTGAAATTAATTACTTTTTTACTATCCAGTATGTGGTATGATACATTGTATTTTTTTAAACTGGCCCATTAAACCTAACAATATATTCCAAAGGCTCCTTTTTACCAACCATGTAGTCAATAATTTAAGAAAAATACTATCCTTGGGGATTCAGAACAGTATTTAATCTAAGATTTGGGATAGAGAATAAAATAAAAGTTGTGTTGAGGCAAAAACCATCACCCATCCTTTAGAGTAGGATAAAACAAATATTGATTCAAGCAGTGGGAGCTTTACAAGCCTACATAAAAGAGATGACCAATCTGTTCAGTTTGTGGAAGAATAATTTCTCAAGAAAAGAAAGGAGACATTGAAAGAGAAACAAACACCTTGGGAGTATAATCCTTTTTTTTCTAAACTTTTCTGTCCAACAAGGGAAAGCAATATGTGCTACTGTTAGCGCGTCTGACCTTGATAAATAAATTTACAAGGGGACGCGAATAGGTTGATGATGCTTTTGACTCACAATTAATATATTCCTACCATAGATCCAGTACATAAGTAATAATCAATATACAATGATCAATAATCACTAGTAATCAATAAATCAATAATCAATGGAGTCAGTAATCGTCACGCACCATGACCTCTCGCTCATGAATAACCCCACTTGGTAAAAGTTTAGAATGTTTATTTCCCTATATTAACAATTCTAAGGTCATACAGATTAATCTCAAAATCAAATGAAACACATACAAGAATAACACTGGTTGTCCAAAGCGGCGGAAGAAATGTAATCTAATCAAAGCTTGAACTACAACACATTTTAAAGTTATGGTGCAAATCAATAACAAAGTCAACTGTGTCAACATTATGACATACATGTAATTCAGCAGAGAAATTCATCAAGCTTTAGTCCCTGTCATCGTAAGTCATTAGTGAGAATCCTTAACTAACATCAAATTAGCATCAGCATGTTGGGCTTATTGCAAAAAAATTTAGTAACACAATTTTGCTAAACATCTAACTATGGTAGAGCCATAGACAAGCAGTGCAGTTGGTACCTAGAAAGAAAAATCAAATATGCATTATAATCACAATTTGGATATACCTATCCTCAGGGTGGATCAGCAAAGAAGAATCAGTCTTCGTCCTCAGGACATCAGTCGATCAGCAAGGCATCAGGGTTCAGCATCAGAATTTAAAAGGGCAAAGTCTTTAAGCATTAAAGTAAAGCACGTCTCTTGTCAAGACGCAATATGGGCAATCATCAGAATGACTGCAAGGGCAGAAAGTCTCAGTATGAATGAATGTCTTCCCTCCATGTACTCTTGTTAAGTCAAAACTGTTAAAACGAACCCCTAAATCCCTATTGGTCAGTTAATCGCATGTTCACACTCTGTCCAATAAAACAAAAATTCCAAATCTATGAATTCTAATATTTCTCCGTTTACATATTGTTGATTGGTTCATCTTGCGATGTCCTCATCATCCTGCTTGTCAGGTAACAATATTGTTGCAGCATCTACTCTAGTCAGTATGTTCATTGTTCTTGTCCTGGGAAAGTCAGTCCCACACACATTACACATAAAATATTGCATTAGCAAGAACATCATTTCCTAGCAGTCAGTTCACACGAAAAGTTTCCGTTATGAGCACATTTAACCCCTTCGCTGCCAGGCCTTTTCCCCCTCCTGTGCCGGGCCTTTTTTTGCCTATTTGGAGCAGTTCGCTCTTAGGCCCTCATAACTTTTTGTCCACATAAGCTAACCAAGCCAAATTTGCGTCCTTTTTTTCCAACATCCTAGGGATTCTAGAGGTACCCAGACTTTGTGGGTTCCCCTGAAGGAGGCCAAGAAATTGGCCAAAATACAGTGAAAATTTCGTTTTTTTCAAAAAAATTGGAAAAAGTGGCTGCAGAAGAAGGCTTGTGGTTTTTCCCCTGAAAATGGCATCAACAAAGGGTTTGCAGTGCTAAACTCAGCAGCTTCCCAGCTTTCAGGAACAGGCAGACTTGAATCAGAAAACCCAATTTTTCAACACCATTTTGGCATTTTACTGGGGCATACCCCATTTGTGCAATTTTTTGTGCTTTCAGCCTCCTTCCAGTCAGTGACAGGAATGGTCATGAAACCAATGCTGGATCCCAGAAACCTAAACATTTCTGAAAAGTAGACAAAATTCTGAATTCAGCAAGGGGTCATTTGTGTAGATCCTACAAGGGTTTCCTACAGAAAATAACAGCTGAAAAAGAAAAATATTGAAATTGAGGTGAAAAAAACATCAATTTTTCTCTACGTTTTACTCTGTAACTTTTCCCTGCAATGTCAGATTATCGAAAGCAATATACCGTTACGTCTGCTGGACTCCTCTGGTTGCGGGGATATATAGGGTTTGTAGGTTCATCAAGAATCCGAGGAACCCAGAGCCAATAAATGAGCTGCACCCTGCAGTGCGTTTTCATTCTATACCGGGTATACAGCAATTCATTTGCTGAAATATAAGGAGTAAAAAATTGCTATCAAGAAAACCTTTGCATTTCCAAAAAGGGCACAAGATAAGGTGTTGAGGAGCAGTGGTTATTTGCACATCTCTGAATTCCGGGGTGACCATAGTAGCACGTGAATTACAGGGAATTTCTCAAATAGATGTCTTTTTTACACACACTCCTATATTTGGAAGGAAAAAATGTAGAGAAAGACAAGGGGCAATAGTACTTGTTTTGCTAATCTATGTTCCCCCAAGTCTCCCGATAAAAATGGTACCTCACTTGTGTGGGTAGGCCTAGCACCCGCGACAGGATATGCCCCAAAACATAACGTGGACACATCACAGAAAACAGAGCTGTTTTTAGCAAAGTGACTACCTGTAGATTTTGGCCTCTAGCTCAGCCGCCACCTAGGGAAACCTACCAAACCTGTGCATTTCTGAAAACTAGAGACCTAGGGGAATCCAAGGAGGGGTGACTTGTGTGGCTCGGACCAGGTTCTGTTACCCAGAATCCTTTGCAAACCTCAAAATTTGGCTAAAAAAACACATGTTCCTCACATTTCTGTGGCAGAAAGTTCTGGAATCTGAGAGGAGCCACAAATTTCCTTCCACCCAGCGTTCCCCCACGTCTCCCAATAAAAATGATACCTCACTTGTGTGGGTAGGCCTAGCACCCGCGACAGGATATGCCCCAAAACACAACGTGGACATATCACAGAAAACAGAGCTGTTTTTAGCAAAGTGACTACCTGTAGATTTTGGCCTCTAGCTCAGCCGCCACCTAGGGAAACCTACCAAACCTGTGCATTTCTGAAAACTAGAGACCTAGGGGAATCCAAGGAGGGGTGACTTGTGTGGCTCGGACCAGGTTCTGTTACCCAGAATCCTTTGCAAACATCAAAATTTGGCTAAAAAAACACATGTTCCTCACATTTCTGTGGCAGAAAGTTCTGGAATCTGAGAGGAGCCACAAATTTCCTTCCACCCAGCGTTCCCCCATGTCTCCCGATAAAAATGATACCTCACTTGTGTGGGTAGGCCTAGCGCCCGCGACAGGATATGCCCCAAAACACAATGTGGACATATCACAGAAAACAGAGCTGTTTTTAGCAAAGTGACTACCTGTAGATTTTGGCCTCTAGCTCAGCCGCCACCTAGGGAAACCTACCAAACCTGTGCATTTCTGAAAACTAGAGACCTAGGGGAATCCAAGGAGGGGTGACTTGCGGGGCTCGGACCAGGTTCTGTTACCCAGAATCCTTTGCAAACCTCAAAATTTGGCTAAAAAAACACATGTTCCTCACATTTCTGTGGCAGAAAGTTCTGGAATCTGAGAGGAGCCACAAATTTCCTTCCACCCAGCGTTCCCCCACGTCTCCCGATAAAAATGATACCTCACTTGTGTGGGTAGGCCTAGCGCCCGCGACAGGATATGCCCCAAAACACAACGTGGACATATCACAGAAAACAGAGCTGTTTTTAGCAAAGTGACTACCTGTAGATTTTGGCCTCTAGCTCAGCCGCCACCTAGGGAAACCTACCAAACCTGTGCATTTCTGAAAACTAGAGACCTAGGGGAATCCAAGGAGGGGTGACTTGCGGGGCTCGGACCAGGTTCTGTTACCCAGAATCCTTTGCAAATCTCAAAATTTGGCTAAAAAAACACATGTTCCTCACATTTCTGTGGCAGAAAGTTCTGGAATCTGAGAGGAGCCACAAATTTCCTTCCACCCAGCGTTCCCCCACGTCTCCCGATAAAAATGATACCTCACTTGTGTGGGTAGGCCTAGCGCCCGCGACAGGATATGCCCCAAAACACAACGTGGACATATCACAGAAAACAGAGCTGTTTTTAGCAAAGTGACTACCTGTAGATTTTGGCCTCTAGCTCAGCCACCACCTAGGGAAACCTACCAAACCTGTGCATTTCTGAAAACTAGAGACCTAGGGGAATCCAAGGAGGGGTGACTTGCGGGGCTCGGACAAGGTTCTGTTACCCAGAATCCTTTGCAAATCTCAAAATTTGGCTAAAAAAACACATGTTCCTCACATTTCTGTGGCAGAAAGTTCTGGAATCTGAGAGGAGCCACAAATTTCCTTCCACCCAGCGTTCCCCCACGTCTCCCGATAAAAATGATACCTCACTTGTGTGGGTAGGCCTAGCGCCCGCGACAGGATATGCCCCAAAACACAACGTGGACATATCACAGAAAACAGAGCTGTTTTTAGCAAAGTGACTACCTGTAGATTTTGGCCTCTAGCTCAGCCGGCACCTAGGGAAACCTACCAAACCTGTGCATTTCTGAAAACTAGAGACCTAGGGGAATCCAAGGAGGTGTGACTTGTGTGGCTCGGACCAGGTTCTGTTACCCAGAATCCTTTGCAAACCTCAAAATTTGGCTAAAAAAACACATGTTCCTCACATTTCTGTGGCAGAAAGTTCTGGAATCTGAGAGGAGCCACAAATTTCCTTCCACCCAGCGTTCCCCCACGTCTCCCGATAAAAATGATACCTCACTTGCGTGGGTAGGCCTAGCGCCGGCGACAGGAAACACCCCAAAGCGCAACGTGGACACATCCTAAATTTTGGAAAAAAACAGAGGTGTTTTTTGCGAAGTGCCTACCTGTAGATTTTGGCCTCTAGCTCAGCCGGCACCTAGGGAAACCTACCAAACCTGTGCATTTCTGAAAACTAGAGACCTAGGGGAATCCAAGGAGGGGTGACTTGCGGGGCTCGGACCAGGTTCTGTTACCCAGAATTCTTTGCAAACATCAAAATTTGGCTAAAAATACACATGTTACTCACATTTCTGTGGCAGAAAGTTCTGGAATCTGAGAGGAGCCACAAATTTCCTTCTACCCAGCGTTCCCCCAAGTCTCCCGATAAAAATGATACCTCACTTGCGTGGGTAGGCCTAGCGCCGGCGACAGGAAACACCCCAAAGCGCAACGTGGACACATCCTAAATTTTGGAAAAAAACAGAGGTGTTTTTTGCGAAGTGCCTACCTGTAGATTTTGGCCTCTAGCTCAGCCGGCACCTAGGGAAACCTACCAAACCTGTGCATTTCTGAAAACTAGAGACCTAGGGGAATCCAAGGAGGGGTGACTTGCGGGGCTCGGACCAGGTTCTGTTACCCAGAATCCTTTGCAAACCTCAAAATTTGGCTAAAAATACACATGTTACTCACATTTCTGTGGCAGAAAGTTCTGGAATCTGAGAGGAGCCACAAATTTCCTTCTACCCAGCGTTCCCCCAAGTCTCCCGATAAAAATGATACCTCACTTGTGTGGGTAGGACTAGCGCCCACGAAAGGAAAGGACCCAAAACACAACGTGGACACATCACATTTTTTTATAAAAAGCAGTGCCTACCTGTGGATTTTGGCCTGTAGCTCAGCCGACACCTGAGGAAACCTAGCAAACCAGTGCATTTTTGAAAACTAGAAACCCAGGGGAATCCAAGATGGGGCGACTTGCGGGGCTCTGACCAGGTTATGTTACCCAGAATCCTTTGCAAACATCAAAATTTGGCCCAAAAAGCACTTTCTCCTCTCATTTCGGTGACAGAAAGTTCTGGAATCTGAGAGGAGCCACAAATTTCCTACTACCCAGCGTTCCCCCAAGTCTCCCGATAAAAATGATACCTCACTTGCGTGGGTAGGCCTAGCGCCGGCGACAGGAAACACCCCAAAGCGCAACGTGGACACATCCTAAATTTTGGAAAAAAACAGAGGTGTTTTTTGCGAAGTGCCTACCTGTAGATTTTGGCCTCTAGCTCAGCCGGCACCTAGGGAAACCTACCAAACCTGTGCATTTCTGAAAACTAGAGACCTAGGGGAATCCAAGGAGGGGTGACTTGCGGGGCTCGGACCAGGTTCTGTTACCCAGAATCCTTTGCAGACCTCAAAATTTGGCTAAAAAAACACATGTCCCTCACATTTCTGTGGCAGAAAGTTCTGGAATCTGAGAGGAGTTACAAATTTCCTTCCACCCAGCGTTCCCCCAAGTCTCCCGATAAAAATGATACCTCACTTGTGTGGGTAGGACTAGCGCCCACGAAAGGAAAGGGCCCAAAACACAACGTGGACACATCACATTTTTTTATAAAAAGCAGTGCCTACCTGTGGATTTTGGCCTGTAGCTCAGCCGACACCTGAGGAAACCTAGCAAACCAGTGCATTTTTGAAAACTAGAAACCCAGGGGAATCCAAGATGGGGTGACTTGCGGGGCTCTGACCAGGTTATGTTACCCAGAATCCTTTGCAAACATCAAAATTTGGCCCAAAAAACACTTTCTCCTCTCATTTCGGTGACAGAAAGTTCTGGAATCTGAGAGGAGCCACAAATTTCCTTCCACCCAGCGTTCCCCTAAGTCTCTCGATAAAAATGGTACATCACTTCTGTGGGTAGGCCTAGCGCCCACAAAAGGAAATGGCCCAAAACACAACGTGGACACAACATATTTTTTCACAGAAAACAGAGGTGTTTTTTGCAAGGTGCCTACCTGTGGTGTTTGGCCTGTAGCTCAGCCGGCCCCAGGGGGGGGGGCAGAAATGCCCTAAAATAAATTTGCCCCCCCAACCCCCACCCTCCCCCGCCGGGAGCGACCCTTGCCTACGGGGTCGCTCCCCCTGCGTGACATTGGCGCCAAAAAACAAATCCCCGGTGCCTAGTGGTTTCTGCCCCCTTGGGGGCAGGTTGACCTAAACTCAGCCAATCTTCCCCCAAGGGGGGCAGAAATGGCCTAAATACAATTTGTCCCCCAGGGGAGTGACTTTTGCCTGATGGGTCGCTCCCCATCTCTAAAAAAAAAAAGAAAAAAAAGAAAAATTCCCCTGGCGCCTAGAGGTTTCTGCCCCCCCCCCCCGGGGGCAGAAATGGGCTAAAATAAATTGGCCCCCCCAACACCCCCCCCCCCCCGGGAGCGACCCTTGCCTACGGGGTCGCTCCCCCTGCGTGACATTGGCGCCAAAAAACAAATCCCCGGTGCCTAGTGGTTTCTGCCCCCTTGGGGGCAGATTGACCTAAAATTGGCCAATCTGCCCCCAGGGGGGCAGAAATGGTTTAAATACAATTTGCCCCCCCAGGGGAGCGACCCTTGCCTGATGGGTCGCTCCCCATCTCTAAAAAAAGAAACAACAAAAAAAAAAAAACACAAAAAAAAAATTGCCCTGGCGCCTAGAGTGTTCTGCCCCCCCCGGGGGCAGTTCGGCCTAATAATAGGCCGATCTGTCCCCCGGGGGGGCAGAAATGGCCTAAAATAAATTTGCCCACCCAACCCCCACCCCCCCCGGGAGCGACCCTTGCCTACGGGGTCGCTCCCCCTGCGTGACATTGGCGCCAAAAAACAAATCCCCGGTGCCTAGTGATTTCTGCCCCCTTGGGGGCAGATTGACCTTAAATTGGCCAATCTGCCCCCAGGGGGGAAGAAATGGTCTAAATACAATTTGCCCCCCCAGGGGAGCGACCCTTGCCTGATGGGTCGCTCCCCATCTCTAAAAAAAGAAACAACAAAAAAAAAAAACACAAAAAAAAAATTGCCCTGGCGCCTAGAGTGTTCTGCCCCCCCCGGGGGCAGTTCGGCCTAATAATAGGCCGATCTGTCCCCCGGGGGGGCAGAAATGGCCTAAAATAAATTTGCCCCCCCAACCCCCACCCCCCCCCCCGGGAGCGACCCTTGCCTACGGGGTCGCTCCCCCTGCGTGACATTGGCGCCAAAAAACAAATCCCCGGTGCCTAGTGGTTTCTGCCCCCTTGGGGGCAGATTGACCTAAAATTGGCCAATCTGCCCCCAGGGGGGCAGAAATGGTCTAAATACAATTTGCCCCCCCAGGGGAGCGACCCTTGCCTGATGGGTCGCTCCCCATCTCTAAAAAAAGAAACAACAAAAAAAAAAAAACACAAAAAAAAAATTGCCCTGGCGCCTAGAGTGTTCTGCCCCCCCCGGGGGCAGTTCGGCCTAATAATAGGCCGATCTGTCCCCCGGGGGGGCAGAAATGGCCTAAAATAAATTTGCCCACCCAACCCCCACCCCCCCCGGGAGCGACCCTTGCCTACGGGGTCGCTCCCCCTGCGTGACATTGGCGACAAAAAACAAATCCCCGGTGCCTAGTGATTTCTGCCCCCTTGGGGGCAGATTGACCTTAAATTGGCCAATCTGCCCCCAGGGGGGCAGAAATGGTCTAAATACAATTTGCCCCCCCAGGGGAGCGACCCTTGCCTGATGGGTCGCTCCCCATCTCTAAAAAAGAAACAACAAAAAAAAAAAACACAAAAAAAAAATTGCCCTGGCGCCTAGAGTGTTCTGCCCCCCCGGGGGCAGTTCGGCCTAATAATAGGCCGATCTGTCCCCCGGGGGGGCAGAAATGGCCTAAAATAAATTTGCCCCCCCAACCCCCACCCCCCCCCCCGGGAGCGACCCTTGCCTACGGGGTCGCTCCCCCTGCGTGACATTGGCGCCAAAAAACAAATCCCCGGTGCCTAGTGGTTTCTGCCCCCTTGGGGCAGATTGACCTAAAATTGGCCAATCTGCCCCCAGGGGGGCAGAAATGGTCTAAATACAATTTGCCCCCCCAGGGGAGCGACCCTTGCCTGATGGGTCGCTCCCCATCTCTAAAAAAAGAAACAACAAAAAAAACACACAAAAAAAAATTGCCCTGGCGCCTAGAGTGTTCTGCCCCCCCCCCCGGGGGCAGTTCGGCCTAATAATAGGCCGATCTGTCCCCCGGGGGGGCAGAAATGGCCTAAAATAAATTTGCCCCCCTAACCCCCACCCCCCCCGGGAGCGACCCTTGCCTACGGGGTCGCTCCCCCTGCGTGACATTGGCGCCAAAAAACAAATCCCCGGTGCCTAGTGATTTCTGCCCCCTTGGGGGCAGATTGACCTAAAATTGGCCAATCTGCCCCCAGGGGGGCAGAAATGGTCTAAATACAATTTGCCCCCCCAGGGGAGCGACCCTTGCCTGATGGGTCGCTCCCCATCTCTAAAAAAAGAAACAACAAAAAAATAAAACACAAAAAAAAATTGCCCTGGCGCCTAGAGTGTTCTGCCCCCCCCTGGGGGCAGTTCGGCCTAATAATAGGCCGATCTGTCCCCCGGGGGGGCAGAAATGGCCTAAAATAAATTTGCCCCCCCAACCCCCCCCCCCCCCCCGGGAGCGACCCTTGCCTACGGGGTCGCTCCCCCTGCGTGACATTGGCGCCAAAAAACAAATCCCCGGTGCCTAGTGGTTTCTGCCCCCTTGGGGCAGATTGACCTAAAATTGGCCAATCTGCCCCCAGGGGGGCAGAAATGGTTTAAATACAATTTGCCCCCCCAGAGGAGCGACCCTTGCCTGATGGGTCGCTCCCCATCTCTAAAAAAAGAAACAACAAAAAAAAAAACACCCAAAAAAAATTGCCCTGGCGCCTAGAGTGTTCTGCCCCCCCCGGGGGCAGTTCGGCCTAATAATAGGCCGATCTGTCCCCCGGGGGGGCAGAAATGGCCTAAAATAAATTTGCCCCCCCAACCCACCCCCCCCCCCGGGAGCGACCCTTGCCTACGGGGTCGCTCCCCCTGCGTGACATTGGCGCCAAAAAACAAATCCCCGGTGCCTAGTGGTTTCTGCCCCCTTGGGGGCAGATTGACCTAAAATTGGCCAATCTGCCCCCAGGGGGGCAGAAATGGTCTAAATACAATTTGCCCCCCCAGGGGAGCGACCCTTGCCTGATGGGTCGCTCCCCATCTCTAAAAAAAGAAACAACAAAAAAAAAAAACACAAAAAAAAAATTGCCCTGGCGCCTAGAGTGTTCTGCCCCCCCCCCCGGGGGCAGTTCGGCCTAATAATAGGCCGATCTGTCCCCCGGGGGGGCAGAAATGGCCTAAAATAAATTTGCCCCCCAACCCCCACCGCCCCCCCCGGGAGCGACCCTTGCCTACGGGGTCGCTCCCCCTGCGTGACATTGGCGCCAAAAAACAAATCCCCGGTGCCTAGTGGTTTCTGCCCCCTTGGGGGCAGATTGACCTAAAATCGGCCAATCTGCCCCCAGGGGGGCAGAAATGGTCTAAATACAATTTGCCCCCCAGGGGAGCGACCCTTGCCTGATGGGTCGCTCCCCATCTCTAAAAAAAAAAAAAGAACAAAAAAAAAAACACAAAA